>NC_048317.1:8785586-8929950 GCF_013100865.1 Trachemys scripta elegans | reverse complement strand
TCGGGGGGGTGTTTCGGCAGCGCAGCACTCGGGGGGGGTGTTACAGCGGCGCAGCGCTCGGGGCGGGTGTTACGGCGGCGCAGCGCTTGGTGGGATGTTTCGGCGGCGCGGCGCTCAGGGGGTGTTTTGGCAGCGCAGCACTTGGGGGGTGTTTCGGCGGCGCGGCGCTCGGGGGGGGTGTTACAGCGGAGCAGCGCTCGGGGGGTGTTTCGGCAGCGCAGCGCAGCGCTCGGGGTGGGGCTGTTATGGCAGGGCAGTGCTCTTTTTTTTTTGCTTGGGGCGGCAAAAAAGTTCGAGCCGGCCCTGCAGCTAACCACACCCCGGAGGGGCCGGTGCTGAGCCCTTTCTGAAAGTCCGGGTCCTTGAAGGCCCGTCTAGTTGGGCACTAAATGGAGGCCCCCAAAATCACTCGTCACTTTTGAAAATCTTGGTCCAAGGGCCCAGTTCAGTGTTGCCCCGCTCTGTCTGCAGCGGTTAACATCAGTGCAAAGTGATGTGGGGGTGTTTCACGCTCACTTTGCATCGGCATAAATGGCTCCCCAAGGGGTGTGGCCACAATGAAGTGGGCCTGAAATTTTCAAAAGATTCCCAGGCTAGAGGCCCTTCAATCCACAGCACTGAGCTCAGTCTGTCTGTCTACGGTACGTAAATGACCCCACCACTGTGTCGTATGCTCATTAATGTCTTTGTCATCACAAGACCCCTGTGAGGTAGGGCAGTGCTGTTATCCCTGTTTTACAGATGAGGCATTGAGGCCTAGAGAGACTAAATGACTTGCCCAAGGTCACATTGGAAGTCTGTAGCAGAGCAGGAAATTGAACCTAGATCTGAGGCTAGGGCCTTAACCACTGGACCATCCTTCCTCTCTTTGATGCAGAGACTGCCTCTTCCCCGCTGTCTGCAAAGCACCAAGCACTTCTTGAGTGCTACTGCTCTGTAAATACAAATATTCTTTTCAGCAGACTCTCCACACAGTTCTCATCCTCGCCCCCACCCCTCCCACACAGCTCTGACCCCAGGGACAGCCTGGGAATACAGATGTGCCTTGCAGCATGTCCTGAAGATGGCCAAAGCCAGGCTCTTTGCCATGGGGTGAATGAAACAGGGGAGAATGAGTGAGATCCGGTTATGGATCAGGAACAATTAAACCTCTGGGCCAGAGCCTGCAGTCCACACTCGGGCAAGACACCAGATGAAGTCAATGGAAGAGGAAGTCCGTGGGAGGAAGAAGGGTCCAGTGGTTAGGGCCCTAGCCAGAATCTTGTGTTCAAGTCCCTACTCTGCCACAGACTTCCAGTGTGACTTCGGGCAAGTCCCTTAGCCTCACTTTGCCTCAGTTTACCAAAATTGGGATAATAGCAATTTCCTACCTTACAGGGTTGTGTGACACTAAAGAATGGGGGGACTCGGATACCGCGGTAATGGGGCTGTGTAAGCTCCTATGAGAGATAGTAAGTTGTGCCAGAGTAAAGACTGGGTAAAAACTCAAAGGGCTTTAGAGTCCAGCTCTGTACAATGTAGAGTCCTCTTCTGATCTCTGATACATCCATGATTTTCACACCCCCTCCCCCCAGAAAGTGGGCTGTCAAACTGTTACCAGTTGCTACTCTGGAAATATTTCCCTCCCGTCCCACCTGTTTGGTCAATTTGTCTCCTCTCTTTTCCCTCCCTCCCCGGTACGTTCACAAGTCAGACAAGCCAATGAAGAAAGCACACGGTATCGTGTGTGAGAGTCACTTTCCAAATGAGGTAGCTGCTCTCGCAGACAGAGGAAGTGGTTTCCCAGTCAATGGGAACTATGTGAAAGTTCTCAGAATAGGTCCCATGTACACACGGGTCAGGCTTCCTTCTGATTGAGCAGTTCACACATCAGTCTCTCACAGGAGAAGCAGACAGTGTGAGAACAGCACATGGGAAGAAGGGGCCCTCTGAAAACCCAGGTGTTTTTTTTTTTAATTTCTGCTGCACATAACTCCCACACAGGGTATTGAAAAACTCCACCTATACTGGGTTCTGAGAAAAACAACTGGGTGGCTAACTCCTGGCATTGCTCATTGCTCAAGTCTGGAATCCCCCCGAAGTTCAGCAAGGGTATCGCTGTCCAGGCCGAAAGCTGAACCGGGAATTTTTCTCCCCACCTGAAAACCAGTCCAAACTTCCCTAATTGAAGGTGATTTATGGCCTCATGGAGAATCCTCTGACTAGCCCATTCCGGAGTAGCCTCGTATTTGGAACGCTATCTATAAAAGCCCCAAACCCGCTGCCCGGATGAATGCATGTGGCTCATTGACGCCAGTAATGCTAGGAATTCATAGGGCCTGAGTCTGATCTCATTCTGGAGTCAACCCATTGAAACCAGAAGAGTTACACCCGAGTAGATCAGCAAGAGAATAGAATTTGGCCCGCCTCTCTTCAAGCCAGGAGGGACCATTATGACAGTGCAGCGGTGTAGCTAGGGTGACCAGACAGCAAGGGCTGGTCTACACTGGAGGGGGGTGGAATCGATCTAAGATACGCAACTTCAGCTACGCTATCGAAGTATCTTAGTTCAACTTTCCTGGCCGTCCTCACAGCGGTGAGTCGACCGCCGTGGCTCCTCCGTTGACTCCGCTTACTCCTCCTGCCGAGGTGGAGTACGGGCGTTGATTCAGGGATCGATTGATCGCATCTAGACGATCCCCGATAGATCGATCCCCGATAGATCGATTACTACCCGCCAATCCGGCGGGTGGTGTAGACATGGCCCAAGTGTGAAAAATCGGGACGAGAGTGGGGGATAATAGGAGCCTATATAAGAAAAAGATCCAAAAATAGGGACTGTCCCTATAAAATCGGGACATCTGGTCACCCTAGGTGTAGCGGGCAAGAAAGGACTCGCTCTGTGCATGACTGTAGTGTAGTGCCTCCAGTCCAGTGACACATACACTCCACTCCAGATAATGTTATTTAATGGGCACTCCCACTGCCTCTCTTCCCCTTCACTCTGCTCATTTTGGCCTATTGCCATTCCTTGGTGAAACATCAGTTTGATGTAGGGTTTGATAGTGCTACCATTGAAGTCAGTGATAAACTCCCACTGATTCCAATGGGAACAGCAGTCCTGCTGTGAGATGTCCGTCTGGCACACACTCATATGCTTAACGTTAAGCATATGTGGAAGGGTTGACTGGATCCAGGACTTATACTGTAAACTCATACAGGTAGGGGCTGAGTCTTCTATGTTTGTGTAACATGTGATGCCCATCAAAGGCACTAGATAAATAATAATGAAAGGTAGGCTCTGATCCTGCAAAGAAGTTACTACTCTCAGTAGTAAATTTAAGTACAGGAATGTTTGCAAGGTGGGGATCTAACTCTGGTTGCAAAATTAGGATCTGGAATTTGAAACCCCAAAAGTTGTGGGAGTGTTAGCCCCAAAACAACCCCTTTCCCTCAAGAGCCTATCTAATAAGCATATGACTCCAGACTAATGATTGTATTTGACTGACAACTTTGATTTGCCATTCTGGATGGCCTGTGAGAACCCAGGGAACTAAGTGTACATCTGCTATAAGAAGAAAACTCCTTTTCCCCGACTGGATGATGTAGGAAGCTAACAACACTGCACTGTCTAGTCAACTGGACTATTGGCAGTTTGCACTGATTTGGTCAGTTACACAAATCACCCACACAAGTGTAGTAGATAACGGAAATTTGCAAAGCCTTTGAATTTCCTCTTAGCCCCGTCCCTTCTGCCCTTTGGCGAAGATCCATCGCTCTCGTCCTGCTACGTTCTAGTTAATGCCATTTGCACGGTTGCAATGCAGCTAAAATTCTCGAGATCGTGGAGGTCAGAGAAATCTGTTAAAGCCTCTTGTGTCAGGCCAAAGGCCTGGGGTTAGGCAGGCAGGGTAGGGGAGCTACAGGCTACACCTGGCTGTGCTCAGCTAATGAGCCCAGGCCCAGATGCGCAAAGATATTTAGGCATCTCTCTCCCATTGTTTTCAATGGGAATTAGATGCCTAAATACCTCTGAGGATCTGGGTCATCGCACCATGGGCCAAACCAGTAACCAAGCAGCAAGGAAGCCGTTTATGGACACCTCACAAGGGGAGAGGAAAAAGGGGGTAGCTGGATGTCAAATAGTGGTCAGCATTGAGTAACAGACCAAGGTGTGATTGCCCTAAGTGTGATATCGTCGTATTATTATCATTAGTGTTATTGCCTGTGCCTGGCTGTAGGTCAGTGTTTGCAAGCCTGTTTTGGAGAGGAAGGGGCATATCTCCGTTGTGCTTCTTCTGAGCAATAAGTCCCCTGGCTGTTCCCCTGTACCTGTTCCTCCCCCACTTCCTCCCATCAGTTCCTTTCCCACGGAGGCTGCAAATACTGACCCACCCTTAATTAGTGGACTCTTTTGAAAACTTGGCCTTAGCCTTTTAAGGCCCTATCAGGGTAGATTTCTCACTTGTGCTACTTCTTGGCTATAAATCCCCCAGCTCAACTGCTGTCCCTGCTCCTGCTCCATCAACTACTTTGACTAGCTCCTCTGGGCCTACTCTAACATGGGTTTAAAAGGCTAAGGCCAAGGTTTCAGAAGGATCCGTTAATTTTGGGTGCCTCGGCTTGAGATGTTCTAGAGCCTAATTTCTAGAGTTGCTGAAGACCCCCTGCTCCATACTTTCTCAACACCTCTTGAAATCAAAGCGAGGTGTGTTGAATTGGGCTCCTAAAAACGAAGGCCTTCTGTACCCCCAAACGAACAGCCAGTTTTGAAACTGTCGGCCTTAAAATGTGGATGACTGCTCTTCGCTGGGTGACAGTCACCCAGGTAAGCTCTCACTGAAGCTGGGATGAGAGCTTTCTGCCGTTTTGATTCCAGATATGTCCCCCTTGCGATTTTAAAGTTTAGCATAAACATCGGGAAAAACAAGAGAGAGACAATAGTGAGTGAATTAGTAATGAGGGGGGAGGGATTATACTGAAAGAAACAAGACAGGGACTTATGGTATCATTATTGTTGTTATTTATTTGCACTATGTAGTACGGTGACCAGAGGTCCCGATTTTATAGGGACAGTCCTGATTTTGGGGTCTTTTTCTTATATAGGCTCCTATGACCCCCCACCTGCTGTCCCGATTTTTCACACTTGCTGGCTGATCACCCTACTATGTAATGACCAGGATGGGGGTCATATAGTGTCAGGTACTGTACAGACAGACAGTAAAGAAAAGACAATCCCTTGTCGCAGAGAGCTTACCATCTAAAGAGACAAACAAACTGACCACAAGTGACTGGCCCAAAGTCACAGGGCGTCTGGCAGAACCAGGTCTGAGCCTAGATCTTCTGAATACAGCCGAGCAAAAAACTGATTTTTTTCTGGTTCTGTGGCCAATCTGAAATACTGAAAAAAAAAAAAAAAAGGAATGAAATGTTTTGCTCAACCCAAAATGAAATGTTTGGTTTCCTTTTTGAGTTTTTTAATTGGTTAACAAATAAAATAGAAGCAAATTTTGAAATGGTAAGTTGTTTTGAATAGCAACATTAAAACGTTTTGACTTGTTTGGAATGATTGTTGATTGGTTTCTTTTTCAACCAAAACAAGTCAACCAATTCGATATGACATTGCAGAATGTTTTGATCGACCCAAATCTACATTTTTCAGTGGACAAAAAGTTCCGGCCAAAAAATGTCAGCCTGCTCTAGTCCTGAGTCCTGTCTAGTGCTTTCACCACTAGGCCCTCCTTCCTCTCCATTCCTCCCTTGTCTTTTTTAAAAACATGATTTTTGAAGGGAATGGGACAGTCAAAGCATCTACGATTTTCCATAATATAAACATATTTAGAAATGATTAAATGGTTTTCCATTCTCCTGGGAAGAAGTGAGCACAGTGGGAGCATGAGGAATGTATTACTTGAGTTTTTATTAAATAAAAGAAAATATAAAAACAACCAACATGGAGTAGGGGAGGCAAAAAGTGTTTTATTGAAATTGATCGTGAAGGGAGATACTGAAAAATTAGCCTCATTCAACATTACCCTCTGCCACAAGGTAGGAGGGCCCTCTAATGGAACTGGGTTTCGTCTCCACCCCCTTTGCAATTGACTAGCTGCCTCTCAAGTGATGAGTTTGTGTCCAGTGAGGGTAGGTCTTTGCTGCAATAAAAGACCAGCCGCAGGTGGCTCAGGTCAGTGAGGACAGCGGATCTCAGAGTCCAGGCTCCAGCCTGAACCTGATTGTCTACATTGCCATGTTTAGCCCTGCAACCCAAGCCCCACAAGCCCAGGTCAGCTGACCTGGGCCCTGAGACTTGGTGCCCTGGGTTTCTTATTGCAGTGTAGACATAACCTGAGAGGCTGCTGGTCAGCTGGCCCTTAGATAAGAGTGATACCTGCAGGAAGCAGGAAGGCTCCAGCAGGAGGCAGGGCCTGATTTACCTGTTTGATTTTTGTAGCGCTGAACTGTTTTGATTTTAGAGAAATAAAACTCAACCCTGAAGAGAAAGGCATGAACTATTGCTGGTGGTGGGGGTGATTTTTGATGCGCTCTCCAGTCAGGTGGCTTATAGTCTCCGTACCCCTCAACTTCCCGGTACCCAAGTGAGGGAGACAATCACTGGGCCAGATCCTCAGCTGATGTAAACTGGTGTAATTTGTATGTCAGAGGAGCTCTGCCGATTCACACCAGTTGACCCAGCGTGTGACAACCCCTCAAAACGAGGGAGATAAAAATTATTCATGGGAGGAGACTTCCAGATGCTGTGCGGATTTGTTTGTTTAGGGCGAGCAACTCTCTCCGTCACGTCGGTTTCATGATTCCTTCTGATGTAAATTTCTTCTCCACAATAAAAGTGAAGAAGAGGCTGCTTTGGGGTGGAGTGCAGGCAGTTTTGACATGAAAAGAAATGGCATCCCTCAGGAGCAGGCACGCTTGAGAGGTTATGCTGCCTGGTCATCCTTGGGCTTCATGGGTTATTTGGTAAGTGGCCTGTGGTGTTAGCTGTATGGGGATGTGATTTCACAACAAAACATGGCTATTGTTAACAAAATAACTTACCAAAATCAAAACTGACTGGTGGGAGTGCTGAGAGCTATGGTAATAGACCAGACTTGACTCTGACTTATACATTCTCAGTCTGCTTAGTCCACATCCACAGGGCCTGAGCTCCTTTTTGCTGCATCCTGTTTTCCAGGCTCTTTGCCCGTTTAGGGCCCAGATCTCATCATACTTACACGGGGGTAAATCCAAAGTAACTCCATCCACGTCAGGAGAATTATCCCTGTGGAAAACCACCAGCTCCAGGGAGATCAGACTCAGGCCCCTTATCGGTGCTTGGCTGTAAAGTGCCGTGCAGGCTATGGATATCGGCCAGCACAATACTAATAACAACTGCTGCAGTTCATGGCTATTGCGTAGCTGCAAGACACTGCAGTCCTTCCCTGGGGTCTGTTCCCAGCCTTGCTGCTGCGTCACTCTGTTCTTTGGGACTGATCACTGACCGTTCCTCATGCGTAAAATGGGGGCGATTGTGCTGACCTGTGCTGCAGGAGTGCCAGATCCGGAAAGCAGTTTGAGATCCAGAAAAAGTGCTCTCTATGGGCACAGTACTGATAAGCAGAACAACTGAGAACTGAGCACTCCACTCCTTTCCAAGATGTGTAACACAGTACCTGGGGCTCTTACAGATTTACAACCTTCCCCAATTAGTCCTCACAATGCTCCTGTGGGGGAGGTAAGAACGCACCAAAGTAGCTGAGAGTTTATATGGATTAATTTGCTGGAATCGCCTTTAATTTCTGTTTTCAGCTGTTTGTTCCCTGCCAAATCCTCTCTATCTGAGAATAAGCCTTCGGGGAGTGCTTGGGGTACTCTCCAACCCTCTTGAAACATTACAATAACCACTACAGTTATGGGAACAAAATAAACACAAGGGACTTAATAATATTGCTGTGTGCTAGAGGGTGCCAAGAAGAGCAGACATATATGGGAGGCATGATCCTGCTTCCGTTGAAGTCAGTGAAAGTTTTACCTTTGATGGGAGCAAAGCTGGGCTTGTACAGCCTGAGCTTGCAAACCCAGCCATGACATTAATACAATTATTTGTAGGAGGCTCGGTCTCTTGTGCCCTGGCATGGAGCACCACAGGGCCTAGAACCTGCGTTCAGTGAGGGTCTGCGCAGGTGCAGGGGGCCGCCTGCGTGGTTCACAATACGGGACTGAGTTTGTAAGTTGCTTGGCGGCGAGATTGTGTCGTTCATTTGTCTGTAAAATGCTAGGCTGCCATTGGTTACTATGTAAATGCTGTTATGACGGGACTTACCAGGTGAAGCTGGTAAACATAGGGAAACATAGTCTTGCAAGTTCTTAGTGTTGGCGCACTGATCGGGTTCTGAAGACATGCTTGCGTTGTTGTCACTTTTGTGATTTTGTTTCTTTTGGGGAGCTGTGGCAAGCAGCTGGGAAGTCTGATCTCTGCCTTAAACTCTTTAGAGTCAATTCTTGCTCCCTGGAAACTGGGCATCAGTGTTATGGCTGGGATTCTTGAAAGAGGGCATTGCCTGCATGCTGTTTGTGACCATCCCTGTTCAAGGACTGCTGTATGCAGTCTAAAACAAGTTGTTCTAAGAATACACCCAGATTGTGTGTCACTGATTTCTCCGCCAATGAAGAGGCAACCTACAGTGCTCCAAAATCTGCTACTGCTCAGCAGAGGGGTGACAAGATAATTAATAAGCTAAAGGACTTGCCATTTATTGTACACCTATGGTGCACGAGGTTGAAATGAATAATGCTCTAGGAAGAAAAATTAAGCCTTGTTAATTGGATGAATCTGACTGGGGAAGAGGCTTTCCATGATCACCAGGGAAAAAAGGAACAAAAAATAATGAAAATTGGGGGAAAATCCTTTTAATACAAATATTAAAATACTTGTACAAATGAATAAAACCAGAAATACATTCCAATCCTCTTTTAGGAATAATAACACCCTCGCACACCCCCAGCACTTTGCATCCTTGAGTAATGAACTTCTTCACAAGCCTCAGTGTCAGTCAAGGAGGGTTCTCCCCCTTTTTGCTGCTGGGGAAACCGAGGCACAGGTTGTACCAAATAGAGGCTGACCTCCGCCATGTGATGTGGGGGCAACGTTTTGTACCCCTGCCTCATGACATGTGACTGGAACTAAACATTGATCTTTTGTAGCCCTCCTGTGCTTCCTTACACAGAGGTTATGTGATGCCAGAGCAGTACAAGGAATCAAGATCAGAAGATAGGAACACCTAGGTCCCGGGTCTCTGCTCAGACCCCTTCTCCACATGTCTCCCTATGAGCTCAGTGCTGAAAATGCACGTGAGTCAATGGGACTAAATAAAATCACGCATGTGCCTGTTTGTAGGATCAGGAACTGTAACCAGAACTGTACATTGCAATTCATGGAGGCCCAGATCCTCAAAGGCATTTCGGTGCCTGACTCCTTGGAAAGACAGAGGGAGTTCATTCTGGTTATGTTATCTACAGAATTCGGACGTGTCTGAGTTCACAGTGGGGCTGGGCCTGTGAAGTGTCGAGCACCCTCCACTCCCAACATCAGACTTGTACGTAAAATCCATCTTCTCATAGCAGAGATTTCAAACCCCTTTTCACCAACGAAAGCAGCCCCGGCCTCACTCTCCAAATGTCTGGGATGGCCAAATGCCGACTGGCAGACATTCAACTGCCCGCGCAGACTGTGCAGTTCTCTTTAAACTCAAAGCATATGCCTGGAGATAATTTAAGGACAGATCACAGTGCTGTGATTTCACTGACTCTAAGTCAGGAATAAACTACTTAGCAGGGATTCCTGAAATACCGCTGCCATTTTCCCTCATTAGAAGGAGGTAGGGACAGCACTAGCCAAAAAGCGTAAAGAATAAATCAGATGTGCCGTTCCAAAATTAAGCCCTTACGCTGCCGCTCCTTTGGACAGCGCTGCATTTTATTGGCCGCTTTTGTGCCCATTCGCATTGAACCCTGTAATTAAACACCTTTTTTTATTAGGGCTGGGTAGGTTTGGAAAATCCCGCCCAGGGAATGAGCCCTCTGTTTCTCCAAAAACTCAGCAAAGCTGCCAACCTGCAGCGAACCAGCACTGGCCCCAGCTCCTGCTTCCATTGAAGTCAATGGCAGAACACCCACCAATTTCAATGGGAACCAGGCCCAGAGACTTTAAATATGCCTGGTTTCATTGCTAGGGCCTTTGCCATAAAGATTCATCTGGTATATGGCCCACAGAGCAGTTATTCTCTGCCCACCTTTCTCAACATCAGACGGGTGTCTATATGTTATAGCTACCTACCCACATCAGAGTGGGTTAGACCCTTATTAAAAATCACAGGCACATATTTTAAAACTTCCTTATCTGTGTATTGATAGGTACCTTTTAAACGGCAAGAATTTTCAGAATCTGATTTCCTTGTCATTTTTAATGTAGTTTAATTTCTTTTTGCATCTACACCTCTACCCCGATATAACGCTGTTCTTGGGAGCCAAAAAATCTTACCGCGTTATAGGTGAAATCGCATTATATCGAACTTGCTTTGATCCGCCAGAGTGCACAGCCCCGCTCTGGAGCACTGCTTTACCGCATTATATCGGAATTCGTGTTATATCGGGTCGTGTTATATCGGGGTAGAGGTGTAGTTTGGACAATGAAGCTGGATCAATAGATTTCACTTTTCTGCTTTTTGTCAGTTGCACGTTTCTCTTTCTTGTCAGTTTTACCTTCCTGGTTCTCCTGTAGTACAGCCTGATGCTGCCATGTTTAGGTTGCAAACATCAGAAGGGACTGTTTAATCTGTTTTCTTTTAAATTGTTTTAATTGAAACTGTATTTTGAAAAAATGTTGGGTAGACATTTGGAAGGATGGACTCAGTCATGCCTCTCAACCTGCTAAAATCGAAATGAAAGGTACAGTCTCTGCGCCTGGTTGTTAGCGGGTGCAAATCGGTAAAACTCTTGTTTAAGTCAATGAAGCTGAACCAATTCACCCCAGATGAGACTCTAACCCCATGTGTGACAAAGCCCCAGAATGAGGGACACTAAAAAAATTATTCATACAAGAAACTTCAGCTGCCGTGGGAATGCCTTCATGTCACATAAATGGCTTGTTCTGAAATCTCAGTTTCATGCGTCTTTATTTCTGATGCAAATTATTTTCAGTGACAAAAGTGAAGGGATGCCACAACCGTGTGGAACTTTGGGACGAAAATTAGTGATGTCTCTTGAAAGGAGGGACCCTGGAGAGGAATGGGTCCGCTCCTGCAATCCTTACAGGAATGTTTCTTTCTTGCATGACTGAAGTTAATGGAACAACTCGTTTGAGTGAAAGTTTTTCAGGGTCAGTCCCAAATATGGTAATTTTTTAAAATCAAAACCTATATGTTGTGTTTAAACTCCCCTAACTTAATCCCTCTAATATCAGTTCTAGAGTTGCTCAAGGATCATCTCTGTTCATTCTGAAAGAACATTATAGAACATCAGTATAATGCATAAATGCTGTTTGTATTTATTAGAAGGGGATTCGGATTTTATGGGCTAGACCACAAACTTTCTCATGTGTACGTTCTGAAGCAACCTAGCAGTCAGCTGAAAAATGCAAAAGCTGCCTTTGAGAGCAAAGCTCCTACTCCAGCTTTCAAAAAATCTCTTATTCTCCACTTCAAACAGAGCAAGAATTTGCTTTCCCGACGGCTGCTCATGGGTGGGTGTTGATCTGGTACAGGGGCCTCTTCTCTACTGGCAATTTTTTCCCAGCCCAGCTAAAAGTGGCCACGCGTTGGTGTAGCTGGACCAGTGCAAACCTCTAACATAGCCCAGGAACACTGTGATCTTCAGTGATGGAGCTCACCCCAGTTTTGAGCAGGGTTGCAGATCGTGGCTTACCTTGTCTTCATTGTGCACTGGGCCAGCTATGTCAGTGTCTGGAACTGGGGCTAATCCCTAGTGTAGACGAGACCTAGATTTTCCTGTGATTTGACGGGCTGCCAGAGCTTGTCTGGTTTGGCCTCAGCCTGATGAGAATCAGAGATAGGTTAAGCCTTAAAAATCTAGAGCCACATTTCCATCACCCCAATGCTTGGTGGTGTTTAGATCTGGGGGATGAGGAGAGGGGGATGGTTGGGACCCCCTTCAAGTTAGGGAGCCCTCTGCAGAATTTGAATCTAGATCTGTGCTCATATTTTGAACACCCACAAATATTGGAGGTGTTTGGATCCAGAGTTTTGGTTCAGACCAGTGTCTAGGTGGGCTCAGAGCAGTGAATTCAATGAACCTAATGCAGGGATTGGTTAGATAAAATGCAAGGCTGCCCCCATACATGGTGCACTCAGCAATAGCTCGTGTGCCGCCTGGAACATTGCAACTGGCTTTATTGGAGGAGGAATATTGGTCAGGACCCTAGGGTGATCCCCTATTCATTTTGAAAAGCATTCTGGGATTTCTGTTTTCCACCTGGACAGCCAACAGATATTACAGAATCATAGCAAGGTAGGACTGGAAGAGACTTCAAGAGGTCCTCGAGTCCATCCCCCAGCACTGAGGCAGGATTAAGTATTCCTAGACCATCCCTGATAGGTGTTTGTCAGAAGACCGCTTGGTTTAATCTGAAGGATGGCACCTCCAACAATACTGCACCATGGGTTTGACACTAAATATGTCATTTTTCACAAGGGTGGGGATGTTAACTCAGGTGTCCTGGCCAAATTCTATACATTGGGAATTACATTCTGTCTTTCTAAACTCCCCCCAGTGGCTTCAGTAGAATCTGACCTATAGCTGCTGTGGTTCGAATGAGGGGGGCTGCTTTTCAGCGGTGTGCAAAACGATTCCTGTCTATTTATAGATACGGGGCCTGATCCTGTGAGAATCTAGGAAACTCAAATTCCCACTGACCGAAGTGGAAGTGGAAGTGAAGTTCAGTGTCTGGCAGAGATGGCTCTGAAATGTTTTAGTTTCATCATCCCGGGAATTGAAATGTCAAGAATGTGAACATGGCCTATCTTGAACACTGTGAAGTTCTATGAACCTAGTGCCCAGAGGCCCCCAGTGAGATCAGGGCTCCATTGTACACCCAGTAGTGTGGGAAGTAACTCGAGGGTGAAACAATCAAAAGAATTCTGTAGTGTGGACACACCCTAAACTGCCCTTGCTTTGAAGAGCTTGCCGCAATCAATAGACAAGAGAAATATTGTCCTCGCGGCTTTACAGAGGGGGGAATTGAGGCACAGACCTTGGGAAGTCTATGGAAGAGCTGTGAATTGGACCCAGACCTCCCGAGTCCCTAGGTGTGTCGAGACTGCAGGCCAGAAGCGTGACGGCAGCACGTGGAGACGTATGCAAGCCAGCTTTGATCCAGTGTGCATAACAATAGCGATGATATTGGAGCAGCACAGGGGGCTGCACAGACTAGCCCACCTGGCCAGGACCTGGAGTACATACTTGAGTGGCTGCTTCACTGCTCTGGTTACTAGAACTAGTTAGTTACACTAGGTCCGGTGTGTCTACATATGCTGCAGTCACGTTTCCCGACTGCAGTGTGGACATAACCTCTGCCAGTTTCTTCACCTTCCTCACAAGGAGCCCCCGCCCTTCTGTTTTAGTAGAAAATCTCAAAATATTCTCAAAAACCACATTATCTCTTCCAGTTTTTGAGGTTCAGACGAGAACTTCAGACAGATACAAAACTGTGCTTGAGAACCCAGGAACCAGCTGAGGCTGCATGTCACAGATAAGATGCAAACTCTTACCGCAGCGTCAGAGTGCTCACGCTAGACCAAAAAAGCCACTACCATTTTGTCTGGACAAGTTCTCCATTTCTATCCGTTCCAGCCCTAACCTGTTTCTGAACTGCATTATTTGCTCTCCCCCTGTCTAGGTTGAGGCTGGGAGTCTGAGTTTTAGCCGTCGTCTCAGACAGCTGACCAAGGCAGACAGACACCTCCTGTTTGCACACAAACTTTATGAGAAACTTCTGCAAAATGAGTTCATCCAATGAGATGATCACATGGCTTGGGAACTTTGAATGAAACAGGGAGACCTGAAACCCTCTTTACACTATTAGTTAGAGCTGGGTGAACAGCAACAAAATTGATTAATGAATGTTCACTAAATAGCTGTGCACTTGATTTGTCTGTGTTCAAAGCCACCACGATCCAGCAAAACACTTATTCGGCATGCATAACTTCAAGCATGTGAGGCTGAAGTCAATGGAAACATTTATGTGCGTCAATTGATGCATACGTGCTGTGTCAGATAGTAGCCTGAGTCCCCTGAGCAATTGCTTGCCACAAATATTTTAGAGCAACCAATCTTGCTGGCATGGGTGTTTGCTGAACCAGCTCTATTTAGGGAGCATTTAGAGCATAACAACTTTTGAATGGTAAATGTAAGCATTTGTACCGGTAACCTGATACTAAGAAATACATTCATCCAGTCAGGGATTGGAAGCAACACCATGTGACCTCTGCCTAGTCAAAACGCAAGACGCTGCTCGAATTTCGAATACCGGTAAAAAATCTGCAAGCCAAGAATTATTCATAGAAATGAAGCTGGTCAATAATTCCAAATAACAAATCAATCGAAAAATCCGAAGCAGCGGGAAGACAATTTACAACCAGAAAAAGAGGCTACTTTTGTCAAATAAATTCCCTGGGAGCTCCTTCACTGAGCTCTTTTAGGAGTTAAAGATCATTCCATGTGTCATTGGAAAGGTAATTTATTATTATTTCTGTGTATTAGGCTAGTGTCTGGAGAACCCGGACGAGATTGGGGACCCAGGGTGCTAGGTGCTGTACATATGCATAGCAAGAGATGATCTTTGCCTGAAGATCTTACAATCTAAATAAGCAAGACAGACAAAAGATAGCAGGGGAAACAGTGACAGGAAGTAACTTGCACAAGGTCACCCAGCAGGTCAGTGGCACAGCCAGGAATAAAACCCAGGTCTCCTGAATCCCAGACAAGTGTTCTATCCACTAGACCACACTGCCTTTCCCTAGGGGCTATACCCAATTGTTGAATTTTTATCTGGAAAAGGGTGTTTCCAGTGCAGAGATGATTCATTCACCAGCAAACATGCTAGGAGGAGCAAAACAGTGGCAGCGCTCACAGAGCAAGACTGTACTCAGGTTGAGCAAGGATGTCAGAATCTGGCCCTTTGAGGTCCCCAGAGAGGTAATGCTAGAGAAGAGCAAAGTGTCAGCAATAGAAATCCCTTCTGAAAAAGTTTTTTCCCCATGTGGTTTAAAAGGGGAGGATGGATGGACTGAGTCAGACATCTGGGGAGAGCTCCGTCAACCAGCAGCTGCCACAGCAACTTGGTGTGCTCAGGACAGACTTACTTCTGGCAGCTTGCGCTAGGTTTTCGTGTGAAACTGAAACCGCTCAACCTCTGCGTGACGTTCTTACAAAAGGGATCTTTGCTGCTCCTGTCAATGCAAACTGCCGGACAGCAGTGGCCTATAAATAACTAGTCATTTCAAAAGTTGCGCGTGGAACATGCTGGCTAAGCGTGTCGTATTCCCCTCTACTGGCTGATGCACACAGAGACTAAGAGCCTACTACTGCTACCAGGCAGCTAATGGAGTTGCTCCTCTAACTTGAGTGGGAGGGGACTGCTTATTGTGCTGAAGATTCCAGGGGCTATTCTTGCTGGCAACCAAGGGGGACTTGTTATGTAACTATTTTACCTGACGTGCACTGTCCCTCAGCAATACAATGACTGAGAGTCACAGGGGGCTTAGCACCACAGAGGAAGAGGCCCCAAATGACTGCTTTTCCAATGTGCCTTGCTCCTGACCTGGAGAAGCCATCTTCTGGGGTGAGATGGTCTGCCTGGCCAAGTCATTTTGGGGCCATTCTGTGCGGATTGCCAACATTTGGTTCCAGTTTCACTGATGTCTGTAGTGTGGGCACTGTGAACTGGCCTGACCCCCACCAAACACACTTCACAAAGGCCTTGTGATGGTAACAATTTGGGGTCACTATTGACTAGGGCTGAATTTGAGCAGGCCACCTAACCAAGAGACTCCCTATCCCCTGAGCCATCCACGTCACCCAACCTCCTACGTTATTTTTTCCTAGAGTTTAAGGCCGGAAGAGACCGTTAGATCCTCTCGTCTGACCTCCTGTCCAGCACAGGCCATTACGCTTCACCCAGATACCCCAGTATGGATCCTAATGGCTTTACTTAAAGTATTTCAGTCTTCAGGAGATTACATTGTTGTATGCCACAGGCAGAAAACAATAGACACCGAGGGGCCACCAGTGCCTGAGGGTGGCCGCTGCAAGGGCAGGGAACTGATTAGGTGAGCTATGCACACACCTATTGCACACACCTGCGCACACCTATTGCACACACCTATTGCACACACCTGCACACACCTATTGCACACACCTGCAGGTTTTGGCTTGTACACATGGGTAAGGATTCAAATTATGCCCATTGGAAACTTGGTCTGTTCTGTTTCAAAGCAAAGCCGAACCTTGTTTTTGCACAAATCTTTGTTTTATTTATGCCTACATCAGTGAAACGTGTTTGGTAACAAATTGCCTGTTAGCCCACCATGCTCTGGTCATTGTTAAGGTCCTGATTAACCACGGCCTTGAGCTGCTACGTTGCAATCTGTTCGTTGAAATCAGCTATTTGGACACGAACTCTGTGCGCAAAGGGAAATTAAACAGGACTCCTGAGCAGAACAGGCTTTTTAAAAAAAATGGAGATTTTATTTTTAAGTGTGAAAAAGGAACAATCAGTTACATTAAGTGACACGCCGGCAGTGGAATCTACTGTGGTTAGAAGGCCGGGGTGTTGGAAAATGGTTTTCCAGACGGTCCTAACTAATGACTTTATTTAGCTCTTTCTGCCTTGTGCTTTTAGGCTGAATTAACGAGCTGTGTTTGCTGGCGATTTCATGGTTTAATTTGTAACTTGTGTGATCACTCTGGAACAGTGGTTGAGTGCCTGGAAGAAAACAGTGAGTCTCGGTGCACATGCAGTATGCTCATGCGCTGGGACACGGAACCGGATGCAGGTTCCTGATCGCTTTCCTCACATGTGTAGCTACTGATCTGAGACACGGGTGGGCCAGAATCTTCCATCTTGACTCACACTGAGTAGTAGCTCTCGGCGGCTAGTCCCGCTGCTTTCAATGAGGAGTAAGCTACTTACTAATCAGTGTAAGATAAGGGCCCATTGCAGTTAGTGTTGTTGAAGACCTGTTCAGCACACTGATCACTGATCCCACAAGCCAACTACCCTGCCTGTGATCCCTCAATAATGCAGCTAGCCAATTGCACAGTGCTATACATGGGGCCACAGATTCCTTCCAGGTGCCAGTGGCAATAAGTTTACACCCAAAGTTGGAAGTCCGGTTACCCTGCTAGAAGGCGCCGATTTTCAACAGAGAGGGCGATTTACCATTGGAACAACTTCCGAAGGGCTGGGGTGGATTCTCCGTCACTGTCAGGTTTAAAATCGAGATTGGATGGGGTTTGTCTTTTTTGAAGACCTGCTCTTGTTCAAACAGGAATTCATCCAGGGATTGATCTGGACCGGGTTATACGGGTTCGCAACGGGTCCGTCTGGCCTTAGAATCTTAAATGCAGGAACCCCGTCCAGGACCAGCGCGAGTGGGAAATGTTGGCGAAGGGGAATTTAGAGGAACCCTTTGGGCCCTAGAGAGATTTATGGCCACATGTTGCCCTTCTATAAAAATTCAGCTGACTTCAATGGCATCAAGTGGGAATGTGCTGTCTGTGAGTCAGGCAGTGTGTCCAGCCCCGACTGGAGCTAGGTTAGATTTACCCTGTGTTCTGAGCGTTCAGTAAATGCAGGCTATCCTGTTGAAACCGGGCAAGACTTCTGCATCAGAAGCCCAGCCCGTCTCCCTCCCTGTCTGCCCCAAAGGCCTGATCCAAAGCTCGTTAAAGTCAACTGGAGGCTTTCCATAGATCTCAGTGTGCTTTGCGGCCGGCTGCCTAGTATCTCTTTCCATTTTGCCACACACAGTAGAGTGCTGGACACCCCGTGCTACTCCCTCCCGGAGGCTTTGCTCTGGCCTCTACCGGTGCTGCCTTTCCTTCCATTGTGGGTGCTGATCCCATGGCATAGTGACCAAGAATAAAATCCCACCTTTATTCCTACACCTGGAGCATGTGTGTGAGCATCAGATACTGACGACAAATGGGCCTGGTGGGTTAAAAAACCAAGGAAGGCCAGTTAGAATTGTCCCCGATCCAAGCTGCAACACTCTCTTCTGTCAAGTCTCTGTCCATTCAGGACCGCCCCATTCTCCCGTGCTGTGCTGAGTTCTCTCTCTCTCCCTTTTCTTTCCCTTTCTTTTCCCATTCTCTCATTTATTTATCTTTTGGATCAACCTGTGCGGTCTTTTCTGCTTCTCGGTTTCTCGTTCTTCCTCTGCCTTATTTCCCTCCTCTCTTATCCCGCCCACAGCACGGCCAGCCCCCATATCTGAATGTGGACTCATTAAACTTCCTCTTGGTTAATTATGGCTCCTGGCTACTCACTGCCTCTTTGCAATCTGCACTTGAATGGGCTACACAGTCTGGGGCACTTCGAGTGGCTGCCCCCAGGAGATGAAGGAGGGAGTTCCAGTAACACCTGGGAACAGTGCATAGAATTGGGATGCAGGCACATGTCCTTTCACAGTGACTATATTTGTCAAAGTGGGGCAATGCCCTAGATTCCCTTGGATACAAACTCCACTGATGTTACCCCTCTTGGCCCCGGCTTTGTCTTCGTCTCCTCTACCTTTTCACCTTCCTTATTCCAGTCCCTTTCCCCACATCCCCCTTCTGTTTAGATCAACTTCCCCACCCCATGCACCTCACCGGCTCTCACATTAAATATCACAGGGATCAATGACACGTACACAACAGCTGCTCTCATGGTATTTTCTCAGTAGAAAGTAACCCCCCCCCTTCACACACACACACACACACACACACACACACACACACACTCTCACTCTCTCTCTCTCTCTCTCTCTCTCTCTCTCCTGGCCCAGTGACCCATTCCTTGCTCCAGCAGAATGACCCAGAGATCTGTGCAGCAAACTGAACCGAGTGCATTTGAAACGCTCTCTATTAAAGCCATCCCAAGCATCCAGTCTTGGGTTTCCTAATTTCCCCAGGGTTGCTTTTGGAGTCGGTTGGTCGTTTTACATTCTACCTTTTTGTTCTGTGCTTGTATCGCACCTAGGCTGGGTCTCTGAGAGAAGTGACTAAGCACTATCGCAGTGCAAAGGAGAAGATGTTGCCCTGAATGGCTAGTTTTGGTCCTGCAGCTTGGCTTGTTCTCGTGCCATTTTCTCGCCATTCTTTCTCTTCCTCCTTTCTAGGATCAACCAGAGCACAGATTTTTGCCTGTAAGTGTCATTTTGCAAGTTCTCTACCTGTCCTTCCTCCGCAGAAGAAATACCAGCTGACCCGAAATCCCTGTTGCATTGCGAACTTTATCTGAATTTAAAGGAAATGCTGAAAAACCTCCCACAGATCAGTGCTCATAGGCTGGGCGATGTGACAAACCACATATACCAATAATAAACTCATTGTTATTTATACAGCACCCCTTCCATCCCCTCCCTTTCCCCCCCCTTCATCCTCGCCGAGGCGCTCAGGGTTCTGCACGACAGTTCAAAGGCGCTAAAACAACATAACCATGTTAACGGAAACCACCCTCTGTAAACAACAGAGATTAATCCAGTGAAGTCCAATGCAGGGGGGAAGGGGATGGGAGTGGAAGGGGATAAATATGGGGGCCTGTAGCCCCAAAATCATGGGAGTAGAAAGGGTGGTTTTAATGTGGGGAGAGTTGATGTCAAGATGGAGTGGTTGACTCGCCCCTGAGCCAGCAAGAGCTTGATTGGCCGCTGTCTTTGGGTCTTGAGGGGTACAACACTAGTTGGTTTCACCACCTCAGCTCCAAGGACCATGGCCCAGACCCTCTGGATTGGGCACAGAGGGGAGCACATCACATACACTGGCCTGAAGGGGGGGCATAGGGACTTGACAAAAGTGACAATATCCTTATAATAGCTGCTTCTGTTACTCCAGGGCCAGATCATTCTGGCACATCTGGGGTCACTATCATCCAGCAATGTCCACAGGGGAGAGACCGATCTTGCAGAATCCACAGGGCAAGAGATGCCTAGTTCTCTATAGGCTTCGTATGCTGTGCTCATCATCAGCGCATTGAGAAAACTCTACTGCTTGCCTAGCAATGATCTCCCACTTCTGGCTCTGCACTGGCCCCCGTTCGGCGCAGGGCCCATGCGCTAAGCCTAGGCCTCCCAGTCATACATTACAGCAATTGGCAAGGGGTCTCTGTGTCGTCCATGTTAAGAGCTGCTGTACAGCGCTGCAAGAGGCAGCAACTGAAGTGCCCAACAAGTTTTATTAATCCTGCTAAGCTAGGTGACCAGATAGCAAGTGTGAAGAATCAGGACAGGGGGGTGGGGGAGTAATAGGCATCTATATAAGAAAAATCCCTGAATATTGGGATTGTCCCTATAAAATCGGGACATCTGGTCACCCTATGCTAAGCCCAGGAACTATGCTACACAGACTTGAAAACCAGCTACTGAGACCTTATCTATTAACAAACTATTTACAGCTATACAGGAACAGAGCACTCCTCTAACGATTAGTGCGAGCTAGTGAACTTCCTCTCGCTCTCTCTCGCTCTCTGTATCCATCTAGCGGCTCTAGCTTCAATCGCTATATGCATAATGGTTAGAGGTGAGCAAAACTTTTGTAATGAAACCTGAAACTTTGCTTGGTCCAAGGTTTTGTTACAGACCCAACGCTGGGCTGCACTAGGCTGAAAAGCTTATGAATGTTTGTGACAGCTGATGGGGGGCTGAGTAGCTAGGCCTCCATTTAGGAAAGCACGTAAGCACATGCTCACGTCCACCCCACTCCAGAAAAGCACTGACACACGTGTTTAACTTTAAACACCTGCTTGAATCCCATTGATTTCAATGGGACTTAAACACATGCTAAACATTGAACACTTGCTTAAGTGGTTTCCTGAATTGGGGCCCATGTGATTCTGGACCTGATCCTGGGTGGTATCTGTTCCAATTTAGGGTTTGGGGGGAAAATCCATATGATCCTTTGCTGAAAGGGGCAATATAAATTCAAAATAGTCTTAGAATTCAACTGTGGTTTTACCTGAATCCCACACTTAAAGCAAAACTTAAGAGATGTGAATCTCTATGGAGAAATAAATAATACTTACAATTGGCACATTCCATCTGTAGATCTCAAAGTGCCTACAAAAGAGTGAAAAATATTCTTGTCCTCATTTTATGGATGGGGAAACTGAGGCACTGCAAGGTTAACTGATTTGCCCAAAATCACACAGCAGGTTGGTGGTGGAGCCAGGAATAAATCATTCTTCTTCTGATTCCTTACCCTGTGCCTACGCTAACGGACCCTGATGCTTTCCTTCTTAGGAGTCCAAAATGGCTGAGTTTCACACAGCTTCAATTTTAGCTCCCACATGGCTTAGAAGGTGATGACTGTTTCTGACTATAGGGGTGTTTTGACGACTGGCAGGCAGGTTGGACGTATTGACATTCACTCGTCTGCTACCCACTGATGCTGCAGTCATTCTTTCCCCTGAAATCCCATCTCTCTTCTCCCCACCAAGACTTCTGATTTGTAGCATCGGATCCAATTACTGTTGGATCCTAAAATGCCTTTCCCAGAAGCATCCTTGCCTAGATCTGGGATTATAGTGTCCCCTTTTGATAGCTGATTTACCCAGGTGGAGGTTCTAAGTAATCTGAGAATACCTGTAATTCCTGTCTCCTCTCTCCTCAAAATTTCAAACATCTAGATTAGAATGCTGGGGACTGAATTTTTGTTAACTTGCATATCAAAGACTTGTATATGATATTGCAAGAGCAAGGTATGGCTTTTGTTTCCTCATTTTTGGCTCTGATGGTGTGTTGGCGGCTGCATGATTTTGGCTGAACCCATCAGAGGTTGGTTTGGAAGTTTGCTGAAACATTTCTTGGGTGGTTCTAACTTTTAAGTATCCTGTCATCCACAGACTAGTTATATGACTATGGTGTATTCACACATGGTTGCATAGCTGGTTTTGTTGGTTCTGTGCTGTACAGCTACCACAATGAAGAGGCCACAACATATGTTCGAGGTGCCGTATTAAACTATAACATCATGAGTTATTTGAGCTTCCTGTTCGATACTAATAACTACAGCAGGTTACCACAAACCCTAGCCAAAATTTTCAAAAGTAGCTAGTGATTTCAGAAGCCTCCGTTGTGGGGTGACCCACTTGAAACACCTCAAAGGAGCCTGATTTTTCAGAAGATGGGTGCTTAACATTTACTGAATTTCAGGCTCCTTTTCAGGTATGTCAAGTTAGGAACCCCAAGCCTAAGCCACACAACAACACTAGTTGCATCTCAAAATCTTGGTCATACTGATGGTTGCATAGGAGCCTAGGTGATTGCACTGGTATTTACTTTCTCGCCACGCATGAATGATTCTCTCAGAGTTCATTGTCTGGTCAGGATGAATGTGAAATCAATGCATCTGTAGGGAGCAGACGGTGTTCTGTGATGCAATCCCAGACTTGTCCTGTGACCTTGATAAGAATGAGTCATTGGTAGACATTGAAGCATTGTATCTCTCTAGTGCTGGTTTCCTTAGTCCTTCCACATTCTCGTCCCTTGACCTGTCAGCTCAGTGATGTTACTATGAATGAAGAACAATGTATTCTGTTACTATACATGTTGATAATCTGGCCGAGGGGACCTTCCATCCCAAAGGGCTTTACAAGCTTCAGGCTGCCCACAGGGGTCCCTCCCTATGCCACTGCAGTGCAGCCACCTCTGGGATGAAATATGGCAACTAGTTAGTAGGCAGCAACACTACGCAACAGCATAGGTGCTAGAACTAGAGGTTCTGGGGGTGCTGGATGATTTAGTTGGGGATTGGTCCTGCTTTGAGCAGGGGGTTGGACTAGATACCTCCTGAGGTCCCTTCCAACCCTGAGATTCTATGATTCTATGATTCTATGCTGCACCCCCTAGTTTAAAGTGGTTTCCATCACATACAGGTTTTACAGTTGGTTCAATGTCTCTCAGCACCCCCCGCTCTACAAATTGTTCCTGCGCAACGGTTGAGAGCCGGCTGTAAAGAACGCCATATCCCGTGGAAACTGCATGGTGGATTTAGGGCGGCAGAATGGGATTATTCAATTGGAATCTGGCCGGAACACTGGGATTATCTCCAATTGCTCTTGGGAAAAGTGCCACCGAGTGTGCAATGATCTCACACAGGCAGGAGCCTGGTTTTTTACCTCCCATTCTGGACATAACTTGGCAGGATTGTCTGGTGATTAGAGCTGGGGATTGGGAATCAGGGGAATGGAGGCTGCCATTAATTTGTTGTACAATCCTGGGTAAATCCCTGAAGTTTTCTGAGCTTCTGTTTCCCTAATGTGGCAGGTGAGGATAATAACACTGGTGTAGCTTTGTGTGGCTATGGGAGATCTTCTGACGAAAGGTGATATGTATGTGCAAATTACTGTTACAGCTGAAAGATGGCGTCTGCCACAGCCCCCTGTGCATCCTGGGGCACTGGCTGAGTGCAGAATCCCAGGGGAAGGCACCACCTACTGAATGACCAACTATCGTCATAGTAGCACCTGGGTGTTCCTTGAGGGTCACCTGACTAAGTAATGACCCAGCTCAATCCTGCCTGACTTGTGCCATCTGACGAGATCACAGTCTGTTGGAGATGGCTGCAGACTGCGCTGGTAGCGGAAGTTCTGCTGGTGGGTAGCATCCAAGGCCACTGTGCCAGGGCAGTTTCCTGAAAGCAATAGCAACCGTCTTGTACAAGAATTAGCTTTAGGTGTCCTTTCTGTGTCCAAGATTATTACCGTTATTTATTCATATTAGCGTAGCCCCCAGGAATCCTCGGTATAGGCCAGGACCTCATTGTGTTAGGACAACAGATTTCCACACCAGCCTCAAATGGTGTCCCGAGATCCTACCCCTCTGCTGCACTAGATGCCAGGGGCACAGACTTTTTGATCTATGTTTCTATGATACCGACCACAATGGGATCCTGATACACGATGGGAGCTCCTACGTGCTACCGGATTATAAATAATAAACTATAACTCTGTTTGTTTTGACTGCGCTGTACTTTTTCTTTGCCATGTGACTTTCACTTCCCTTTCTCTCATCCAGACATTTCCTCTTTTTCTTTCCTTTGGAATTTTTCTTTCTTGCCCTTTTTGGAGGGCTCAGCATATTGCCTTTGCAGCATCACAGGTCCTCGTCTACGGTGCGGATTTTAGGGACATCTCCCAGTGTTGCTTTACCCGCAGTGCTAACAACACTGAAAGTACTAATATAGCCTGGCTGCTGGTGATTTGACTATTGGGTCGACCACACCTGCTGTGAACAGAGCGAGACATCATCGGGTTCCAAATGCCAGTGGCTGGTTGACACTAACATCTTAGAAAGCGACTGTAATGGCGGGGGATTTGATACAATCTTGACTGCATCCAGAGTCAATGATACTCAGATGTATCTGAGAGTCAGACATATCACAGGGTGGATTTCAAGGACTCTGGACTTACGCCAGTGTACCTGAGAGAAAAATCTCATACAGCAGGTGCATATGCATTTCAGGTTAGAATGTGGTGTTATTTATGATACACCTTTGAGGCTAATGGAGTCTCCACCCAACCGTGAAATTCACCGCTTTCACGTAGGGCCCAGCTCAAGACCTTATGCACCAGTTAAATTCCACTTAAATCCATAGGGAAAGACACCCATTGACTTCAATGGGATTTGGATCAGCCCCTAAATTCCCATTTCCATTAGCAATCCTTGATCGCTTTCGAAGGGGCTGGTCTGTCTTTAGGTGCTTTATAACCCTTCAACACAAATAGTTCATTTTCTCTTCATAAGCACATTCCTAAAAGAAAGTTGGGATTTCATTCTTCCACTATTTGAATGGCCTTACCCCTGTGCTCACTTGTTTAAATCAAGCATAAAGCTCGAACTGTTCTCTGAATATTTATGACTAGTTTTTATCTCATGCCATGCATACAAAACATACTTGATTCCTTTCCTAAAAGTTTTTTCAAGTGCAAAATTTTAAAAACATGTGGCTTTTATTGCAGGCAGGAATGGATAACAGCATTCCACACGTAACCACATTAAATGGAACCGTAATATTCATGTGCGTAAGGGCAAAAGCTGCCTTGTTTCCTATTTGCAATTGAACTCTGAAATTAATTAAGAACTAAAAAGGGACTGACAGTCATTAGGGTCTTTTTAAAAAGAGGGGAAGAAGCAGATGGGACCCACACTCAAAAAACCCCTCGACCTCACTGTCAATTGCACCCAGAACGTGGACACGGAGCAAGTGTAACCTTCATTGTGATGTAGTGAAGGGGGAGGGTAGTTCTGATGACGGGGGCCTAACTGACTTAAAAGCACAAGTCTCAAGAAGTGAAACTTAGGCTTCTAAGGACCCTTTAAGTCGAAAGAAAGGGCTTCGTCGTGTGGACGTGTCCAGGCTTAATTCGATTTAACGCTGCTAAAGTCGACCTAAACCCGTAGTGTAGACCAGGCCTAAGTCACTTAGATGCTTTTGAAAATTCCGCCAAAACGATCATCCATTTTGATTGGGTTTCGGAGCATCTTAAACATTCATTCTAGGGCAAAAGGCAGAATGCTCACGCACGTGACTGCTGTGAAGGAAGTAGCACCGTCTGGGCCCGATTCTCTTCGCCCTTATGCTCTTTACACATGGCCTGCCTTCTGTGGAGTTCCGCCTGATTTATACCAGTGTCTGTGAGTAAAGAATTGGGTCCCAAATAGGCACGTGTGGGTACGTGTACCTGATTCTGCTGTCGCTGCCATGGGTGTAAATCAGCAGTAGCGCCACTGAAATCCATGGACTTACACTGGTGTAAACGGGAGGAGAACCTGGCCCAAGGACACTGAGCCAGTGTAGAGGCACAGCAAAGAATAGAGGGTGATTCTTCTGGCTCCCGGACACACATTTTAACCACTAGACCAAAGAAGATCTACTGGCCTTGCAAACACCTCCGGTGAAATTCTGGCTCCACTGAAGTCAATGGGAATTTTGCCATTTACTTTTGGGGCCAGGATTTCACCCCTAGGATCTTAAACTCCAGCTGGAGGGAGTCTTCCTGCTTCTCACACTGCTGCTAATTACGCCTCTACCCCGATAGAACGCTGTCCTCGGGAGCCAAAAAATCTTATCGCGTTATCGGTGAAACCGCGTTATATCGAACTTGCTTTGATCCGCCGGAGCACGCAGCCCCGCCCCCCCCCCCCCCCCCCCCCCCCCCCCCGAACGCTGCTTTACTACGTTATAGCCGAAGTCGTGTTATATCGGGTCACATTATATCAGGGTAGACATGTATAAACATCCTTCAAAATTGGAGCCTGGCTGATGATTCCGTTGACGACGCACCCAGCAAAATGGATCTGAGTCCCCTCTCTCAGAGGCCTACTGGCTTCTGAAGGGCTAATGGGAGCAAAGGGTTTTGGTTTTGATTGTCAGAAAAGCAGCTCTGAGAAGGGACGCAGGCCCGTGGCATGAAAAAAGGACCATTCCCATGTCAGCCCGTTTTCTGGTGTAATCAAACACTCACGTTCAAGCAGATTAAGACTCTTTGGGACAAATGCATCACTGCGGTTTCGGAGCACCATGCAAGTTCACTCAGTCAGTGGAGTTGTACATGGAGCTCCCAGCCCAGGAGATGATTTCTTATTGTTTGCCTTGCCTAGACAAAGTTGCATTGACTTTTGCTGGGTGCAAGGACCGTCTTTTAATTCTGCGTTTGGGTAGCCCCTGGCAAAGTATGCTTCTGATCCATCCCTGGAGCTCTTAGGCACTACCACAATTCAAATATTAACACTATCTGATCTTGCAAAGATGGAGGCACTCTGGGGTTATAAAATGTCACAGCCTGTTCCCCATTGGGCCCAGCCTCTGTTGTTTGATTTATGAATGAATGGCACGTCCCTTTCCCCACATGCTGCTCTCAGTTCCCGTCCCTTAACTGCAAAACAGATCCAGACACCCGAATGGCCCTGCTGAGAGATGTTTGCTCCTGAGAGCTTTGGGACACAGTTTGCAATGAATTTTTAATAGAAAGCTTCCTATAGACCATGCATTTACTTCCTTGATGTTAAAGCGAATGGATCTGCTGCTAAATACCAGCTCAATTGAATTAAAAACTACAGAGGATATTGTAAGTGAAGTAATCCCAGCAAGCCGTGATTTAAGAGCTTGCTGACCTCCCTGACACAGGAACAGTAGCTTTAAAGTATTAAGTATTTTAGAAGCGGTACATGCAAATCCTAGGGCTTATTCACTATTAACCTTTTCTAAAATGCACTCGCTGCCAAGGGGGAAAAGCGTAACTAGTAAGAGCTCTAAAACCTATTTCCCACATGTCGATACTTACTGATTTGTGAAGGAATCAAGAATATGCTGAGAGGAGAGCGAAGATCAGAGACTAAACGAGGTCTGTCTGTAGCTCCATTCTTGCCATTTCCACCGCAGCCTCACGAAAGAGAGCTTGGAAAATTCAGTTTTCCCTTGCAAAAGGCAGGAGTGGGCTGAGTTTACGAAAGATGCGTAAATTTCTCCCCACCGTAAAACACACATGGGGCCCGATTTCCCTCCCGCTTCCACTGGTATACATTGGGAGGAACTCCACTGACAAGAATGAGGATGTGCTCTTGTGAGTGAAAAGGGAATCAGGCCTGTAAGCGTCTTCTGGTGCTGAGGGTCTGTTGGGCCAGGGGTATTCTCTGGGTTGGGGGTTTGCTTTGCATCCCCTTTGCAAAAGGAGCCACCAGGCTACCATGAATTGGGCACTGCGTGTCTCAGGATGGGCACCCGGATCCACTGGCCACCTTATTGACTGCTGGGCCTGATCCTGCACGGCTTTGCACTTTGTGTCATTCAGACCATGGCAACCTGTGTGTAAAAGGCTCCCAGATCGGAGCCGGAGCAGTTGGCACCCTGGTGCACTCATTTGGCATGGGTGCAAATCAAGACATAAGGTGCAGGGCAATGGTGAATTAGGCTCTTGGGGCCCAAGTCTGCCCTCAGTTACACAGGTGCAAATCAAATGTCACCAGTGCATCTGAGTGCAGAATTGAGTCCAGAGGGTCTCAGGGTGTTAGGAACACCTAGAGCATATGTTAGATGCCCTTTTTAGCATGCGCAGAAAGTTAAATCAATAAAGTACCAATATACTTCCAATGAAAACCCTATAATTGTTTATTATGAATATGGTGGCAGCACCTATGACGCTCAGTCATGGACCATGACACCCATTGGTCTAGGTGTTGAACAAATGCAGAACAAAGAATTTACCATCTGAACATCTACTGCATCCCCTCTGTAAATATGGACAGAAGGTAACCCATTGCCCTACAGCCCGTAGGCATAACTCCCATTTCTTTCTGTGGTAGATTGGTCTGTGGGATCACCTGGTCCAAAGTTAGGAATCTGGGGGCGATTTTCAAGGTGCTTCTCTTCTTTCATTTTGCAGGTTTCTCCTCACAGAAGCCACCTTGCCTTTCCACTTGCTGTCTGAGCTCCTACTTCCTTAATTCTGCATGTTCCCATGAAACCTGATAAACAGCTCTGTTCATCACACTTGTTACATGTGTGTTCTCAACAATATGGTCATTGTCATGCAAAATGAATGGTCCTGTCACTTGTAGTTTCTATAAACAGGAAAACAGAACTGGTTTATGTCTTCTGGGGTGGACTGGTTAGTATATGTTTGTTTGTTTTGGCTTTTTGTGTGTGTCTGTCACATTTTAGGAATAATCCCTTAAAATTATTAGCAGAAACTTGCCTTTAAAGAAAACAGAAGGGAATTTAAAACAATCAAATAAACCTCAAATATCAGGGTTTTACTTTTGAATCAGATAAACAGACACCTTTTAAAATTCTAACCTACTAATTTTTCTTCTGGAAATGCTGAAAAGGCTTTAATGGTCGGGTTTTCAGGCACCCACAATAGAAGACAGATTATCAAATGTGTTCAGCACTCAACTTCCCCACAAGGTGTTCTGGTCTTTTGAAAATCTAACCACTTGTTTAGAGGCCTAAATGTGAGCTAAGCTCCTTTATAGATGGACTCTAAATGCTGTATTTTTTTTCTTTAGCTTTACCATTCACCCAACACAATCCAATTATATCTCTGGTGATGTCCTTAAAGTTTTAAAATAGACCTTCGTTCTTAAAGGTAAATATTACTTTAAAACTAGATGAAACAGTATTTGACAGTGCACACTCAACCTTCATTCTCATATAGTGATCACCGTTGAAATCACTGATAAAGGGCAACTAATATTTTTTAAATAACTTATTTAACTTGGTTTTTTAACTTCGGCTGGCTAAATGGGTTTTGTAGCTGCATGATTTTACCTTAGCACAACTTCTCTTATCCTGTTCTCCGTCAAGTCATGGTCCTTTTGCCATTAACTTCAATGGGACTGGTATCTTCTGATCAAACTTTGAGCATCTTTCAAAGCTTCACAGTGGAAGCATGCAGCCTGACAAAGCAATACAAACCTGACTCCTGGGTGGAAGCAATTATTTCAGGCATTTAAACCAAACACAAACTGCCATGTACAATATCAGAGAGAAAAGATGCGGGTGGTAATAGATTTTATTGGGCCACCTTCTGTTGGTGAAAGAGACAATCTACCCAGAGTTCTTCTTCAGGTCAATATCAAACAGTCCAGAGGCAGCCCCTTCTTGGCTATTTTTGGGGTTTGATCTGTGAGGTTCAGTGTTAAAATAAGGGTTTGTAAATTACACACAATAAAACAAATCTGTTTCTCTAATAGGACCATGCACAGAGATTTCCTAAAGCTCGGGGAACTGCACCTTTCAGATGACTGTCTATCTATCCTGAACTTAATCAGCTCTCTCTGAGTTACTCTCCCTGAGATATGACAGGCTGGAGGCTTTCAAAAAACAGCCAATGAAAAGGCCCAGAGACACAGACAGCTTCCATCTCCTGTCAGCCCTCCACCCCCGACCCTAAAGCAGGACACACCCTCTTCGTAGGGTGTGTTACCCAGTGTCTTCTTCATGAGGGTGGAGAGTGGGGTTTGTGTAGTGGGCAGAAAATGCCTGAATACTCTTTCAGCTCCTCAATGTAACTGAACCAACCACGTTTGCACGTTGGAAAAGACTCTTTCAGACAGATCAGAACCTACAGCCCTTGATGGGTTTAGCTAAAATCGGTAATTTCATCTAAATACCTTCCCAACTATAAAACCCACCCGGCTCCCAGCCACCCACCTTCTAGCAATTTACCCACAGAGATAGTTTGTTTGTTTTTTAAACTGTTTAGACTATAAAGGAGCATCGAAATATGTTCACGCCTAAATCGCTCCTTACCTGAAAATAAAATCCATCTAGTACATTCCTCGATAGCCAAAGCAACAGGACCGAATCAACCAAAGGAAATTCCCGATGGGTCTGATTCCGAACTGCACCGAATAACGTATACACACGTAATTCGGTTTAATCGCACTCCATGTGTGTATATAATGCCTGCAGGAAACAGGTAGAGCAGGCCTGGAAGAGGCTAATGAGGTGCATGATTTAAATGCTCAAATAAATTCAAGAATTTCCCGTGACACGAGTATTAAAATGATGGCAAATATGTTGATTTCTGTTGCAGAATAAGTCAACCTCTATTTTAAAACATAATAATGCATTCGGTATGCAGCAACTTGTTACTGAAGAGAAAATTGTTTTCGTGCTAGATTTATTCTTTGGGGGGGTTCTGATTTGTATTATATTATTTCCCCACAAATACATGCTGGCTAAGGAACGCATTGCCCGTAGGAGTTGGGGGTATAATAGGCGATCAAACCATATTAACCCTCCCCTGTTTGCAGATCGTAGGGAGGCAAACAGGATCGCCACACCAAGCACGGCAGGTCGGAGAAAGAAAACGATGCAAGTGGACCGGGGAGCTCCAGGGTTACAAATGAAAACAGAAGGGGTGGGCGAAAAGTGTGTCTATCGCAGGGCGCAGTGGGAATTGCTTTGGCTTTTGCTAGCGTAAGGGGCTGAAGGTGGTTTCATTCCATAGGGCATTTCTTCTCAAAACACCCCGGGCACGGACTGGGTTTAGCAGCGTGGCTCCTGCAGAGATGAAAAGAGAGCAAAGGCAGTTGGAGCGGTAGATTTCAAAGAATATTTGCTCCCCACGCAGAAAGGGGATCGGAATTGCAATATGGGGGGGGGGGATATTTTGGTAAAAGCCTCCGTTACTCAGGAGAAACCTGTAGGCAACTAGAGGAATCACTGGAAAATGTGCTCCCTGCAACTGACTTTCTGCATGGTTTGCCATGTTGTATGTAAGAGCAGTCTGCCCTGGTTTGTATACAGTCCAGTCTGTAGCACTCTGTGTGTGTACACACACGCACCATATTGTGTATGTACTAGAGAGAGAGAGAAAACCAGCATTTATCTCTGGCTTCTCCAATAAACCCACTCAGGTGCATTAAATCCCTGGTGAAATTCTCGTGAGCTGCAGCGTATAGAAAATATTAGACCCGAGAGTCTGGGATATCTTATATTTTTTATTTATTTATTTTAGGCGTGGAGTTAAAGTGCAGCTAAGCGTTTGAGGGGGTTAATTGGGGAATGCCCCGGGGCTGGCACTGGGAAAGTTTAGCTGTGAGATGCGGCAAAGTCAATCACTTGGCAAATTTTAGAGTAGCAGCCGTGTTAGTCTGTATCCGCAAAAAGAACAGGAGTACTTGTGGCACCTTAGAGACTAACACATTTATGAGAGCGTAAGCTTTCGTGGGCTACTGCCCACTTCTTCGGATGCAAATTTTATTTGATCAGATTAGCAGATCAGAGCCGTTCACAATCAGTGAAAATATCAGCGATCGTTGGTGATTCACACCACTTAGATCTGGACCCTTCGAATCCGTTTCCACTGACAGGACGTTCCCAGCTGGTACCGACCATTTTAAACCGCTTCCTTTTGAGTTTAAGTAGCAGGGTTCGATCATTGGAAAGAGATTGAAAAGTTAGACATTTCTTTTCTGCTTTAATCTCTAAAAACCAGGTGCTCCACAGAACTCGGCTTCTAGTTAGGCAGCTAACTAAACCAGCCAGATTCTCCCCTGGCAGCTGCTGAGTGAGATTTTGACAATCTGGCAACTTCTGGGAGGTCAAATCGTGTATAAAACCTGCCCAGATCAAAACGTTCCTGTTAGAAAAGCAACTGAGCTCGCTGGAAAGAGACCCCCCCATCTCTTTCTCATCATATTAACCGGGAATAAATCGGGAGGGGGAATAAATGTATCTAGTTTAACTTAAAAACAAACAAATCCAGACCAATCGAGTTTAAATGGCAAAATAAATCCTGAAAGCCAGAGGAATGTTCCTGTCTTCCCCCTCCCGTGTGGTTGATCCCAAAGATTGCGGCAAATGAGTCTGTAACACAAAGTTTCCCTTTTGGGGGGAAGTCTATGGACGCTTTCACCGGGCAGAGGAAAGAGACGGTGTCTGTGTCTCTCCCGTGGGGAGAGAAGGGTCGGGAACAGACTTTCCCGGGGCGCACCGCCGGATCTTTGGGGAGCACGTGGGTCTGAGTGAACAAAACTGGCTGGGCACACTGGGCACCTCCTGGCTGCAGAGTGTAACAATCATCCTGCGGCTAGTATGGGCCTCATCGAGGGAGCCAGGTTTGGGGGGCAGGGAAGGGGGATTGTTGGGGAGACGTGGTGGGGGGCACACGGGGTGCGGTGGGTCTTGGATTCTGCACAAGCTAGAAAGCTGCTCCCAGTGGCCCGGGTCCCTTTGCTCTTCGGGCCGTCCAGAGACGTGACTAAAGCGCCAACTAGCGGCTGAGTCGAAGAACTTCACTTCCTCCGCCGTTCAGCTTGGGTGTGGCTAACCCGCCCTTCCAGGTTTTCCAACGCGCAAACGTGGGTGGTGGGGGGTGACAAACCCCCCCCCTCAACATCTGTGAGCCCCTTCCCCACCCCAAACCACGCCCTTTAAATGGAGCCATGGAGGAACTTGGCTTCGTTTGAAGATACCCCTTCTAAAAAAAATCTTTGGAAGAGACATCCTTTGGGTCACATCTATCCACCCCCAGCTGCCAGGGCTGTATTCAAATCTCTCCCCCGTTACTGGGTTTATAAGTATAACCAGACATTGGTGCTTTCTGTGGAACATGGCTCTTTTGTTGTGGAAAAGAACAGGGATGAGTCTACGGACCTTAGATTTTCACCTAAAAAGGGAAGGATTGCAGCATTGTTGAGAGTTGATTAGACACACACGTCAATTAAAATCACAGCTGTGAGACAAATAGAACTCTGTTCTTCTGGATTTCTCCCTTTGTGATTTCACCCAGCCGTCCCTACCCCCCCCCCTCCGCACCCCCATTCAATTTTCCACGATTGTGTTTCAAGATGGTCTACGTTTGAGGTTTCTTCTCATTTAATGTTCATTACGGAGAAGTCTAAACACACACACGCACAGAAAAGCAACTTTCAACATGAGCATGTTTGGATCCGTTTTAATACATAACCAAACCATTCACAGAGATTTGGTTATTGAAAAATCATAAATCGGCTTGGAAAGCACAAGGAAAAAAATGTTAAGCTTAGTGAAATTGACATGGGTTTCTTCTGTTTAACAAACACTGCAATGTTGGCTCCTTAGTCAATTTTCTAGATTAGAATTCTGTAGGAAAGGATCAAAGTAAACAATCGTATGAAATGATCTCGAGAAAAGGTCCCAGGGAATGGATAGAAATTGGAGGGATTTGGAAGACAAAAGCCCCTAATCGAGTTCAATGTGTCGGTGCTGCCGCAGCCTCCACCTTCTTTCAGTATCTACGACCTCAAAAGAAAAGTGGCTCATAACCAGTGTTTATTTATGATGGGATGTTTTTTTTTTTATATATAGTCCAACGAACAGTTTACCCAGCCCAGAATCTAAACCGTTTCTGATCTGGTGTAGACTAAATGGCTTGCTACAGAGAACATGCCATGTCCCATAAAGGAATTTATAAAACCGGCCAGCGAAGTTGTAGAAGTAAAGCAATCGATTCACCTCCCTGGACGTGATAGTGCCGAAAAATAACGTCCTTTTAGAAATAAGTCAGCAGTTAAACTGTGTGTGACGGTGCTTTCATTTCCATTGGACACATTAGTAATATTTGTGTTCAAATGTGACAAAAACACTATTTGATTTTATAGACTATTCTGCGGTGCATTTCGTTGTAGCGATTTTATATTTTATTAGAAAGACGATTCATCTGTAAAAAAAAACTGTATGCAAATATGAAACAAAAACTACAAACGATCAATTAATTTTATTCTCACAGAATCAGTATCATTTTGCCCCCTACAGATTTGCATGTTAAAATTCCATTTTGAAAACATGTATTTCCCTGGTTTTAAATCCAAACAAATGCATTGGGAATGATCATGATTATTACTCTTTTAAGAGTTGCTAAAATAGACATTTTTTTTTAAAAGGATAATAGTAAATAGGACTTTGTCCTGAAACGATCGGCTTTTCTATCGGTGCCTGTGTCAATTTCATTTGGGGAAAGTAAGAGAGCGGAGGAAGCATGTTCATAAAATAAAAGCCCCCAAACTCCTTGGCACAATGTATTCTTAGGTCCAGAGGTCAATTTCCGTCTGAAAATGCATTTCACACTGGCTAAAGCTAGCCGACCTGTTGCGGGTCTCAGACTGATCAGGAGGGCTGTCGGTTGTGTCCTTTTGATGTTACATACACAGCAGTGAGTTGATAATTAGTAAAGAATCGCTGGATCTTTTTCCTTTGGGGTTGGACCGCTTTAAAAACGCCTAGCAAATCGGTCAGTCTGGCTGTCAGCTCGCTAGCGCTTCGCGAAAGGATGGCACCGCTCTGCGGTTTCTTGGAGCGGTCGATTCTCGCTCGTTTCTTATTTGGACCCTTTATTTTGGACGTGGCTGGACGCTGTTTGGGGCGGCAGGGCTGCGTCTGGGCTTCAGACACGTTTCGCGGCTGGGTGGCAGCCGTTCGGCTGCCTAGAAGCCGAGTTTGCCGGGTAGGGTGCAGACGGGCATCTAGACGGACTCTCGGGTGAAGAGCCACGTGTCTCTGCAGCGTGTGAAAGTTTGGGGAGACTCAGAGACAATTGCCGCCGCGGTGGCGTCCTTGTTGGCTCATTTGCTCCGTCCCGCCATAGGTGAGACTATAAAGCAACGTTTTAATTGGCTCCGGCCTCTTAATGAAGCGCCGCTGAATGGAGCGCTGTCTATGCGTGTTTTAATGTGCCACCGGCCCGCTAGGTGCGTCCTCCTTCCAGGCTGGGGCTTGGGGGCGGGGCTTCCCGCAGAGATCCCGCCCCCTCTCTTCCTCGCTCCGCCCCCTCCTCCCCTTGCTTCTATCGCTTGCCCAGGCAACGTGTGCAAACGGGGGGGTTCCCAGCCCTCCCTCTCCATTGGCGCTCCTCCCCGTCAGTCAGCGAGCGGCTCCGCCCCCGGGCTGCTTGGAGTAAATAGGGTATCTCAGAGTCTGCTTGCGGACACTTGGGGCTGGTTTCAGAGCTCGGAAGGGCTCTCTGGTGGGGGCAGCGTCTGCCATAAAAAAACCAACCCCCACCTGCGAGCCATAGAAGTGGGGGTGGGGAAGCCCAGCTGTGCAGGATTGGTGCCCCACACCCAGTGAGGACTGTGTGGGGAACGGGCAGTAGAGGACGGTGGAGCTGTTTCTGGGACTTCCTTGGCATCCCTTCTGGGGGCGCGTCTCCTCCCAGACTCGCTGACTGGTGGCTGGGCCCTCGGGGGTCAACTCACGCAGCGCTGCACCTTCGGGGGCAGAAGTTTGGCTGGAGGAAAGGCCCCAGCGACCGCGCACCGGTTTGCAAAGCGGCTTCAGCACCAGAGAGGAAGGAAACCTCCCGGGACCGAGCGTGGGCTCCGGCCAGCTCCCCAGCAGAGCGCCCGGAGACCTGCCCCGTGCCAAGGGACCCCGGGCGCGCCCAGGCTCTGTGGGCAGAATCGCCCAGATCCGGCAAAGAGGGGGACTCGCTGCCTGACTCCAGGGCCGGCTGCTGCGGGCAGGGAGGGAGGAGAGAGCCCAGGAGCTCGCCACCCGAGCCCTGTCTCCACGCGACGCCAGCCCGGCGCCGGAGCCCACGGGCGACCCTTCGGATCCGGGGTCCCCCTTAGCCCCAGCTGTGACTCGACCTTTCCCCCGGCTCCTTTGGCCTGAGGAGGAGGCGAAGGGCGCTGCGGGTCCCAGCCCCTGACACGGCGGAGGCGCGTTTCCTGAGCGCAGGTCACACCGCGACTCCCTCGGCCGCTTCTTCTTTTCCTGCTCTCTATAAAGCGCTGCCCCGAGAAGCTGCATCGGACCCGGCCGGCCCCTGGTTTGGAGAGGGCAGCTGCGCGCTCCGGGCGCCTCTCCCCAGCTCCCCCGGCCCGCCAGCCCCTCGCCCCCCGCGCCCCTCGCTCGCCGGCTCTCTAACGCCCGCTGTTGTGATGCGTATTCCCGTAGACCCCAGCACCAGCCGGCGCTTCACACCTCCCTCCACGGCCTTCCCCTGCGGTAAGATGGGAGAGAACAGCGGGGCGCTGAGCGCGCCGGCGCCGGGCTCCCGAAGTCGGCCCGAGGTGCGCTCGGTGGTGGACGTGCTGGCGGACCACGCGGGCGAGCTGGTGCGGACAGACAGCCCCAACTTCTTGTGCTCGGTGCTGCCTTCACACTGGAGGTGCAACAAGACCCTGCCGGTGGCCTTCAAGGTAAGCCAAGGGGCGGGGAGCGGGAGGCAGATGTTTCCAGACAGCCAGATGTGGCTTCTTCCAAAGGGATGGGCTAAAACCCTGTCTGACCCCCCTGAGCAATGGCTGGGGACAGGAGGAGAAGGATGAGAGGCGTTTTTAGCGGGGAGGATACGTGGGGAGAATCTTACCTACGAAAATAAACCTTAATATTTACACTCCAGCTCCCGCCCCCCTTTCATTTTAAACCAATTCTGCCTTCACTTTCGGGGCGCGTATTTCTTTTTAATCAAGCTTTCGCGTTGCCCCGCGGTTATAATATCTCCGATATTGCATAGGGTTAGGAGCTCTCAGGGAACTTTGAAGTTTAATGAGAGTCGAGGCTAATTACCTAAGTGGGAGGGGGAAGATCTGCTCTGAAATAATAAAGGGAAGAAGTGAACTGCAGAGACAACTGGGCTTCATTAAAGGGCAGCTCCTTTCCTTTCCATGTTGCTTCGTCGTTGCTTTTGTCCTAGTTGTAATTCAGTCAGTTGGCTCCTATGGGATATTTAAACATTAAAAATCGACCGGGTTTCTGTTTCTGGATGTAGACTGAACGGGGGGGAAACTATGCGAGGAAGAAAGACAGCAGACATAAGTGATAGTCACCTTACACAGACCCAGATCTTTCACCACGGATCCCAACTAAGAGACCACAAAAGCCTTTATTCTGGATTCATGATCAGGCCAAACAAGAAAGGCGAAAATAAATCTTTCGCAGTCAACTTGAACGCAGATCCCTTAAGGATTTATGGAGTTTCTCTCCAGTTTCTTAAGAAGAATGGGAGGGTATTAAAATATAGACATGGGGGAAAAAACAAACAAACCAGGAACTAAAGGCTGGAGTTAATAAAGGACGAAAACCTTTCAGAGCACTGTTTTAGAGCGGTTATAGGCTAGCTAAGGAAAGGCGACAGAGAAAAGGTTCTTTATGGAGGACACGTAATTTTTTTGGCTATTGCAAAAAGTAATTATAGGTGTGCGTTAGGGAGATGTGACTAGAAAATGTATCTGACCTGAATGTATGGGAAAAGGAGTTAATATAAAAACGATATAAAGAAACTGAAAACCAAACCCAACAAATTCAAAACTGTGCTGTTGTCTTTTGGGGGCGGAGGGAAGTGATGAATGATATTTTAAAACTTGAGTTTAATTTCTTTGATTCAAATGATAGACCGACAAGAAAGCAGACGGAGCAATAGCAAGAGAGAAAACCAAAGGGGCTTGACACCATTGGTGCAGATAATATTTTAAGAGCACAAACGTTTAGCAAATAAGCCTGGGGAAATGATCAAAGCCAGAAGATACATTTCAACTCTCGGGGTGTAAATATAACTTTTGAATGTTGTCTCCCCTCTCAAATCAAGAAAAGGCTGAAAAAGAAAAAAATAATCCCTGCTTAAAAAACCGATGATCTTAAATAATCTGGAGCTCTCTCGCTACACGAGAGATATTGAAAGTCGATGGAAAAATATGAGTTCCTTTATTTCCGAGAGTCTGAGTTTTCCAAAATTCTAAAGCTTAACAAAACTACATCCAACTGAAATCGAAGAGGAAACCTGGTAGGTTTCGATCCAAGGTAGTTAGAGGGAAACTGTCCTTTTGCATAATAGCAAAAATGATGTTGCAGCCCCTAAATTACATGGCTTTTAAAATATTCTTCAGCTCCAGCGGTTTGTTTGAATCCCTTTACAAATAGGTATTTATATAAACTGGCGTGGGGCAGAAAAACTCCCTTTAGCAATTATTTTAAAACGAATACAGGCTCGGCTGTATTTTATAGGACTGAAGAGGATATTTTGTGTCGGGTGCCATAGCTGTTTAGAATAACAGATGCACCTGGCCCTTTTAAAGAATGAAATCTTGACAATATTTGGAATGATTCTGTGGAATTTTCTGTTAAAACTGCCTGTGTTGTGGCGTGTATAATAGACAACTTAGCTTCTGAAGTGGAAATTAAAGATGAAATCCTAGAGTATGTAACTGAGTTACATACAATGAAATTCTTGACATGTAATTCTCTTCCATACTTGGATAGTGGTGTTAGCGATCATCACAGGGGGATTATATAGAGATAGATTTCTTACAAGAGAAATCCGACTGTTTTCGCTCAGGCAAAATTTTCACTGAAAATGGTTTGCATTTTAACAATATTTTGACTCGGACTTTAAAAAAAAACCAAACCCAGGAATTTCAAAATATACAAATCCACCTCTTAAGAAAACAGGGGGATCATTCAGCTATCAGGACATAATTTGCCAGATTTATTTGATGAAAGGAACTTGAATTCTTTTGAATTTTTTTAAAGAAATATATTTCAGTATTAATTTAAAAAAAAATCAAGACTTTTTCTACTCAGAATGACAATTCCTCCTGTCTGGTTGCAGAATGATGAGTCTGCTTTGATCAGCTTAATAATAATATTACTAATAATGAATAGTATCAAATAACTTTGTTGCACTGATCTCTAGGTGGTAGCCCTTGGAGATGTACCTGATGGGACTGTAGTCACAGTCATGGCTGGAAACGATGAGAATTATTCTGCAGAGCTCAGAAATGCCTCCGCGGTCATGAAAAATCAAGTGGCAAGGTTTAATGACCTCAGATTTGTTGGGCGAAGTGGCAGAGGTAGGTAACTGTCTCCTACATAACTGTACAATGCTTTGATTTTAAAGCAGCTGCAAATCTGCATGGAGATGTCTCTGTAGTTGTGGAATGGTCTTCTAAAGTGTGGGGCGGAGGGGAAATCATTTATAACTATGTGTGATTTCCTGAGAGGCACCGGAATTGCGAGCTTTGGAAATGAGCGATGCGGGACTTAATCATGCTCCCAATGAAGTCAATGGAGGTTTTGCCACTGCTTTCAATGGAATCAGAATTGGGCCCATTCAATTATTATTAGGATCAGTACATGCTGGATTCCACTGTTTTGCATTGCATTATTCTTTTGGGCTTTACCTAAATTTATGCACAAAAGTCGTACATCAAGAGGGAAAGCAATCTATTTTTAACATACGAAGCTGTTGATTATTGTAACCTAAATCTACTCGCTTTCGTTTCTCACCCTTCCACGCTAAAATTGCACAGAAAGACACGTATCCATTTTTCCAGACTGCAGGCCTGATGCAAAGCCCATTAAAATCTATGAAAAGATTCCCATTGGATTAGTCCATAAATGGATAGCAGCGTAAAGGTCCAAATGGCTCTTCGGTACCACTTTAAACACAGTCACTTAGACTGCGTCTGTTCAGGATTTATAAGAAGGGAAGTAAATATTTGCAGTGACTAGACATAGTCAACACAAGCTTATAATTATTATTAGTGCTTGTAGATGGAGAGTTTGAAGTGTGACTAATACTATTCCCCTACCTTACCCTCACCCCTCAAAGAAAAGGAAGTTATTGGTAAAATATATCGTTGAATATTATAATCAATTTACGGTCCTTCCAGGTTCAATGCTAAACTTATTAGAAGATAAGTTAAACAAACAAACAAAAAGATTTGAAACTCTTGTGAGAAGAAATTCCAGAGTGCAGTATACACCTTGACATAGTGTCATATTTTAAAGGTGTGAGACTAACCTAATTTGTTACATTTAATAGTTATAGGACGTTAAAGCAAGACACGTTCTAATTAGAAATAAGGCACAACTTTTTAACAGGAAGAGTGATTTACCAGTGGAACATACTACCAAGGGAAGTCTTCAGAGCAAGATTGCATAGAAGATATACTTTAGTCAAGCATGTTATTAGTCTTAATGCCGGACTAACTGGATAAAATTCTATGGCCTGTGATATACAAGAGGTCAAACTAGATGATCTAATGATCCCTTCTGGTCTTAAAAAGCTATGACACTATAATTTAACCTTAAACTAATCATAATGCATAATTTTTAAAAACAACCATCAATGAAATGACATTGTGCTATATCACTAACTACAATTCTAAACGATACAGCAGGCCAGACAGCTTTTGAAGGCAAGTATTATATCCCTTACTGTCATGCATTATTAATTGCAGCCATATTTGACATAGAATTTTAAAATTTCATCACCAGTAATCACTGCAGATTTAAGCAGTTCGTTCTTCTCAAAAAGTTAAACCCAATATTTTAATGGCCATATGGCAGTGTTTTCTCTAACTTTTCAAATGTATACATACAAATGTCAAAGATATTTTGACTTCTCGGCATTAATTAAAACCAGCGATGCTAAAAATTATTTGCATGTAATAATTGTTTACTTGTTACTCTTTATGAAACTGGAATCGTTTACATTCTTTCAGACATTTCCGTTTTCCTGTTGGCTCCTTTTCCAAGTTGCAGATTTTCTTTAAAACTCTCCACTTAACTGGTTGCAGGTTGATGGATGGAAAATGTTTTTCTTTTATGAATTCAGCTTTCATTTCTGTAGTCAATTATTCTCTTAGGCGCTCTCTTTTGTTCATCTTTCTTACACACATTTCCAACCCGAATGAGTAAATGATGGATTCTTTGTAACTTGACGTTTTAAAACCAAGATTTGAGGACTTCAGTAACTCAGCCAGAGGGTAGGGGCCTATTACAGGAGTGGGTAGGTGAGCTTATGTGGCCTGGGATGTGCAGGAGGTCAGTCAAGAGGATCCTTCTTGCCCTATGAATCTAACCCAATCTCAGCCTGACTCTTGAATTCATTATTAATTTTCCTCCCCTGGGTTCCCATGTTCATGTCCTGAAACAACAGGAGTTCACTGTCTCTTGAACAGGGCCGGCTCCAGGCACCAGCTTGCCAAGCAGGTGCTTGGGGCGGCCACTCCGGAGAGGGGCGGCATGTCCGGCAATTCGGCGGATGGTCCCTCGCGCCCACTTGCAGCGAAGGACCTCCCGCCGAATTGCCGCCGCAGATCGCGATCGCGGCTTTTTTTTTTTTTTTTTGCCGCTTGGGGTGGCAAAAACCCTGGAGCTGGCCCTGCTCTTGAAAGCACTTACATGTACAGTCTGTCTCCCAAACCATGGACCTGATCAAAGCCCATGAAAATCAGTGGAAAGACACCCATTGGCTTCAATGGGCTTTGGATCAGGCCCTAGGTGCACTTATGACTTAGGCGCATATGTCAAGACTAGAACCTAACATGTTCATCTTGTGCTGACTACTGGGGACAGTCCTGCTTTCCTTGAGCAACAAGGAAGTCAATAGGAGTTTGGGGAGGGTAGAAGCAAGAATGCACAACCTGGGCCCAATGGGCCAAATTCTTCTCCCTTCGATCTAAAATAACTCAACTGACCTCAGTGGAGTTACTTGGAATCTGCACTGGAATGTGTGTCTGTTTTCTCATTTATCTATACCTCACTTATCTATAGGGTATGTGAAAGTACCTCTGTACATGCTTAACTTAGAATCATAGAATCATAGAAGATCAGGGTTGGAAGGGACCTCAGGAGGTCATCTAGTCCAACCCCCTGCTCAAAGCAGGACCTAATCCCAACTAAATCAAAACTTCAAGCATGTGCCTACAAATGAACACCATGCTTAAGCACTTTCCCGAATAACGAGCCTGAAAGCAGAATTTGGCGAAATATCTTTAAAAAAAGGTAGTGATGGAAATGATTTCTGTCAGGTTTCTGCTTTCTCTGTCACACGTTGCTTCCTCCTGTTTGAGCTTTTAAATCTTTAAGAGGGCCAGATTCTGCGCTTGTCTACACCAACAGAAATCTGGAGTGTTGTATGCGAGCAGAATTTGGGCCTCTGATTCATGTATGTTTCCATATCAGCTATGAGAGAGATGCATGAATTGTGTGTGTAAAACCTGATTAGACAGAATCTACTCCCAGATCTCATCATACCAGATTCTGGTATATCGTTATTATTATTATTATTAAGGTAACGCTGATAGGCACCAACTGAGATCGGTGCCGCATTATTCCATGAGCTGCACAAACACATAGCAAGAAAAAATCCCTGCCCCAAAGAGTTTACAATCATAGACAAGACAGAGTGGGGGGAAAAAATATTCTTACTCCCATTTTACAGATGGAGAACAGAGGTACAGAGAGATTGAATGACTTGCACAAAGACCCATTGAACATTATCTTGCTCTGGGAGTAGCCCCATTGAAATCAGTGGAACTCCTAATGGAGCAAGGTACTACTCAATGTGAGTAAGGGCGTTTGGAATCTGGCCCATAATTAGCAATTTGCCCGAAGTAGGAAGCTTGGAACGTGAATTGAGGCCTTCTTATGCGGTCAGACTGCCTCGAATGATTGATGTTGTGCATAATGGTGTGTCTGGGGAGGGAAATGGGTTGAAATTGCTCAAGTTGTACTTGTTCTAGTCTGTCACCAAAGAAGGATGGGAATGAGTAAATTGATGCTGAGTACTACTAATAATAATTTGCGCTATATAATGCAATTCATCTGAGGATCTCTACAGTGCTTTAGAAACACTAAGCATCACATGTTGCTATCAGATGAATACAGGTTGCTCCCACTGAAGACAATGCCCCCAGTGAGGGAGGAAAGTGTTATTATGAACCCTATGGTACAGAGGGTGAAACTGAAATTCAGGGAAGTCAAGTAATTTGTGTAAAATAGGCAGAGCTGGGAAGAGAATCCAGGGTTTAAATCTCCTAAACGTCCGGGCTAGGCATTAGACCAGACTGATAATCTGAACGTTATTGTTCATGTATTTGTGCTAAGCATCGTACCAAATAATTTACTGGAAGGTTTTTGCCTCCTGTTCTAAATAAAATAAATTAATGGAGTTAACCCATCTCTTAGAACTGGAAGGGACCTTGAAAGGTCATTGAGTCTAGCCCCCTGCCTTCACTAAGAGGGCCAAGTACTGATTTTACCCCAGATCCCCAAGTGGCCCCCTCAAGGATTGAGCTCACAACACTGGGTTTAGCAGGCTAATGCTCAAACCACTGAGCTATCCCTCCCCCCTCTGTTCATAAATTGCACGCGAGCAGACAGAAATTGTCTCTAATCTTATTGCCTATTGTTGAACTTGCTCCATGAATAAATTCTGCTAATAATTCCTGATCTGTGAGTTGTTGCACTGAGAGTATTTTGCTATGGGATGTTCTCACTGTGCTGGCTAGTTCTGATTGGATGCAAAGGTCACGTCATGTTCTTTGTGTTTCCTACTTTGCATAAGTGGAACTCTTCAGCATAGGTTGTGAGTGCAAATACTTGCATTTGATACTGAAATTTACTTTGGGGGGAAAGTGATCTCAATGCAGAAAGCCAGTACAAGGTGTTTGCACCATTTAAGTCCTAATCTGAGGTCTTAAGTGATACCTGCGCTCTGTGCTGGCTCTCTGCATCAGGGTGAATTTCACCCTCTAGTATCCTCTTAAAATTAGCCATTTCCCATGAACAATCCTGCAAGGAAATATTTTCAGTAGAATAGATGTGAGACGTTAACCCAGGGGGAGAGACTCCATCTTTTTAAAATTCGATATGATTTTAGACGAATAAATCATTTAATTGCAATGTTTGTTTTTGTCACTGGTGTCTGGGGTGCGTGGAGTATTTGGATAGGGCATCCCTTTTAAATTATGGTAGACATCTAAAAAATGATATAGGAGCGAATTATTTATTTATTTATTTTTTGCTGTACAGTGTTTGCTCAGCTATAGTGAAAATGTGTGTGTGTTTGTGTGTGTGTAATGAATGCACAAGGACCTAAGGGCAGTAAAATGGGATTTGTCCAGACGAGATATATGGTAGCAAAAGTGCTTTGTGGCTGGTAGTCAAGGTGAAACAGCTACAAGCTCATCACACAAACAGTCCTGAGAGCTGGCAAGAGTAGTGTCCATTATAGCAATGGTTTTGTTAAATCCTGCATTCTGGCTAGACAGTGAGTCTGGTGATAATATCAGTGAGCTTCCACCGGTGCTGAGCGTAGTCCAATCCAGAAGGGCAGCTGTGATCTAATGGTTAGGGCATAGGGCCTGGAATCAGGACTTCTGGTTAGGCTGGTTTTCTCTTCCAAGCTCTGAGAGAGTATAGTCTAGCGGTCAGAGAAGGCAGTCGGGAGGCAGGATTCTTGGAGACAGATCTTCAACTGGTGTCAACTATGGCAGTTCCCACCAGCTGAGGATCTGTCCCTTGGGTTGCAGCCTTGGTTACGGCAAAGAGTATTGTCTAGTGGTTGGAATGGTGGGGGAGGAATTTGGAGACCTTGTTTCCATTCCTGGCTCTGCTGTCGTTGAGTCACCCTGTGACCTTGGCCAAGTCATTTAGCTTCTCTGTGTCTCCGTTTCCCCCTCGGTAAAACAAAGATAACGATAGCTCACCCGTTGGCAAAGTGCTTTCAGAGCTCTGGGTGAAACAAAGTGTGTCTATATCAGTGCAAAATATTGCTACTTCATTATTAACCAAGACACACGTTCCCCGAGCCGTTTGACAACATTATCCCGATTTAAAAATAAACGCTATTAACTTGAAAAATGTAATTTAACCCCTCATCCCTAAGACTGGTATTTTAAATCATTTTTCTGTCAGCCTGTCTCCTGATCTAGATCCCTCACCCCACTACACCTTAGTGCTGTATAGACAAGTAAGCAAATGAGTACGAGCCCACAATCATCAGAGCCTCAAACCCTCCCTGGTCTGCTTTTGGTTTTGCAAAACTGAAAGCAAGGGGGATTGGTTTGTCTCCTGTTTCCTTTTTATCTTTGCCCCCAAAGTTCGGGGCCGTTCAGATGCAAGGTTCAGCTCTTACGGCTCCTGTCTCCAGATAATGAAGTGAAGAACAGCAACAGAACAAAGAACGGAGGGAGGGTGGGGAAGAGCAGAACGCAAGAGGCAAGAGAGGTCTGCTGAGAGAAGGACGTTTATTTAATTTCAGAAAGGGGAACTGTGCAAAAATGAGGAGGTTAGTTAAACAGAAATTAAAAGCTAGAGTGAAATCCCTGCAAGCTGCATGGACACTTTTCAAAGTCTCCATAATAGAGGCCCAACTTAAATGTATACCCCAAATTAAAAAACACAGTCAAAGAACTAAAAAAGAGCCACTGTGGTTTAACAACCATGTAAAAGAAGCAGTGAGAGATAAAAAGGCATCTTTTAAAAAGTGGAAGTCAAATCCTAGTGTGGTAAATAGAAAGGAGCATAAACACTGCCAAATTAAGTGTAAAAATGTAATAAGAAAAGCCAAAAAGGAGTTTGAAGAACAGCTAGCCAAAAACTCAAAAGATAACAACAAAATGTTTTTAAAGTACATCAGAAGCAGGAAGCCTGCTAAACAACCAGTGGGGCCCCTGGATGATCAAGATACAAAAGGAGCACTTAAAGACGATAAAGTCATAGCGGAGAAGCTGCATAAATTCTTTGCTTCATTCTTCACTGCTGAGAATGTTAGGGAGATTCCCAAACCTGAGTCGTCTTTTGTAGGTGACAAATCTGAGGAATTGTCACAGATTGAAGTGTCACTAGAGGAGGTTTTGAAATTAGTTGATAAACTTAACAGTAACAAGATACCGGAACCAGATGACATTCACCCAAGAGTTCTGAAAGAACTCAAATGTGAAATTGCCGAACTATTAACTATGGTTTGTAACCTGTCCTTTAAATCGGCTTCTGTACCCAATGACTGGAAGATAGCTAATGTAACACCAATATTTAAAAAGGGCTCTAGAGGTGATCCTGGCAATTACAGACCAGTAAGTCTAACATCAGTACCGGGCAAATTAATTGAAACAATAGTAAAGAATAAAATTGTCAGACACATAAAAGAACATAAATTATTGGGCAAAAGTCAACATGGTTTCTGTAAAGGGAAATCATGTCTTACTAATCTATTAGAGTTTTTTGAAGGGGTCAACAAACATGTGGACAAGGGGGATTCAGTGGACATAGTGTACTTAGATTTCCAGAAAGCCTTTGACAAGGTCCCTCACCAAAGGCTCTTACGTAAATTAAGTTGTCATGGGATAAAAGGGAAGGTCCTTTTATGTATTGAAAACGGGTTAAAAGACAGGGAACAAAGGGTAGGAATAAATGGTAAATTTTCAGAATGGAGAGGGGTAACTAGTGGTGTTCCCCAAGGGTCAGTCCTAGGACCAATCCTATTCAACTTATTCATAAATGATCTGGAGAAAGGAGTAAACAGCGAGGTGGCAAAGTTTGCAGATGATACTAAATTGCTCAAGATAGTTAAGACCAAAGCAGACTGTGAAGAACTTCAAAAAGATCTCACAAAACTAAGTGATTGGGCAACAAAATGGCAAATGAAATTTAATGTGGATAAATGTAAAGTAATGCACATTGGAAAAAATAACCCCAACTATACATACAATATGAAGGGGGCTAATTTAACTACAACTAATCAGGAAAAAGATCTTGGAGTCATCGTGGATAGTTCTCTGAAGACGTCCACACAGTGTGCAGACGCAGTCAAAAAAGCAAACAGGATGTTAGGAATCATTCAAAAAGGGATAAAGAATAAGATGGAGAATATCTTATTGCCCTTATATAAATCGATGGTGCGCCCACATCTTGAATACTGTGTACAGATGTGGTCTCCTCATCTCCAAATAGCTATACTGGCATTAGAAAAGGTTCAGAGAAGGGCAACTAAAATGATTAGGGGTTTGGAACGGGTCCCATATGAGGAGAGATTAAAGAGGCTAGGACTTTTCAGCTTGGAAAAGAGGAGACTAAGGGGGTATATGATAGAGGTATATAAAATCATGAGTGGTGTGGAGAAAGTGAATAAGGGAAAGTTATTTACTTGTTCCCATAATATAAGAACTAGGGGCCACCAAATGAAATTAATGGGCAGCAGGTTTAAAACAAATAAAAGGAAGTTCTTCTTCACACAGCACACAGTCAATCTGTGGAACTCCTTGCCTGAGGAGGTTGTGAAGGCTAGGAATATAACAGGGTTTAAAAGAAAACTAGATAAATTCATGGAAGTTAAGTCCATTAATGGCTATTAGCCCGGATGGGTAAGGAATGGTGTCCCTAGCCTCTGTTTGTCAGAGGGTGGAGATGGATGGCAGGAGAGAGATCACATGATCATTACCTGTTAGGTTCACTCCCTCTGGGGCACCTGGCATTGGTCACTGTCGGTAGACAGGATACTGGGCTGGATGGACCTTTGGTCTGACCCAGCACGGCCATTCTTATGTTCTTATGTTCATGACAGTAAATTCAAAAAAAATCAGGGCTTTGTCATGCAGATATTGACTACTGGGTACCGTGCCAATGAAGTTAATAGAATTGCACATGGTAGTAAGTACTACTCTTGGTAGTAAATGTTTGCACAATCAGGCCTTTACTTTCTATCTATCTATCTATCTATCTATCTATCTATCCTTATCGTCCAAATGTATGTATCTATCATTTTAAAAATACTTTATTTTGATGGGCCCAATTCTGGAATCCTGACTCATGCTGAGAAGTTTGCTCAGGCCCTGAACTCTCTCTGGGACCAGTGGCACAAACAGTGGTTGCACAATTGGGCCCTTGGTGCCCAGGTGCTGGGGAGCAGAGAGCTCCAGGGCTGAGAGTAATGATGGGAAGTGAGTTGACAGCATTGGGTTTCGAGGATGGATTTGCATGCGGAGGAGGAAATGCCCTGGCACATGAGAAGAAGGAAGCTGTTCTAGGTAGAGGGGAAAAATAATCCTGACTGTTATAATGTATCAAAAAGGGTTCTGGCTTTGATTCTGAAATGGGCCCAGTTCTCTCAGTGGGAGGTTTGCCATTGACTCCAGTGGGACCAGGTCCAATTTCTTGGTACCTGCCAGCAACAAACTGTGCTCCACAAATTTAAATATATGAATCAGCTGCTCCCTTAGTTTCATTTGTACAGCAGCATTTGTGGCTTCATGATCATTTCCGAAATCTGGGCCTAAGCTTTCCAAGCCTCAGAATGCGTTCTGCTGACTGAAGAAATCAACCCATGTGCATTTCCTCTCCTCTTTTTCTCTCTCCCCCTTTAGGAAAAAGCTTTACATTGACAATCACAGTGTTCACAAACCCCACACAAGTCGCTACCTATCACCGAGCCATTAAAGTGACTGTGGATGGACCCCGGGAACCAAGAAGTAAGTTATGTATTTTATTTGGAAGGGGGTGAGTAGGAGCGGGTGTGTGGAGCTGACGTTACCACGTATATGTGTGTGAAAGATGCTTCCATGCCAGTGCACAGCCCAGTCAGGTGGTTACGGTGCGGGTTGTCACAAAGCACTGGCCTTTTTATTGTGTTAACGTGCATGCCAGTGCTGGCGTGTCATGAGAGCGCTTGGAAGAGTCTGATTTGCAGCATGTGCAGGGTTTCTTTGGGACGGTGAACGTTGTAAGCACACACTGAATATGTGTGTTGAAAGCTGCCTGTGTGCTTGGAACCCTGTGTGCTTACACAGATAGCACTATGAAGACGATTGATGGGATATGGTTTTACTGCTCCGTCCCTTATAGCCCTCGGGATGCAGACAAATGCTGTTGGCTTAAAAAATAACCACTGGCTCAAATCCTGACCAATGCAGAGCACCTGCTAGTCTCATTGAAGCCAATGGTGCCCAGCGCCACTTAGTAGACGGACCCTAAGCAAGCCCATTTCTTTACGTGTTTTTCTTAGATTATTAAAACAAAAAGGGCTTTAAAAGTCCCGTTTTCTTTTCATGGCTCATTTTCTCTATGCATTTCTCTCCATCAGAGTCATGCAAAGCGCTGAAGCCAGTTGCCCTCTTTCATTTATAGTCAGTTTCGCTTTCAGGTTCCCAGCACTGCGGCGTTCGGCTGGCATGTGCTGTTCATTTGTTTCAAAAACTCTCCGCACTGTTCAGCCATGGAAACACCTTTGTGGCTCTTAGGTTTTGTTTTGATCAAATGTAAATTCTGGACAAAGCTGAGTTGAGGGCATCTCAAATCTGCCTGCCCCACGTGACTTGAACCGAGCTGGTTTGGGCCTTCCTAGATTTGCATAGTTGCTCCATTGGATTTACGAGCACTGCGTTAATCAGATGGAAGAATTCTTCCAGCATTATTATTTATTCGTACTGCAGTAGCACCAAGGAGCCCCAGTCATGAACGGTGTGTGCAGAGGTGATGTGTGTGTGTGTGTGGGGGGGGGGTGTCATGTGGGGTCCTGTGTCTCCCCACCCCCGATTTGTTAGTTGGCTTGTAGTGAGCATGCTCACACGGACTGAGCTTGCTTAGTAACATCTGCTGAAGCCACTGCCCTCACTCTGCCAGGGGTCGTCTCTGGCTGAATGACACTATATGGGAGCATAACCTCCCCCCCCATTTACTTTGCATCACTTCTCGTATTTGCAGATCAAGCCCTTTCTTCCGCTCCTTAGCTCCTGCCTGGCACTGAACTGGAATGCTTTGCCCAGACCTTACATTCCTTTACTGAGGATTACGCAGTGCGACCCTCCTGGACTATAAGGCGGAATTTGTTCTCTTTGGCTGGAGAGCCGATAGTGTCAAAATTAAAGGGGAACATTTTGATCCTTCGAAGTCCGCTTTAGAAAATATTTTCTGTTGATGCTGTGGCCATAGGCTCCCCTGAATGCCAGACCAGGATCAGAGTGTAACAAGCGTCAGGGCTCTGTGTGAAATGGTTTGATTTGGTTTAGTTTTTGTCGGGGGGGGGGGGGGGGGTTGGTGGTGCTTTTTAAATTTTGGACAAAAGCGCAGGGGTTTCGAATGTCACCCATCGGGGCTGGCTTGATGTGGTAGTTATTGTTTGAAATGGTCAGAGTCCAGGTGATGCCATTTTCTTAAGCAACACTGGTTTTTTTCCCTATTACAGTAGTGCTCTAACTGAAGCGTCTGGCGATGTACATACACATAGTAAGAAACAGCCCAGGCCTGAACAATTTGGAATATAAATAGACAAAAGATGCGAGAGGCGTTTGGATAAGGTCACCATTCGGTTCAGAACTTAGGTCTTCTGACAATCCAGCCCAGGCCCAATCCACTAGGCCACACTGCCTCTCTTGTAAAAGCTTTCATAGTTAATATTTTTACAATTTGGTTTTCTTTGATTGACCTCCAATAATCGGCACTTGCCAACAGTCAAACTGAATCATTTCCACTCTTCCTTTGAATTTCAGTATGGGGATTAAATTAAAGATTCTTAATGGTCTGAAGGTCACTTTGTGGTGTGTGGGCTAAGAGTTCCTAACTGGCTGGGTTACTGTGGGCTTCAGCCAGAGTCAATCTCTCTCCTTGTTTTGTTTATGTGCATATATTGCAGTTACTTTGTTGTCAAACTCATGGCTTGTTATCATCCTCCTCCTCCTCTATGGGAGGTGGTGACTAGTGGGCAGAATCCTGGATTGGGACTCCTGAGCTCTATTCCTGGTTTCGATGCTGGGTGACCTTGGGCAAGTCACTTCACCTCTTTATGCCTCAGTTTCCCCCTCTATAGAATGGGGATAATGATACTGACCTCCTTTGTGAAGCAGTTTGACATGTATTGATTAGAGTTTAATATTCTTATTATTAATCCCCTGTTTCTGGCCATTAGCTGATCACTGCAAGGGTAGCAATGGTCTCCCCCCACCCATCCCATCTCCAGCATTGTACAGTTGGCAGAACGCTTTGCGTTTGTTCCTTCTCTTGCAGCACCAGGCATCGGCCAGTGCTGGAAGCGGGGATACAGGGCTGGGAAGGCCACTGGGCCAGCCGGGTATGGAAAGAAAGCCATCTTTAGTACTAAAAGAATCAGCCATTTGTATCAGTAGCCTGGGAAATCCCAGGGTATCATCTTCTGAGCTGGAGAGAGTCCCGCATTTTGTAGGGTTTTCAACCAGAAATACGCCCCAGCCCCTGTACACAATATCATCAGCAGCCTGCAGGAATGGGTGTGGAGTACCTCTGAGGCCTCCCATATAGGCTGGGTCTGAGGATTTGATGTTTTCTTCATCCGCAGCCCCCGTGTCTTTTGAACACTGAGCTTTGTCCTGGGGTTTGCTCTCTGCACCTGTATCCTCAAGCATATCTTTTAACTAGAGATGTGGTCAGATCCCAACCCCACATCAGAACATCCCTGAATTTTAAGGAGAAGAATCTGCCTCCAGGGGATTTCATGGGAAATTTGGAAAGTTTTTTTGTTCCAATTTGGAATGTAAACAAGTTTTGAAACGTCAGAATTTCCCGCAGAACTCAAATGCTGAGTTTCAGCCAGCTCTAAACCTATATCTACATTAGGTTAGACTAAAACCCAGGAGCTGCGGGTTGGGCTGGAAGTTGAAAGCTGGCCTGTGGGGTGACTGTTGCAGTGGAGGTGTCACAAATAACACGAGAATGTAGTAGTTGATCTAATGAGTTGCAGCCGTGAAGTTGGATTTGGGCATTTCTCTCATTTGCACCTGCAGTTTTCCCCAGCAATCCGTCCTGTGTGCAAAACTGCGTGCGGGAAATGGGAGAGGGTTGGTTTTGAAAAAGAGGCCATTCAACGAACCTGATGGCAGCTTTTACAGCATGTATCCTCCCTCAACGTACCAGATCCTGTACTATTTGCACCGGGAAAGAGTTACTCTGAAGTACCGAGGTTGTTTTCTTTTTCATTTATTACTTTGATTATTGCGCTAAAATTTGTTGTGGGTTAGATCTGGAAATAACATTTTTCAAGCTGACGCCTTAAGTTCTAAACAATTTGCACTTCAAGGGCCAAGTGTTGACATGCTTGTTCAAACAGGAAGTAATAAAATATTTGAACTTCCTGTGGAATTTCCTTTTTTTCTTTTCTTTGCAAGCTCTTTATTTAGAGAGAGCCCAAACTTCGATAAACTGCAGTTTTTGTGCAGAACTTGGAATATCCACAGCAGCTAACAACGTAACCCACGGGAGGCAGAAAACTGAAAAATCGATTTTGATTTTGACTGAACTGAAGCTGTTCAGTAACATCGAATTCAACCCTGGAGTAAATTGGTACATCTACTATTGACAGTCCTGTTAACTGTACCTGCTTAAATCGGGGCTGAATTTGGCCCATAATATTGTTCTTAAAACAATCACTTTGAAATCTTTCTGGGACTGGACATTGATAGTGATGGTAACGGTATAAAAACCTGGAGAGCTGTTAGATTGGAAAGTGAGACAGGCAGCGAATTGTTTAATTTACCCTGCAAAACATAATGCCGAAGTATGGAAGCTGCCGTTACCCTGAATTTTGCAAACGAGTGTCTGAAATTTACCAGGGCAGTTCCTCATTCTTCATGTGCCATTCGTGGCACTGTTTAGCTGGCCTGTAAACTATTTCAGGCTGGGGGAAATGTCGCCATATCGCAACCTGAGATCACAACATGAAATTTTTTTGCATTGTGTGATCACCTTGTGTCATGAAGAGTCATGACTGGGCAGAAAAAATGTCCAGTTTAGATTATTTATTTTTTCGGTTGAAAATTCTATTTTTAGGGAAACGCCTTCCTCCTGGTATGAGTTAGACAACCCATGTGTCATTGACTTTTTTTGTTTGTGTTTGTTTGGGAGCAGCTGAGATGTTTGACATTTTTTTTACTTTTGTAAAATGTCATCAGAATTGCCAACTGCCACCCAAACACTCCAAGTCGGGAAGGCGGGTCACATTAAGAACAGTTCACACCACAGCAGGAGGCTGAAACAAACTTCCCCCAAAAGCCACCAGCTGATCCCACTTCTGAGCAACCAAAACCCTCCCTCCTCACCTGGCACAGCTCCCTTCAGCATCCACTGCCAGCCCCACAGATGTTAAACATCTGTAGGTCAGCTCTTCTCCAAGAGGTTCCTTAGGGCCGGGTATGTGCAAGAGCCTTGTGAATGAATATTTGATTTTCCCTTTGGGGATATGTAGAAGATTAAGCCCCGCCCTCTTTCCTTATTGTCTTATAGTGTGAGACACTGGCCTTCAGAGTGGATTCAGCAATGTGAGGGTACCCCCTAATCCCACTCCAGCCAAGACATGACCTTCAGTCATCGGCCTGAAGCATAGGCCATGGGTGGAGCTTTCCATACACCGAGTGCTCACGCTGTCCCCTGTGTAACTCACTTCAATTCGCCAGGGTTACATGGCTATAACTGAAGGCAGAAAAGGGGCTCACTATCTACTTAATCCTCACAGCCTGCCCTCTGTGGTAGATGAATACCATCACCCCCCCTTTTAGGGGGGCAGAAATTGAGAACAAAGTTCCTGCTCTTAGTTACACATGCTCAACCCCAACTGACTTCAGTGGGCATGCACATGCATCACCAAGGATTTGGCCTGGTGACGTTAAGTGATTTGCTCAAGGTCACCCAGCAAGTCGGTTTCGGAGCAGGATTAGAGGCTAGGTGCTTTAGTCTCCCAGTTGCCTGTCCACTAGCCTCCACTGTTCTTGAGAACTCTGCCGCCTGAGCCATAAGAGTTGGTGCAACCTTTCCACAGCACCGTAGTTGGTGGTGGTGATTTTTTACCAGCATTGCGCTAGTGCCTACAGCCCTGTCCAAAGTCAGGGCCCAATTGTCCATACACAGTGTAAGCGACAGTTCCTGCCCGGAAGCGTTTACAATCTAAATAGACACGGCAGAGAAAGGAGAGGAGAAAGTAAGTGTTGTTATTCCCATTTTACAGGTCAGGCACTGTGGTGCAGAGAGAGATTAAATGACTTGCCCTGGGTCACAAAGAAACCAAGAATTTAACAACTAGAGCTTGCTGAAAAATGGAAATTCCGTTCGGCAGGAAATGCCGACATTTCAAAATCTGTTTTTGTTCCGAGTCGGAGCAAAGAGCTGACATTTCCTGTGGAATGAAAGTTTAAAAAAAAATCAATTTGGACCTTTTTTTAATAATGGCAAATCATTTTGCTCACGCTGAATCATTCTAATATTAAATATAGGACATGTAAATATCCTATCATCTTAATATTGGGATATCATTTAAAAGGCTAAACAAAATGAGAAACGAAATGCTTTGACTTTATATTTTAAAAGTGTCAACGTTATCGAACCAGGAAAGCTGTAATGAGTCATTTTGACCTTTTCCCATCAAAAGTTTCATTTTCTGACAGTAAACCGTTCCCCTGAAAATTTTTCAGCTCTATTTCTATTTCTATGAAATTCAATAAGGATAAATGCAAAGTACTCCACTTAGGAAGGAACAATCAGTTGCACACATGCAAACTGGGAAATGACTGCCGAGGAAGGAGTACTGCGGAAAGGGATCTGGGGATCATAGTGGATCACAAGCTAAATATGAGTCAACAGTGTAACGCTGTTGAAAAAAAAGGCAAACATTCTGAGATGTATTAGCAGGAGTATTGTAAGCAAGACATGAGAAATAATTCTTCTGCTCTACTTTGTGCTGATTAGGCCTCTGCTGGAGTATTTCAGGAAAGATGTGGACAAATTGGAGAAAGTCCAGAGATGAGCAACAAAAATGATTAAATGTCTAGAAAACATGGCCTATGAGCGAAGATTGAAAAAAAACTGGGTTTGTTTAGTCTGGAGAAGAGAAGACTGAGAGGGGACATGATAACATTTTTCAAGTACATAAAGTTGTTACAAGGAGGAAGGAGAAAAATTGTTCTTCTTAAACTCCGAGGATAGGACAAGAAGCAATGGGCTTAAATTGCAGCAACGGCAGTTTAGGTTGAACATTAGGAAAAACTTCCTAACTGTCAGGGTGGTTAAGCACTGGAATAAATTGCCTAGGGAGGTTGTGGAATCACCATCATGGGGGATTTTTAAGAGCAGGTTGGACAAACACCTGTCAGGGATGGTCTAGATAATTAGTCCTGCCATGAGTGCAGGGGACTGGACTAGATGACCTCTCAAGGTCCCTTCCAGTCCTATGATTCTATATGATTTACCATGGTTAGGTAGCTGCCTGTCACGCTGATCAACATTGTCTCATTGTTTCCGTGTGCTTCCCCATCCGTCGGTATCCACCTTTTGTCTCCTGCCTTATATTTTGGTTGTAGGCTCTTTGGGGCAGAGCCTGTCTTTGTGTTCTTTGTCTGTACAGCGCCTAGCACCATGCAGTCCTGTTCCATGACGGGCTCCTAGGCAATACGCTCATACGAATGAATGCTAATCATAACCATTAATGGAGCCCATTGAACCCAGCTCTCCCAGAGACCGGCCCAGTGTCTTATCACAAGACCATCCTTCCTCCCAAAAGGGGCTGGTAAAGAAACCCCGAGGAAGATTGACTCTTCTAGCCCTGAAAGGAGAATTGAACAGGGACAAAGGGATTTGCCAAAGGTTTCTTCTGGGAAGTGGAAATGCCGTGCAGCCGGTGCCTGTGAGATTTGATCGTTGCTCCAGAGGAACAGGAGCAGGCAATGTTCAAAGCCTTCCCGATGTGCATCGCGAGGGCTAAGACAGCTCCAAGCGTCAAGCCTGTTTCTAATGTTTACAGTCACAGTTGGAAAACCTGTTTAAAATAGATGTTCTCCCTCCAGCCAAAAACCCGAGTAGACAAGCAAGTAGGCTACTGTAATGAGAACTGCACAAAAACGGCCCAGCCTACGTATTTATCCCAGGGAAGATTCTGTGTGATCCTTTACTCCTTCTATGCTAATGTCGGCTGAGTGGCTGTAATGTTATTTTAATGCGTGACGTTCATTTCTTTTCATTTAGTGGTTTGCTTTTCTGTTACTTATTAATGCTGGCCCAAAGGTAAAGGATTAAATGATATAAGAGGAAAATATAAAATCCTTCCAGCTCAGAATTCAGCTCCTGTAAAAGAATCATTCCTCTAACAGCAGGTCTGTTGTAAAGTCCACAGATCACAACAGTATTTATACCGACTGCGTTGCTATTAATAATCAGACGTGTTGAAAGATGAAATGATTTCTGTCTATGTTGCAATACGTTACCTTTGCAAATTCAATATTCATGATGACTTAATGAATTAATTAATCTTGTGCCATTCTCCTTGTCCAATGAAACAGTGGCAGGGATGAACTCTCCCTTATTATGAACAAATTAATGCATAGTAATGGCTATTTGCGTAAAATGGGCCTGATTCAATGGTGATATTGTGCAGCTCCCACTGATTTAATATGTGCATGTAATACACCGACTTAGTGCTTGTGGTCATGTTTCTGTTAATGACTTGTGATGGCCACTCTAATAGCCTGAGTCTTATAGCACGTGCAGCTCCTGGCATACAGGCGTGTGTAACATGTTGGGTTTTTAAGTCATGACATGATCTATGGAAGAGCTATTTTTAGAAGTTTGTGCAATTATTATGAGTTTCTCCCTTCTTCCACTGGTATGTTTGGATTCAGGTGGCTTAAGGCACTCTCTGTGGGTCAAGCTTTGGGACACTGTGAGGGGATTACAGAGCTATTCTGCTGACTCACCCTGGCAGCCGGATTAGATGGGTCACTTTAGCTCTGACTCAGGGCTATAAAAGGCAGGGAGGAACTCTGAGAGAGAGCTACAGGGATAGGAAATCCAGCTGGGAAAAGCCCCTTTGTGTTTGTGAATCAGTCCTGATTAGGACTTTGTTACTTCAATATCTATCTGTATGGCGGGAGGGAAGGGATCGGAATGGGAACTTTGCTTAGACATGGCAGCCTAGCACTGCAGATGGAGGGATATAGCACATAGCACCGTAAACTTCTTAAATACCTTAAATATCAGCACACACTTGGGATGATCTACAGAACTAGTTTGTGGCTTTGCCATCCCAAACCTATGCCGATTAAAACCTTTTATATCGCACCACCCCATCCCGCAGTATATTTATATCAAAGGCAGGCACGCCTCATTTCTTGCTGCCCACGCGCTTGGTATCTTATCTTATCTATCTCGGTTCTCATACCACACCCATTGTCATGAAATCTGAACACCTCACTGAGGTTTCTAGCGCTTTCTCCTTTGCCCATTCTTGCACATCGATGGGCAGAATCTAGCCTGATCCCGAAGGAGATTCGGGAACTGGTGTAAAGGTCTCTTTTTAAAAAGAGCTATTGAAAGGTGTCGAAGTGCTTTTTCTTTAAAAATTCTGTATGGCCTAGACTTTGAGTGGGAAGCCCAGCCCTTAAAGGCCCCGTCCCCAAAACCACATGGCCATTCCACTTTTCTAAAGAATATTCTTATCTGAGTCTTAGACAGCAGTGATCCTCCGTGAGCCACATTAGGAGAGGGAACCATCCTGGGATTTAGCATACCCCACTGTCCTTTGCGGCTGCAAAGGCTTCTGGGATTTGGGTCACAGAAAGAAAGACTTGGGAGATTTTTGGGTGCCAGAAGGTGGGGGATGGGGGTTGTATTGTACACAGCTGATTGAAACAGTCCTTGTGTACTGTACCGCACCCACTGTGAGGTTAACTACACGCATATGTGAGAGGAAAAGCTTCAAAGCACAAATGCACCTGACTTAATACAGCATATAGAATGTTCCGGAGTGGGGGGGATGTTTAGAGCCCAGAGGGGCCGGTTGGTCGTTTGAATAGAGATGAACCACGGAGTTTAGGGATGTTTGTATCCTGTTTTGGTTCCAGCTACAAATGAAGCATTGCATAAAGATCCATGTTGGTGTAAATCAGGCTAGCACTGTTGGCCTCATTAGATTTACACCAGCTGAGGAACTGGCCCGTAGAAGTGAGGTGAGAAGTTTGGACTTGGAGGTGCCTGGGGGGGTGGGAGTGGTTGCAGAAGAGCTTCATCTCCCTAAGTACTTGGTAGATCCTTAAAACCAATACAAGGCACAGAGCTTTGATAGTGATGCACATAACTATCAGTTTTCTTGATCATGGGTGTCCACCCAGCATCCACTAATCTCCTGCTCCAGGATGCACGGGGTTCAGCATGAAACCTGGGAGGATTTTTCTGGGAGACCCTAACCCCTCTATGCAGGTTCTTAAGCCATGCCCATTGGCCTGCTGCAATTTTCACAGCTTCGCTGTCTCTTTGTGCAGGATTAGCACCCAGGATGTTTGCAGCTCTAGGCTAGGCTGGCAGGCCACCCGCCCTTCTTTGAGTCCCCACAGTTCCAGGTCAGGTCCTGGGCGGGCTGTGTCCCCAGAATGTTACAGAGTGTTCTTATTTCTTTTTTAAACAAAGAAGGGTTGTATGTTTTTTCACTCTGTCCTCAGAGAGTTTTTAAAAAATAATCCCTCACCCGCCCCCTCCCTTTCCCAATCTATTAGCCCTTCTCACAAACGTTCCACCACATTGACAGGAAATGCTGAACGGAGACCAGGGCCATTGTTTTCTCCAGACCTTTCATCTCAATTTTGTTTTCTGAATCTGAGCTCCGCACTGATTCATTCCTGCTTGGTGTCTTTCGCGAGAGCGCTTGATCCACGGCCCCTGGATGCTCTCGCCGTCGATTTCAGTGGGCTTTGGCTCAGTCAGTTTCACACCAGGTGGTTTTACCTTTGCTTTTGGTTACACTGGGAGAGCAAATGCCCTCCACCGGGTCACATGGCACCCGTTCGCCAAGCGCTGGTAGTATTTCTGGCACAGCCAGAGTTCATCTTAGGGAGGTTATTAAAAGGCTGAGGCCTTGCAAAATCATTCTTTGACCAGCTTCATATTTTCATGCCTTAATGGCTTAAACACCATAACACATATGAAATGACTTGTTTAATAAACTGTGGGGTTGGTTGTTTCTTTGCCAGCTTCGGGCTTGTTTTTTTTCCCTTTCTTTCAAGAAACGACAACAATTATCAAGTCTGGCCAAATTTCTGACTCCTCGGTAATTACTAGTAACAAAGAGCACCTTTTGAGGGCTTCCTTTATTTGCACTGTGTAAAAAAAAAAAAAAAATGTTCCAATTACCTCTCAGAAATATGACTGCATGGGGGTCAAACGATTAAATTAAATGGTGCATGAATGTACTCATTACATCCCCCCCCCCCGTAAACTGCACTTCATTCAAGGCAAATTGCTAGCAGTTTTGAGAAACTAAGACCTCAGAACCACACAATAGGTAGAGAAAATTTCTCAATGGGGCTGTTTACAGAACTCACAGTGCTTTAAGGAAGCTGTTCATTATTAGAATAGTTCTGCACTGTTTTCCACCATAGTATCAAACCTCCTCACATTGAATGAATGAAGTCTTGCCATACCCCTGGGAGGTAGATTATTTCCCCCGCCCCCGCAGTTTACAGTGGGGAAACTGAGGCACGGAACCCATGGCAGAAGTGGGATTGGACCTGAGTTAGCAGCCACTGCCCTAACTGCAAGGCCACTTCTCCACGCATGATGTTGTGGCTCTGATTAAGGACAACTGTGTTTTTTCCTCTCTTGATCCCATGTTAGACTTAATGGGCCAGATCCTCGGGTGATGTAAATCAGTGTAGCCCCATTGGAGTCAATGCAGCTCCACTGACTTACACGGAGGTCGGGGGGATTATAGACTCACTGTGGCAATCTTTAAATCATTAAACCAAACCAGGCCAGGTACAAAATCTATCCACCCCGGGTTGTCTGGGATGATGAAAATCTAATGATATTTTGCTTGCCCGTCAGCCCAGGAGAAGCAAGCAAGTAGTATTTTGGGAAGGGTGATTGAAGGATATTTTTATCACATTGATATGCATTGTGGGCAGATTTGCATAAATCCACAGCACACTTCCTCCTCAAGGAAAACGGAATAATCTGTATTGTGATGTTATTACAGTTTGAAGCAACTTTAGAACAGACATGGAGCTGAATGCAGGGGACTGGACTAGATGACCTCTCGAGGTCCCTTCCAGCCCTACGATTCTATGATTCGATCTCTATAGCATCTGGGCTCAATACAGGGTAAATAGCTGCAATTCATGGCCTGTCTTATACCGCATGTCCGACTAGATGATCCAATGGCTCCTTCTGGCCATAAATTCTATGATATAAAAAAATCTCTAGACATCCCTGGGATGTGGGGAAAGTAACGTGGCTTATGAATGAACAGCTGAAAGTAGCGTGGAGAATAAGAGGATTGTAGTAAAGAATCTAGGCCTGGGGGTCTGGGCAAGGGTTACTGGTTTGGGGAGAAGGGCTGGATTAACTCTCCTGTGGGCCCGAGGTTATTAGATTTTGTGGGGCCCCTGTATACAAGCCTTTTTCCTAGGAGGGAGTTTGGGTGCAGGAGGGGGCTGGGGCAGGGGATTGGGATGCAGGAGGGAGTGCGGGGTCTGGGAGGGAGTTTGGGTGCAGAAGGGGTCTGAGGCAGGAGATTGGGGTACAGGAGGGAGTGCAGGGTCTGGGAGGGAGTTTGGGTGCAGGAAGGGGCTGGGGCAGGGGATTGGGGTGCAGGAGGGAGTGCGGGGTCTGGGAGGGAGTTTGGTGCAGAAGGGGTCTGGGGCAGGGGATTGGGGTACAGGAGGGAGTGCGGGGGCTGGGAAGGAGTTTGGTGCAGAAGGGGTCTGGGGCAGGAGATTGGGGTGCAGGAGGGAGTGCGGGGTCTGGGCGGGAGTTTGGGTGCAGGAGGGGGCTGGGGCAGGGGATTGGGGCACAGGAGGGAGTGCGGGGTCTGGGAGGGAGTTTGGGTGCAGGAAGGGGATTCTGATCTGGGGCAGGGGGTTGGAGTGGAGGAGGGGGTGCAAGGTGCAGGCTCCAGTTAGGAGGTGCTTACCACAGGCGGCTCCCGGCTGGTGGTGCAGCCGGGCTCAGGCCTGCCTGCCTGCCTGCCATGGCTCCACGCTGCTCCTGGAAGCGGATGGCTCCTAGCACGTCTTTGTGGCCTCTGCGGGGAGGGGGACAGTATGTCTGCGTGAGCTGCCCACACCCACAAGCGCCACCCCCGTAGCTCCCATTGGCCGGAAACCGGCCAATGGAAGCTGTGAGGATGGTGCTGAGAGCGGGGGCAGTGGGCAGAGCAGCCTCCCCCCAGCTGCCAGGGGCCACAGAGACATGCTAGCAGCTAGCCACTTCCGGGAGCGGCGTGGGGCAGCCTGCCTGAGCACCCCGCTGCACCATGGGACTTCTAGCAGCCCAGAGTTGGAGATCACTGCCTGTAATTTATTTTTGCAGGGCCCCCCTTAAGCCGGGGCCTGGGCTGCAGCTCCTAATGCCCCTGCATTAATCCGTCCCTGTTGGGAAGAGCAAGAACTTCCCTGAAGCTTCACTTATGTTTAAACTGAACCTTGTTCTGAGATGCTCTTGTTTATTTGTTTTTCCCACTCCTGATTTCTGGCTTAGGATAGGTAGTGAAATACTGTGGGATAGACTGTCCCCACTGTAATATTTTTGCATATAGCATATTATTCAATCACTAGATTTCTCTATATGCTGTATGGAGTTCCAGACAGGGTGTGGTCCCTGGTAAACAAGGGAGACAAAGCTGGAACTCAAGCCATGTGGAAGAAGCCTGCTTTGTGGTTTCTGTCTATTTTCTTTAATAATAGCCTCCTGTTTAGGGTAGACTGTGATCCCATGTATTGTGTTATGCATGAGCTTGCCAGCCTCGCTTTTCCAGCCAAAGGGATCCTAGTCTGAAAGCTTATTCCGAACCAAGCTGGAGTCTGTGGAAAGGCCAGGAACTCACTCAGTTTTCTGCAAATTGTCTCCCCATCACACCCCACACAGGAGTAGGGAGGGAATGGGACCTACAAAACCTGTGGGTGTCCTGAGATCAATGGGGGAATCCAATGGTGTCCTAGGGCCTTCGCTCTACTCTATGGACCTATCACCTCCCCTGTCAACAGAAGCATGGTTCCTCCTGCAGCTTTACTGCCACTCCCCCCGGCCCCAGCTACTGCTCCATCACCCCTCTCTGGGAGCAGGGGCTGTTATCAATGTGCTGAGTGTGATTTTGTGAAAGATGATGCTGATAAGAGCTGCCTGGCTTTTCCACAAGGAAATACCTGCTTGTTTGAAGATAGAGGGGGCCACAGAGGACAGTCATTGCCCAGCCCTGCCATGCATACCCTTGATCTGTGCAGCCCCAGATCCATGGACTGGGTGTGCATCTGGAGGAGGGAGAGAGGGTGCTGTAGTGCCCCTGCTTCCCTGGTTGCTTTCTGCCCGGTTTAACGCCTCCCTGTTAGTGTCAGTGGCGGGGCGAAGATGGGTCTTTCTGCTGGACATACCCAACTGTTCGTGTTATGCCCATAATCCATGTACAGCGTAGAACTCTAGAGTGATAACCAGGAGCATTTGCTGCCGCTTTGACCCGAGGAAATTTTACGCCACGTTGGTACCGGACCAGAAGACGGGATAATTAATACTGGAGGGGGGGCTGCTTCTCGGAAGCCTGATTTCAGACTCAGGATACAGGATGTATTGTGCCAATGCAGTACATTTCAAGATCTTTATCTTGGCAAAAAACAGTTTCTCAGGGGGATGAATTAAACTTGAATTTGAGATGTTTATGTATGATGGAGAGCAGGCGAGTTGCTGAAATGCTCCCCCGGGGTTGCAGTTTGGGGTATTTTTAGGGGTTTTCTTTTTCTTCGTACCCTGAGCCAGATAAAAACATTTCCCAATTTGAACGGGAATTGTGAAAAACGGGAAAGCAGGAGGGGGGGGGAAATCAAACAAACAAAATGAAATTGAACGAAATGACTGAACGCATTTTGCAGAGGGCTGTGTGTGGATAGAAAATTGCTACAATTGGTTCTACTTTAAAGTATTTAAAAATATGCTGATTTATCATTTGTTGGGACCCATCCTCTTCTCAGGGGTAGATGAAAAGGAAGCCTTGAATAACAGATGCTAGCTTCCCTGTTAATTCTTAGCTCTGGGAGGTTCTCAGCTACGCTGGTGAAGGGTATTAGAAGAGAACACCGTGATTCTCATTTCTTACCCAGGCAAAGCAACTGTTGAAGATTGCTGGGCATGAAGTAGTTTTCCCATCTTGCAAGATTTGGAATTTTTTTCCCCATCTCAAATCAGAACAAAAAGCTGAAACCTTGAAAATTTTCACCAACTGACAAGCCAAAAAAAAAAAAAAATCATTTGGGTCAATCAAAACGTTTCATTTAGAATTCGATGTTTCATTTCTTAGTTCAAACTTTTCCTTTTTAACCTTTTTTTGAGGCTAAATTTACTAAAATTTCTAAGCAAAAAGTCTTTCTCACGCCAACCCTCCACACAAACTTTTCCTTTAGAAAGGACATTTTGACAATTATGAAACCTTTTCCCAGAAATGCTTGGAGCTGGGAGATTTGTCAGAACTGACCCTGTTCCACAAACAAGTTTTGGATTTGACGATTTGGCATTTTTCAGCAAAAAAGAAACACTTCTTCAGAAAAATTCCTGACCAGCTATACTACTGAAGTCCCGCTGTTTACTGTGATCTCTTTGTCCGCCACTGAAATGCGGTCACCTCTGGGGTGTAACACAGCAATGGCTCAACAGTTCATAGCAGTACTACACCACTGTGTGGGACAGAGGAATAATTTGTCAAAATGGCAGGGAGAGTTTAGAGTAATTGAATCTAAAAATGTAGATTGAAATTTCACTAGGGGCTTTTTCACATGGTCAGCAGCTCAGTTTGACGGGTCTCCTGAATGACGGGACCCCAGCAGCATAGTGCCCCCTAGCGTCCTACTGGGGCACTGATCTCAGACTGACCCTAAGGTGGCCGAAGAGTGAAGGGGCATACAAATGTTTAGCACATCTGACATGCAAATACCTTGCAACACCAGCTACAAAAGTGCCATGCGAACGCCTGTTCTCACTTTCAGGTGACATTGTAAATAAGAAGCGGGCAACATTATCTCCCGTAAATGTAAACAAAGTTTTATGTCTTAGCAATTGGTTGAACAAGAAGTAGGACTGAGTGGACTTGTAGGCTCTAACGTTTTACAATGTTTTGTTTTTGAGTGCAGTTAAGTAACAAAAAAATCTACATTTGTAAGTTGCACTTTCACTAAAGAGATTTCACTACAGGACTTGTATGAGGGGAATTGAAAAATACTATTTCTTTTGTTTAATCTTTTTACAGTGCAAATATTTGTAATAAAAAATAATAATAGCAAGTGAGCACTGTACACTTTGTATTCTGTGTGGCAATTGAAATCAATATATTTGAAAACATAGAAAAACATCCACAAATATTTATAATAAATTCCAATTGATATTCTATTATTATTTAACAGTGAGATTAATTGCGATTAATTATTTGAATTGAGTTAATTTGTTTTGAGTTAATCTCTTGAGTTAACAGCTATTCATTGACAGCCCTAATAATAACACCCCTTTCTTATGAAAGCACCAAAATTTCCATGAAAAATGTTCAACAAAAATGGTGGATTTTTTGCAGTGGACATTTTTCATGGGAACTCTTCTTATCAGTTTTCCGACCAACTCTAGTCAGAAAGCATGAAGTTCATGGAATGCCTGAAGAAAGGGGGAAGGTCTTTCTTGCCAAGTGACTGCATTTGACAGCCAAATCGTCTGCCTCAAAATGTCTTTACTTAGAAGTCGTGCTTCTGGATGGAGGCCTGGAAGTTCCTTCCTCGCTTCCCTGTCCTGTTTTCTCTTTTAATGAAGACAAATTACAGGCAAAGAGAATGCGTGGACTGAGCTTTGTTGCCTTCTTCTCATGGTGTTTGCATGAGATGCTGTGCGGTTGATGGGCTGCGTAAGAAACTTAAATAAAGAAACCCACAAAGGCCAAATCTGCTATCATGACACTCCCTAGCCACTAAATCTGCCCTGCTTTAGGCTCTGAGCCAGCAGGGTACTTAAGCACGTGCTTAAATTTGAGCATGTGTATAGTCCTATTTACTCCATTTGCTTAAATGAGTCATGCTGAAGTGTTTTGTTGAATGGGGGTAGCCGCTGTGACCATCTTGTGCATAGCAACCTAAATGGGCCCTCTCTCCAACAGAACTATGCTGATTTACACAGCAGAGGATCTGCAATTTGCATTGTTGTTGAGCTCCGTTATGGAATAAAGGTAGAGGCCTGGTTCTCCTCTTGAAATGGTGTGAATCAGGAGTAACTGAAGTCAGAGGAGACTCTAGGTTAGGTTTCGGGAGCTTCCAGGTTAGCACAAAAGTTCTTGCAAATCAGTACTTGCTGGGAAGGACCATTCCTGTATTTGTATTCCCATTGCTCCTGCGTTTCGATCCCAGCGGGTGGGAATCAACCTTCCGTGCATGGCTGGCCTGGACCGTGCATTGTATTCCTACAGAAGTAATTTGGGTCTGTTGTTGATACGTGTAACTGGAGAAGTTCTGTTAGCCGACATGAGCCTTCCATTTCTTCTCTTCCTGAGTCCAGGCTCCATGCACATATATTCATTTAACCCATATGGGCCTGACGTTGCATGGTGCTGAGTTCCCTCCAGTTCTAAGGGAAGTTGAGGACAATAACCTCAAGAAATGAGCCCTAAGTAACAAAACCCGAAGAGAAGTAGAGAGTTATGGAGTTTAAGGCCAGAAGGGACCCCTTGATCATTCAGACTGACCTCCAGTACGTCACAGGCCACCAGCACTACCCAGCACCTGCACGCTACGCCCAGCAACCGAAATTACAGCCACAGGAGACTAAATTATTATATGGCACAAGCAGATAATAAGGAGGTACCGACATTTATAAACTGCACCAGTACCCAAGGCCCTGCAATGGCAGGGAATTGATTAAGTGAGATATACTCAGATAATCCTGGCAAGTGACCCACGCCCACATGCTGCAGAGGAAGGTGAAACCCCCCAAGGTCACTGTCGATCTGACCTAGGGGAAAATTCCTTCCTGATCCCACACAGGGTGAGCAGTTAGACCCTGAGCATCTGAGCAAGAACCAGGCAACTAAGTGCATGAGAGAGAGAAAGCTGGGTGTGACCTCAGAGCACGGGCTCTCTGGGTCCCGTATCCCAGCTTCAGCTGTGGCCAGGATAAGCTGGGGGAGAAAATATCCCTTCCTGACCCCTGCAGGTGACCAGCTGTAGCCCTGAAGCATTTTAGGAACATCAGACATAAACCAGAAGAGACTGTCAAAGCTGCTCATCACCATAAGCAACGCTGGCATACAACCCCACTCATAAATTTGTCCAGCTCTCTCTTAAAACTAATTACATTATTTGCCCCCAAAGCTCCTTTTGGGAGTCTGTTTTAGCACCTCATTCCTCTGATGGTTAGAAACCTTCTTCTAATTTCCAGCCTAAACGTGTTTATACCCATTTGTTTATGTGCCAACATTATCTTTTAACATAAATAACATTTCACCCAGCCTGGGGTTTACCCCCTGATGTATTTATAAAAAGCAATTCGCTTCCCCTCTCAGCCTTTCTTTTGGCTAAACGAGCCAAGTTTTTTTAATTCCTTTTCATAAGACAGGCCCTCCGGTCCCCAGTCATCCTAGGAGCTTGTCTCTGGACCGGTTCCACTTGGAATTCCTCTTTCATGGATGACCAGAATGGTACACAGTATTCCAAATGAGGTCTTACCAGTGCCTTGTACAACGGCATTAATACGCCCCTCTCTTCCCTGGAAATACCTTCGCTCATACATCTGAGGAGCCCATTTGCCCTTTTTGGAGGCGCATTGCATTGAGAGAAGTGCAGTCTAGTGTTTAGGGCCCTTGATTAAGTGTTAGGACTCTTCGGTTCTGCTCCCAGCTCTGCCATTGACTGGTTATGTGGCCATGGGCCTCAGCTTCTCCACCTGCTAAATGGGTATAATAATATTTGCCTACCTCAGTTACGTTAGTTTTTGGTAGTGTGCTTTGCGATCTTTGTGTGACAGGAGCTATATAGGTACAAAGGTTTATTATTTCTGAGCCTCTTCTGGAGGTGTATTGTACTGGTGTGCTCTAATTCCAGGGTGTAATCTCAGCTTTAAGAGAAATATTGAAAGACCATGATACGGGCTCCAGCGATTTCACCCCTCTAGCTATTTCATTTGCTGCATGGAGTTCACGTAGTAAATCCCAGCTGCCCTTTTATAATCACCAGCATATAACTAAAATGATTTCACTTAAAATTACCATCCTAAGCAACACCATACAATAGAACGAGCGGGCAGAACCGGTGTTGCTTGCGCAGTACGAAACCATCTTTCTATAGAATCCATCTGATTGCAACACTTCCTGCTTGAAAGCCTTTTGGAAACCCACAGCCACGATCCTCAGCCGGCGTCAATTGGCACAGTCCAGCAGAGAACCTGTCCTAATATTCTGTTAAGGAGGGATTTAAAGGAACACAAGGCGGTGACGGCACTAGCGTTTTTGTCGGTAAAACTTTTGTCGGTCGGGGGTGTGAAAAAAAACCACCCCGACCAACAAAAGTTTCACCCACAAAAGCACCAGTGTGGACAGCGCTGTGTCAGCGGGAGACGCTCTCCTGCCGACATAGCTACCGCCGCTCATTAGGGACGGTTTAATTATGCCGGCAGGAGAACTCTGTGCCACTGTAAGGTCCATAGGGTAGACATAGCCTTTGATGAGATTATTTTCCCATGCCCGGGGGAAAACGCAAAGGTACTTGAGGGAGAAGCCTACAAGCAAGACTGGTGTCACTGATGAGCGAAGAGCGGGGTCGACGGTTCAATAAGACCAGGTCCGAATTTGACCCAACGTCTCCGTGCCTCGGTTTACCCATCAGGGTCAAATAGTATTTACTTACCTACGTCACAGAGGGTGTTGTGAATGTGCCTGAAGCACCGAGAGGCCCCCAAAATGAAGGCTGGTGTAGAATTGAAGGGAATTGTTCAGGCCTATTTGGGAACGTATCTCCTAAAGTACTAATAAGGTTATCCAGGCTTCTGTTTGGCAGGATTAGCAAATCTAAGAGGATAATGCGAGAGCTGCGGAAAAAAAACAGTCGATGCTAAAAGCGAGGCTTCATTTCGGGGAATACAACAGCTCAAGCGCCTGAGCTATCAAACAAAACCACAAGAGTGCCACAGATCTCAGGGCCGGGCCGTGTCCCTTGCTCTTCGAAGAGCGTAGCGGTTTGGCCAGGAACTTCAAATGCTGTGGCAGAGAAAGGAAGAGAATTTGACTCAGAGTGCGATTAAGTTGTTCCCAGGGCCCTGCTTTTCCACTGCAGGATACCAGAGGCTCCCTTTGAAATCAACAGGAGATAAATGGTATTCGGTGGAGGAAGGTGCAGAACAATGATTTTGTGTTATTTTGTCTTCCTCTTTCCCATGAATCAATATCACGCAGAGAGGGGTGCAGCTAAGGGGTCAAATCCCTGGGGCTCCCCACCTGCCTCTCGTCTTCGTCCCATAAAGACCAAAATCAATGAATCACGGGGTTAGGAAGCAAAGATGCTGTAGACGCCACCAGCAGGTTCCTATGGCACAGCAGGGGTATGGCCAGCGGGTCTGTGAACTGCACTGATACACTGGAGCCCAGCCTCCTACGTGGGAGAGCACCTCTAAGGCAGCCTCTGGGCTGCTGGAGCGACTGAGCAGATGTTCTGTGCTGAAGGTGGAGGTGCCCATTCATCACACCACCGACACAGTTCCCCATGCAAAACGCTTTTATTCTGACTTGCATCATCAAGTGGGACTGTGGGACTGAGACTCTTCAGTACCTAAATCCCTTCCGAACATGGAATGTGGGCTCCCAAGTCACTTCGGCCCTTTTGAAAATAGCACCCTAGGTGGACACGTAGACACCTGCAGCGGTGACCTGTTTTCTCGGGGTATGAAATAGGTTTTTTGGATCTGAGGAGATAGCACAAAACCAGCCAGAAGAGTCTGCTCCATAAACAGCTACATCAGTCAGCAACGGTGGGGGCGGGGATGGCTGGAAGGAGCAGAGAAAGAGTTAAAGGGCTTCCCAACAGTTAAAGGCGAGTAAGGGGGCTACGGCCCAGTCGGCTGGTTTTCAATTCAGCTAATCAGCACCAGGCAGTGTATAATGAACATCTCTCCCACTGTTCTCAGTTCAGACAGTAAAGACCTACTGTAAATGCAACATATCTCTCTCTGCTCCCTGCCAGCTGGACTGGAGCCAACCTATTTCCTTCAAAAAGGGATATTTATTTTCATCCCTTTATAGGCAGCCATTCATCACAGACCACCACAGGCTAAAAAATCTTTATAAATTATCATCAACCTCTCCCTCCCGCCCTTCAATATTATTTTCCTTTGGTTGTTAAAGTCAGTGTAAATCTTCCGACAGAACAGGCGGGCTGAAGGGTGTTGCGACACTTTGCTCTCTCTTTCAAGGCTGGAGAAAGACAGTAGCGGCAGTGTCTTGAGAAGCCAGGAGGAAGCCAAAGCAAAGACTCGGCGTGACTGATTCTCTTTCCAAGTGGCGTAAGCAAGCCAACTTCAAACATGTGCATAATGAGTTATCTGTGGTGGACTTTGGTAGGCCGGCGAAAAGACGGGTCCATCTCTTCCCCCTCCCTTGAACTTCTGGGCTTCACTTTAGTAAGCCAGCCAAAACAACCCTGGCGCTTGCCATTTGAAATCCTGCGCAGATAGACTGATATGCAGATGTGTGGACGGTGTATTTGTGCTCCTTCCAGCAGCAGAAGCTACGGTCAAGGCTGAGTTCCAATTTCGAGTCTTTCCCTCCCGCATCTCATTCAGTTGCTCATAACTTTCTCAACCCAAGTCCTCGGAGCGTGCCATCTCCCATGCTTCGTCTCAGCCCACAGGTGGATTTTTCTGAGTAAAAATCAGCAGCACCATTTTCAGTTTACGGGAGCGTGAAGATAAACCCCCTTTCCCCATCTGTTCTGATTGAGAATGTGGAGATCACATAACTCAGGCTCTACCGAGGCTACTCATTTCCAACAGAGCTTGTGTCTACACAGTACACCTGATTGTACAACCGGTGCTCGGATCGAGGTGACGTTCACACCATGCAGAGGGCCAGCGCAACATCTGTGTCCCACTGACGTGCCTATTTCGAGGTGTTAAGTGGGACGTAAGCTGGGTTTAGTCCTTGCACTGGCTGTCTGCACAGGAATGAATTTCATCCATTGGTGACCACTTACCACGTGTAATAACGCCATTGAAATCAACAGAATGTCTCATAGAGTAAGGAACTAACCATTAGACTTTGCTGTTGGTATCTTAACAATGCCTTTGTTTAAGGGCATCTCTGATGAGAACACCTCTGATGGGGGTTCCTTCGGCAAAGTCTCCATTTAAGGATGGATGAATTAAGAACTTATCCACTGATGATGCCTCAGTTAAAGCCACTTCAGTTGAGGACAAGCTAGTTAAGGGGGCCTTGCAAGTTAGCAGGATATTTTACTTACCTCCCCACCCCCTTCTTCTTAGCGGAAACCAGGGGAACGAAATGCAAATGCCACGCGTGCCCCCTCCCTTTCCTGAAAAAACTCAACATTCTTAAAAGTTTGCACTGACCAACTTCAGCCGTGACAAGTCTTGGGGTAGAAAAACCATCTCCCCCGACCACCAACACCCTGCCAGGGCCAGGGCCAGTGCTGATGGGGAGGTCACACTAAACGACCGTGACATCTGAATTCCAAAGTCACCGAGAGAAAGAATGTGTCGGGCAGTTCCCTTGCCCTTCACAGTGATACTGTTCGACATGGGTGTGGGCCCAAACCCCTGAGCTGAGCACCCAACCTTGGGGTTGCATAGCCATATTTTGCAAATGGCTTCTATCTTACTAATGGGTCAAACCAAAAACCGCAGAGCTGAACTTGGGAAGCGTTCAAAACCCAGATGGAGCTTTTGAACCCGGGGGGTCTATTTCAACCTGTGCTCTGCAGTAGCGCAGACACGTTCAAACGATGGTGATTTGGCTCCTTAGCAATCTAGGAAAATGAGATGATTGTGTAGAACCCTGGGGAGACCCTCCCCACAGGCACATGAAAAGTTCCAATCAGAGAGTTTCTGAAGTCTTGTCAGTTTCCAGAGTTCTAACAGAAAGAGAAGGGCCTATTTTGCCTTTGAAATGTTTTAATGCAGAAAGCATGTCTTGAAAGCACAGCTTTAAGGGCTACAGTTTCATGGCTTGCATACAGTATTTCACTGTCGCCATTCCAAGGAAACACCCAGAACTTCCAACGTGCTTTTTATCATTGATCAGAGTGTCAGATTCACATTGATTCTTTCATATGGAAAATATTCAATGGAGTTGTTTTTGTTTGATGTAGTGATGCCGATCTTGTTACATCAGTGATATAAGGTGACCTGTCATGGTTAATATCATGCTGGATATCAAAGTTACCTGACTGGGAAACTGCATCTGTCTTTAAAAACGGCTTCCTTGTTGACAAGAGGCAGACCAAGTCAGTAGCTGTCTGTGTTTTGTGACATCAGGACTTAACATTTCCATAAAGACATGAGTCACCATTTACTTGTATTTGTTTCAGAATGTGACTGCTAGGCTGGAGGAGAGACAGCTGGGTGACATCTGAGAGCAAAATGATATAACCCTGCGGGTTATCTGGTGGCAAAAATACACCCCAGCAGTGCAGTGATGGGTTCCGTATGCAAAAGACTCAACACCTCTTGGGATTGGGTTCTTGGGACTCTCACTGATTTCAATGGGCTTCAGGCGAAGGCCGGGGTTTGCAGAGCTTGGAAACTACCCACCTTTTCTGGGTGCAGCACTCATGTTAATTTGTCCGTGTGGGTTTCCTCTGTGTGTTGAGTGTGGTTTGATGGTGAAGGGCTTTAATAAAATGAGCCTCTGCAGAAATCAAAAGCCGAGGACGTTCTCATGAAAGGAGCACATTAATAGTGACTCCACTCTTGCATGACACAGTCTGACGTTCCCAGCTCTAGCGAAAAGCGACAGGAAGTCTCAGCAGTACAGGGTGTGCAAAAATCTGCTTGTTATTTGTGGAGGCTGGGGTTGGGTTTTTTTTTAACTCGGGTGCTTCTTTCTTCAAATTGTTTTGCACAGTTGGGCCCTGCCTATAGGAATGGAGCTAAGCCACCTTTCAAACCCTAGCTAGAGGGTCAAAAGGCCAAAAAACAGTATAACAGAGTTGGCTTCCAACCATGCATTAACATTGTCAGTTTCATCGGGTAGATGGGCCCTTGGCTTACATTTTTCAAAAGTGGCTACTGATTTTAGGTGCCTCCTTTTGGGGGTGGGTGGGCTCAGCTCAATACACCTTAAAGAGGCCAGATTTTCACTGCATGTGTCCCTCCCCCCCCTCCCCCGTCAGGAGGATGAGAGACCAAACGGGACAGATGTCAGTCATGTTGCTTAATGCACAACTGGAAGGTGACGCCCACAGTATTTCGGTGATGAGCACAGTATAAGGCCCTATAAAGACTAGAATAGACCTTTTTTCACTTCCACCTAGCTCGGAATCCATTTTTAACCATTTTTGCTTTCTGGTTCCCATTACTAGCCTGGTGTTGGGTCTGCAACACATCAGGAGAATGAGGGGGCAGAGAAAGAGGAGTGGGAAAGAAACATCAATTTAAAAAAATGGCAATATTTTTATTCCTCTTGTTGTTATTTTGTTCCTTTCCCTGATATTGTTAAAACACCCAGATGCCCCTTTTATGACAAATCTAAGGAGGGAATTCTGCCTTTCAATAGATTGGTGCCATTTATTCATTGGCTGAATTTGGAGCTTTAAAGGGTCCCTTGAAACACGAGGTTTGAGTTTAATAACTATGATGAGCAATAAGAGATGTAGGATTATCCATTTACCTGGAGCTTTTCAAAGCGAGGCTCAGATCCCGCTCTCAGATTCCAGCAGCATCCTTCTCTCACCTACATGCTTGTGGAGTTCCATGCACAAAGCGACTGCAGAATGCAGACCTGAGTGAAATGAGACGAACCAATGCAAGATAGTGAGACAGTGGGCAAAAGATCTGTAAAGGGGAAGTGTGGGAACTACTTTCATTCCACTTGGCTGTCAATTGTAACTTGAGATACTATAACCATATGTGGGGGAGGGGGAGCAAATATGGAGCAGTTAATTTGGGGTCTTTAAGAGCTGAGAGTGTCCCTTTTTAAAAGCCAACTGAAGTTGCATTTCAGTCCCTGTCTGTTATGTTCTTTGGTTGCATCAGATAACGTGCAGCTGTGGTCTGCTGTGAGTCAGAAATCCTGGGTTCTGTTCCCAGCTCCGCTACTAACTCCTCGTCTTGCCTTCCCCCCTTGCAACGGGGATAACGTGTTACCCATCTTTGCAAAGTGCTTTGAGATCCTTGGATGACAGGTGCTGCAGACGTGCAAAGTGTCGGTCCGTCTGGCGGACTTGTATACGTCAGCCCAAGAGCGTGCTGAGCGGGGACCAAAGCCTGATGTCAATCTGAAACAACGCTGCTGGTTTCCCTGGAGTCACTCCAGGTGTGCGCGGGTGTAACTGAGATTGGAATCTGGCCCAGAGAGAGAGGACGTTTCATGTTGACTAACACAGTCAAATGTGAAAATGGTGTGTCAAGTGCATTCCATGCTCCCTTTGCTTTGGCATCAATTAAATGATTATCCCCCTGCTCTGGCAGCTTCTGCCTGAGGGTCTCAGAGTACTTTACAAGCATTCCTTGCTCCGTGCAGTACCTCGCTGAAGCAGGTGAACATTCTCCCCATTTTACAGATGAGAAAACTGAGGCTGAGGGCAGCAAGGTGGATTCCCAAGGTTGCGCACACAGTGACTGTCAAAGCCAGTTCTCCTGACTCCCACTGCTGTGGCTTAGCCATGCCATCTTTCCTTCCTAGTTCTCTGGGCACAGTTTGACTCCTGGAGACTGCAGTGAAATACCTCTGTCATTTGTGCAATGAGCAAACATAATGAAGATAGTTTTAATTCAGCTTGTCCTTTACTTATTTCCCAGGCGTGCCAAGAAATGGCATTTAAAATCATTTGCAGCTGTTTCCATTTCTTTTCCCAAATGAATTAAGAGCCGTGGTGAGGCCTGGTGACTAGGGCAACATGGAGGGCATCGGGACTCAGGAGACCTGGCTTCCTGTCCTCGCCTGGGCAGTGGGGGAGCTGGATTTTGCAACCAGGAAGGCTGGGGTGGGAGCTGGTTAAGACAAAGGGAACATGGAGAGCAGGATCCTGGAAGGTTAGGAGCAGAGGGGGGAAAGGTAGGGCTTTGGGACACAGAGGGGCAGGAGCACTAGGGCTAGGAGCAGATGTGGGCCAGAGAGTGCCACTTACCTGCTTGCTGCCTTTTCTCGCGCTCGTCCAGCAACAGGCCTCCTGGGGCTGGGCCAGGCTGTGGGCTCCTGCTGGGCCGGGCTCTCCAGCAGCATGGTCCATGCCGAGGCCGCTGCGCGCACGGTCTGCGTTCTGCTGACACGTATTAGCCATTTGTTAACGTGCTTTGAGCTGGTCCCATTTCAAAAACTGCCTAACTTGCCTATGCCTAGAGCGGCCTCTGTGTGTCATGTGCTGGAAAAGGCAACACACATACCACTAAAGGGGGCAGTCACCCCCTCCCCAGTTCCCTATTAGCTCCACCGCTGACTGCTGGGTGACCTTGGGCAAGTTACTTCCTCCCCCCAGTGCCTCAGTTTCCCCTTTCACTCTTGCTGTTTAGATTGTAAACTCTTTGGGACAGGGACTGTCTCTTACTATGTGTCTGTACGGCGCCTAACACAACAGGACCTGATCTCAGTTGGGGGCCTCTACATGCTACCGCAATACAAGTAACACGACCAAACTGTAAATTGTTGTACCATTCTCACTTTTTATTGACAAGGGCTCTCTAGCCAAAGGGTGATTGATTAAATCTCGGATTTTCTCACAATGTTGCAGGGCACAGACAAAAGCTAGAAGACCAAGCCAAGCCCTACACAGACCGCTATAGCGAACTGGAACGTCTGCGCCAGTCTATGAGAGTTACCCCAACAACTCCCAACCCCCGAGGATCCCTGACCGCCCCAGGCCACTTTGGGTCACAGACTCAGACTCCAATACAAGGTAACCGGGTTGGGTTCATTAGCACTCACCTGCCTTGACACTTGAGTCCCTGACAGGGCCGGCTCCAGCATTTCTGCCGCCCCAAGCAAAAAAAAAAAAAAAAAAGCCGTGATCGGCGGCAGCAGTTCGGCGGCAGGTCCTTCGCTCCTAGAAGGAGTGAGGGACCTGCCGCCCCCAAATTGCTGCACGTGCCGCCCCTCTCCCTTGTCCGCCCCAAGCACCTGCTTGTTAAGCTGGTGCTGGAGCCGGCCCTGGTCCCTGAGTCCGACTTGAACAATGTGTCCCAGATTCTGCCGGGAATCTTCCTTGCGCAGTTCATGAGAGGTGGAATTCTCTCTCTCTTCCCAACCTTGAGCGTGCTGCCAGATGATGTATTAACCCTGCCCCCCATGTGGGAGGGGCCTAAGGTCCTCATGTGGGAGGGGTTAAACTGCTGCTGGGGAGAGGGCAGGACTGAGAGTTCAGAAAGGAGCCAGCAGGGGTCAAAGGAGGTTGAAACAGGAGGGGATCTCTCTCACTGCACCTGCCAAGTCAGAGGGAGAGCGTTCCCCTTTAAATCCCGGAGCCCCGTGCCCTCTCATGATGGGAGGTCACATTAAATGAGAGAGGGCCCCCGTGCTGGGAGCTGCACCCTAGCACTCCCTAGGTTTAATTCAGTGTGGTCATTAACAATCATGGGAAGAATGCATTTGCCTACTTAGGCAGCAGCTCTGTGGGGGAGCTCTAGGCATGTACTTTAAACGGAGTAACTTTTTTAACATGAATGCACCTGTGTGTTTAGGCTGTTAAGCATGGACCAGAAAGGGTATATTGTACACTACATGATAATCAGAACGGTGTCTTGTCTGCTTGCATTGTGCTAATGCCAAGTCTGCAGACGGACTCACCCAACAAAAACAACTCCCCACCCAATACACACACAGAGTTTTCTGCAACCCTCATTAATGAGCAAGACAAACAGACCTCAAGGTGTTGCACATGAATTTGCATCCAAGGTGTTTGCAAGTGAAAATGCACAAATCGCTACTTATGCGTATAGATAATTCACCTGGAGATGTCAGTGTGTTTATCCTAGCATGCATCGATTTCGGATTTCATCGCGAGATTGGGCTAAGCATTTGCAAATAGACTGTTCTGCATTGCAGCTACCCGTCCCCGGAGACTTGCTTGTTTAATGTTCTACTGTGAGAGGTTTTTTTCTCCCACCTCTTACTTCTGTGATTTATAATCACATCATTTTCTCCCAGTGGAAATTAAATATAAAGTAATAAAAGGGTTGAATGAAAAACAAAATTATATTTTTAGCTCACATTTTGTTACTTTTTTTTCAAAATTCAAATTTTTGACGAAAAATTTGAAATTTCAAATTTTCTTTTGGTGGGGCAAATTTTTAAAAAGTGCCTAAGTCCCATTTCCAAAAGTGACTTAAGTGCTTAGGGCCAGACTCTACAAATTATTTAGGTGCCAAACTCCCTTAGAAATCAATGGGAGTTAGGAGCCTACATATCTTTCAGGATCAGGGCTTTAGGAGCCTACGTCATTGACAGTCAATGAAACTTAGGTGGCTAAATGACTTAAGCACTTTTGAAAATTATACCCCAGCTCCAAAGCAGGTAAATAAATAAAACTAAAATTCAGTGAAAATTTTATTTAGATTCTTTTAATTGAAATTCTATCTTTTTTTGACAAGCTCTCCTTGGAAATTTAATTAAGATTAATATCTCCTATTAAAGGGACTCCACCAACTTGTTTTAGAACCATTGTTTAAGTTTTGTTTAAAGGGGGGAAGTTTTAGAGACCTCATCGCCATAGTGGTCTTTCATGATCAAAAAAGATTCACTGTATGCATATATATGTATTTAAAAAACTGACGTTCCCCTGCTGAAAACCCATACATAACGGTTTCGGGCAAGTGCCTGAGAATCAGGTAGTGAGACTGACTCAAAATCAAAGTGAAACTGGCCAGGATAATTTCACTGAAATGCAAAAGGTCAAGCAACAGCAGAAATGGTGAAAAACAAATTAGGTGTATAACATTCTTTCCTTTTTGATAATCTAAGGGATCAGGAACTTTAACAAAATACATGGGGGCAAATTCTGTGCCCAGTTACATGGGTGTCAATTTGGAGTTACTGCATTAAAGTTAACAGAGTTACTCTGTATTTGCCCCAGGGTAAGCAGGAGCAAAATCTGTTTTATAACGTTTTATCTTGAGAGTGTCCTTTCGACTTAACACAAACTACAACCAATAATAATAATAAAACCCCCTCACAGACACACGTGTGATTCACAACGATCATAATTTTTGCCCAAGCCATTAGAACTCAGCCCTGCCAAGAATAATACAAGAGTTAACAGGCCTGTAATTTTTCTCATGTCTGGGCACGTTCTTAGGTAACACGTATAAGAAGACGATTAGCTCTGAAGTATAAAGAGATGACACTGGGTGGGAGGGGCAAGAGGGAGATGCCAGAATCTATCTATGGTATTTAGACAGCTCCCATTATCGTAGCAGCTCACAATCTTCAAAGTAGACTCACAACTCTGCTGTGTGGTAGGGCAGGGCCGTTATTCCCATTGGCTAGATGGGAAACAGAGGCACAGAGAGACTAAATGAGTTGCCCAAGGTTATAGAGAGAATCAGTGGCAGAGCCAGCACTTGAAGCCAGGTCTTCCCAGTCCTAGGCGAGCATCCTGACCACTGGGAAATCCTTCTTCTCTGGGTTATGGTTTGGCTACCCAGGTGTGTTGCTGCAGATTGTCTCTGGGGATTGAGTGAATCTTCTTTTTGGACCATAAATAGTTAATGGGCGCCTAGGTGTTATGGCCCTATTCTGGGAAATGTGGGGCAAGTTGTGTGACTGTCACCAACAAAAGAAAATGGGCTAGAAGAGTAGCATTCGACTGTAACCTGAGTGGGCCTACACACAATCCCCTGGGGTGGGCTATGCCTGCTTGGAGTTGCACGGGGGACTTTTGAGCCGTGACTATCACTTGCTCTAGTCACTGGAGGATCAGTGTTCTGGGCCTGCCTGTGTCAGCGCCAACCCTTTCCCTCATTCACCCAGCCTTGCTCAAACCGAGACGGAGCCAGCGCCATCTTAGGCCATGTTGAAAAACCCTCCCACCCAACTCCCACCGCTCCACGCTGCCTGCCACCGCCGAGGCATCTGCTCCTGTCTGTAAATTGCATAGAAAATGAACATAGTCTCCAGCTGAGGTTGATGGAGTGACTCTGGAGTTAACGCTGGGGTAATTTAGAGCAGAATCTGACCCTCTGCACAAGCCTTTCACTGAGGCAGCCCCTGGCGTTTATAAATAGCACCCCCTCCCCCACCCCTGGTAAAACGATCATCCTGAGGTTAAATGGTCTCATCTCAAAATGAAAAACCTCCCAGGAAGAGAAAAACCTGATCATTTCTGGTGGGCTGGTGAAGAAGCACAGAAGGAAAGTTTGCCCACACCCGAGTTCAGAGGGCCTGATTTTCTTCTCACTTACGCCAGTTTCACACCATTAAATGTCATTCATTTCAGTGGGGTCAGTCCTGGTGTACACCAGCATTAGTGAGAAGAGAATCGGGCCCTTCATATATCTGCATGCAACTGCAGTTTACTCCTGTTACCATCCCTCGTCAGGCCACGGTCTGCAGGGCCGGCTTTAGGCCGTTTCCCCCGATTCCCTGGAATCGGGCCCCGCGGGTAAGAGGGCCCCGCGTCTTAGGCTTACCCGGTGGTGGTCCACTCTGGTGGCATTTCAGCAGCGGGGGGGTCCTTCAGTGCCATGGAGCGGACCCCCTACCGCCAAAGTGCTGCCAAAGATTCGGGCCCCGCCAGTCCTAAAGCCGGCCTTGACGGTCTGCTTTCACTTGGCACCAGTGTAAATGCTACTGGAGACAAAGGGGTTGCTCTGGATTTACACCAGAATAACTAAGATCAGAATCGGGCTCTGCAGTGGGTTAAATAAGAGAGGCAGGATCAGCAGCGCTGGAACATAAATCAGCATAGCGCCATTGACTTCAGCAGAGCTGAGTTCATTCTCCTCAGCTCAGTGGAAGATCTGGCCCGATATTTCTCGAGTGAGCCCTGTGAAATCTGAGTTTTTAAAATCCTGGCTCTCCCATGCACTGTGAAATGCCAAGCTGTCATTAGAACGGTTTGAAAATTTTCCCTTATTATGGGGCATGCACAGACACGGCTCCGTGCTGCTAAATTTCCCATCTTTGTTTCTTTTTTCTTTTCTATTTGTTTTAGGTCCTTACCTTGCGGGCTTTGTCTCTTAGCTAGAATAGTTGATCAGCCTCCAAAAATGAAACGCTATGTTAAAGGAACATATGTCAGACTCCCTGAGGCTGTTCCGAGGTCACGTTGTTCAGTGAAGGCAGTCTGAAGGGTAGCAAATATCTGTGGTACTAGGAAAAAATGTAATTGTCCTAATAGCTGACTAGCTTTCCTCGGGAGTCTTTCTTTCTCTCTGTCCAAAAGAAGGGCCTGGTTCTGCTCTACTGAAGTCAGTGGGAACGTTACCAATGAGTCAACAGGAGCAGGGCAGGGCCACAACCCAGCATTCTAGAGTACTAAGGGCTTGTCTACATGGAGAGTTATTCTGGAGCAGCTATGCCTGATTAACTGTGTGTGTGGACGCTCTTAGTCCAGAATGTGAGTGCCTTAATCCCTGGGTTAAGATCATTCAGAAGAAGGCACTCTTATTCCTGAACAAGAGCATCTACACACGGAGTTAATCAGGAATATTTAATCTGCTTTAAATTCATACTTTACTTTATTCTGGATTAATTTTCACGTGTGGACAAGCCTGAAGTAACACAAAACAGACTCAGAGACAGTGGATCCAGATGTGAGGCTTACGCTGAGGAGAAAGGACATCTCAGCACCCGTGCAATCCCTGGCTGCAGGACCAGGTCTTGGGGGCCATCGGCACCTTGGGGAACCAGATCAGCACAGAATCAGCCCTGGGACTGGGGCACAAACGTCCCCCCACCTACACCTAGCCATGCCTTGGGGGCAGCTGAGAACGGGGCAGCTTATTTTTATAGCAGACCACCCCAAAATGGGGGCTTTTAAAAATAATGATGCGTGCATGAGCGACGGATGTCACAAATCCAAACTCTTCCAGCCATGGCGGAACACAAGTGGATGGGGCGGCGTGCCTCTCGCCAGGCAGAATTTGGTTTTCCCATGTGGAATTTTCCTACCTTTTTAGAATTGAGACGGGACGCATCCTTACTGCAAACTGCCAAGCTGACCCGAACCCAGACCAAACCTCAAGCGCCCTTCCCCTCGTGCCAAAGACGGTGACAAAGCAAAGTGTGACATGATTTATACCCGCACTTGCAACACGTTTCCTCTGGCTGCAGTCGGGGCCCCTGGGCTGGAGGGGCTTCATGAATGACTCACTGCCATATAACTGACATGGTTCTCGCTAGTATCAGTTGTTGCAGGAGGGAGGGGGAGGGGGGAGGCAGGGAGGCTCCTTTGAAAACAAGAAACGTTGTCACCTTCCTGTTGGGTGTTTCAAAATTGTTTCTCTGAACCCAAATGCGGAAGAACCTGATCCGGCTCTCATCCCATGGTTGCTAATGGGAAACTTTCCATTGACTTTGGTGGGGGTGGGCTCTGGCCATATCCCAGTGGTATTCCACAGAATGCTGGGGCATGATTTTTACAGGCACCGAGCAGTCCCCAGCTCCAGCTGATGTCAGTGGAAGCCGCTGAGCACCTGTGAGAATCCGGTTCGTGGCACTTAGCTCTGGACCTTTAAGAAGGCCTCTAAACTCCATCAATCCTTATAAGCAGTCCTGTGAGCTCATTATATTAAGGGCTTGTGCTGGGTGGGAATTCAGGGTAGATAATTAGAGTGGTCCCTTCCACGCTTGGAATCTATTAATAGCCTGATTTTATAGCGGGGGAAACTGAGGCACAGAGCAATGTAGCGATTTGCCCAAGGTCACCCAGTAAGTGGGTGATAGAGCCAGAACTAGAACCCAGGTCTCCTGAGTCCCAGGACTATGTTTAATCCATCAGGCAGTTCTTCCCCAAGACCAGGCTACTGCAGGTAACCCACTGGGATTGGCTTGGGGATGGTTTATAAGCCAAGAAGTTAGCCTGGTTAGAAATGAATCCTGGGCAAGCCCTGTATCCAACTGCAGCTCACGAGCCCTACATTACATAGCAGGGACCCCTGGATTAAGCATCACAACCCCCTGCAACTCCATTTATCGGGGTGTGCCCGCCCTGCCTATCCAGTACAATCACAGCCGGGCCCCCTGTTATTTTTCTATGTTGATATTCAATTCAATGTATTTAATGTGCCCCCTCACCTCACCCCCCCCCCCATCCACCCCTCCACATTTGCAGCGTGCTGCAGAGTTTGGCATTGACAAGGCATGACTGCCTCGTAGAAGCTGCTCGGAGGAAGGAGGATGGTTTGCAGGGGGGCTTAGGGTTTTCGATCCCTTGGGGAGTCCATTTTGGTATCCTGGGGACCATGAGACAAGGGAGGCTTTGGGGACACAAGGGATGGGGATGCATCTTCCCTGGTTTGGGTGGGGAATGGAGGCGACTTTAAATATGGTGCAGGGGAGTTTGAATTCCTCACGCCCCATCCCAAAACCTCTCAGGAGCTGCGCTACATCCCACCCCACCCCAACGCAGGCCAATGCATCCAACAATAGTTCAGTAACTGGCCAGTTCTCCTCAAATGGCCAGCAATGGAATAATTAACAAGGGTGACTTTTAAACAAGCCAAATTAGGGTTCAGCGTCAGGACCCCCGAGAGGATCCTGGAGGTAGCGCACACCTCTCCGAGTTATTGTTTCAAACTGCCTGCAGACTCAGGCAGACAGCGGTAGCAGCCAAAGGCTCCAGTCGAGATCGGGGACCCAGTTGTGCAAGGTGCTGTTCAAAGACATAAAAAGGAGACAGCCCCCACCCTGAAGAGTTCACAGTACAGTGGAAAGACCAGGTTCCCTCAGGGAGGGCGAATATCATGCCTGCAGCAGGGTGTAGGATTATACCAGTCAGAGGGACATGCGGTGATATAGACTAGCTGTGTGCACGAATAGGATGCGTTTTAAGGATCCCAAATAAAAATTAAATATAAGTCACCTCTCTTGCAAATCCCCTGGAAAGGACCAGGGAGACTTGAGTCTTTGCTACATTAGAACAATGGCACTGGTTTAACGAAATTGATCTGGTTAGAACCCGGGCAGCACTTGGGGAAATGCACTTCAACTAGTTGAACCCCCAACTTAAATGGGTCTGGCTTATTGGGGCAATTTGCAAACCTAACTTTGCTGCTATTGAAGTCTAGTGGCCACTGACTTCCGTGGAAAAAGGACGAGGCCAATGCTGAGCGCTTTTGAGAATCCTGCTCTCGGTGCAGCTATGTTAGGGATTCAAACCAGGTTGATTTTAAACCGATTTAGTTAAACCCAGGACAATTTTTCAAGTATAGATTAGGCCACAGAATCATAGACTATCAGGGTTGGAAGGGACCTCAGGAGGTATCTAGTCCAACCCCCTGCTCAAAGCAGGACCAATTCCCAACTAAATCATCCCAGCCAGGGCTTTGTCAAGCCTGACCTTAAAAACCTCTAAGGAAGGAGATTCCACCACCTCCCTAGGTAACCCATTCCAGTGCTTCACCACCCTCCTAGTGAAGACTAGAAGACTGCTTTACCATATGCACATAAAGAAAATCTTCCTTCCCCTTTTTTTATGTTTGTAAAGTACTGCATTACTTTTAATAGGTCTCGTGGCATAGTACCCCAGTGTTTCAGGCGTGGTCTACACTTCAAAATTAGGTTGACCTAGCTACATTGCTTAGGGCTATGAAAAATGTTGCATCCTGAATGGTGTGATGAGGTCAACCTAACACTCTCCCCGCCCCAAGTGTAGAGGGGTTAGGTCAACTGACGAATTCTTCCATTGACCTAGCTCCCACCTCTCAGAAAGATGGATTAACTACATCGACGGGAAAAACCTCCTTCTGTAGCAAGTGTCTCCATTACGGCCCTGCAGCATCACACACCATTGTAATGACTGTAGTGTTGACCCAGCCTCAGAAATGCAACGTGGCTGTTTTGAGGTTAAATTCTAAATTATAGACCTAGCCAATACATTTCATTTCTCCTCCCTGGTCCTCTAAGAGCCCATCCAGATTGACTTATAGTCTCTTTAAAATAGCTGTTTCTTAATGATTAAAAACATTCTACCCTAAGCAGCTACTAAATTGTTTCCAAAGGAAGTTAAGCAAGCATTAGTGGGAAGAAAATACAGTATGGGCTATAACTTTCGCCTCAAAGGAAGGAACACACCAAGATGGGTTTCCTGGCGTCTTTCTATCTCTGAGTATTCCTCTGTCTTTAAACTGCTCTTCTGAGCCAGTGAATTAGATTTGCACATTGGACAATATTCCCTGAAATGAATCGAGTTTCAAATGTTTAAAGATGGAATATAACCTCGTAAAGAAATGCAGCATCACGCTGAGTCACAATAATAGCACTTTATTTCATGAAGAGTAGGCGGAGCAATCGCTCACCTACCACTGATGTGCAGCCACCGCTGGATTAGAGCACGGCAGCTGTTTACTGGCAACAGTTTATGAAGTGAAATAAAACACCTTCTTCCTTTGCAGCTGCGTAAGATCGAATGTAACTAGCCCACCTGGAATTTGGTTTCGACCTAGGGTTAACAGCTCTCCTCTTGCGGGTGGGCCGTGGGATCTTGAGTGGTCAAGATCTTGGTTTTGCTTCAGTCCACACCAACTTAGCCCTTGATGCTTCACTGACATCGTCTAGCACAGACCCCCTGGAAGCAGAGAATTGCACTGAAGTCGGTAGGATTCTGCCTTGTTGCACAGGCCTGTGCTCTGAGGCGGGTTTGGGGACCGTAGAGCAAAATAAGTGCTGCCTACTGATCACGCTGGCTTTCCTTAAGGGGTCTCCCCCTCCAAGTATTGACCTGACACACCGCTCGTGAGGTAGTCGGGCTGCAGGCTGTCAATCTCACCGAATACCAGCCAATCAGGGCTTTTGCTACTCTTTGCAATACAGGTGCAGAGTGAAATGTGAGCTAGAATGCTGATAGCCTAGGCCCAGATTCACAAAGACACCTGGGTACCTCACTCCCATGGGAGATCCATGGGAGTGAGGCACCGAAATACCTTTGGGAATGTGAGCTCCAGTGCCCAGCAAAGCTGAGGTGTGTCAATGGAATGATATTTAAGGCCCTGGGAACAAAGAAGCGGGTTTGGGTGGATTTTGGTGAGTGGATCGGAGGGCTCTGTGTACGTTCATATCGCTCTAAATTTCAAGACATTTATAAAAACAGAAGGTTTCAAGTCGTAAATGTTCTTTACCCGCTAGAGCAAGTGCCCCTGAGATGCTCAGATAAGCTGTATGGTATTTCAGACACAGCAGAGGAAGTAATCACATGTAGTTCATGAGTTAGTTATATCAGATACAGAACAACCGCTTTGCTGGTTGTTGCAACGGACGCTGTTCACACCTTGGCTTTTCAGTGCCCCAAAATAAACTCTCTTTGGTTTTCTTTCCAGAAACATTCACCTTTTTTTTTTTCTCACCTTCTTCTTTGTCGACTCTGACTTGAAAGTAAATGAACTCGCTCACAGATGTGAGTGGTGACAAGTATTAGCCATGAGAACTGGCATTTAAGGGTGGGTTTGGAATCCTCTCTAGAAAGCGGGTGGATTGGCTATTCTAGAGAACACACTGTCTCCACCTACTTATCGTACTCCCAGGTGGACCAGGCATTAGAAGTACAAAAGAGCAGGGAGAGAAGCAAGCGAGCAGAAAATTGAAGCATGTTGGAAGACAATTTAGGTACAAGGAGAACAAAAACTAGAAGGGAAGGGGGGGGGGAATCAGAGGCACAGAGAGATGTAGAGAAGCAGTTTTCTCCCCCACTACTCGCTGTCTTTCACAGCCACAATTGTATACAGAAGTGTAAAATATCATTAGTGTTTACATTGTCATCAATCATCATGCCACATGGCAGGAAAGTAGATTTCCCCTCCACCCCCCCGGGTTGGATTTTTCATGTCAATTTTGCAAGGTATGTACATACACACATCACACGGCTAGAGTCAAGCTGAAAAAAATGTGTGGGCCTATAAACACACACACATACACACACACAGCGCTTTGCTGCTGACTTACTTGGGGAAGACATGTTACCTGGCTGTGCCTCTGTTTCGCCATCTATAAAATGAGGCTCATGACACTTTATGGTGGGCAAAATTTTCAAAAGCACCAAAGGGCGGGATTCACAAAAGGATTTAAGGCACTTAACGCCCACTGGTTCAGTAGGAGTTAAACACTTAAAGACCCTTGTGAATGCCACTCTATGTGCCTAATTCACTCTTGAAAATGAGACTTGGGCTTACCAATCACTCTATGGCGAAGCTGATAGTTTTACCCGGTAACTGGGTGAAGCACCTTTGATGACGGGCAGTGCAAAGCATCGCTGCTTTCCCATTGGCTATTAGCCTTCATGGTAAGCCGTGTTTCCTAGTGGTCAGCCTACATTTTCTCTGCCCCCCCCTTCATCCTCTGTGCTCCTAGATTATTTATACCCAGGGACTTCCCATGGCCCCAAAATAATTCCTTCCTCCTTGTAACCTAAACCAGTCACATGTTCATCAGTGGCTCTCCTGTCCCCCCATGTGCCCTGAGCTATGGCTCCGCTTCAGTCAGAGGTGTGACTGGAGCATGTGCAGATGTCCCCGAGCTACCTAGCACCAAGAACAATGGCAGGGAAGCCGCTGCAGCAGCGTGGGTATGTACTTGAGTGGCTAGCCAATGCTGCTGCGGCCTGAGCTGCCGTGGCTTCACCGCACTGCTGCTCACTGTTGGTTTTGGCTCTTGCTCGATCCCAGCTAGCGCTGGTATGTTGACACGTGCTGCAGTCACATCTCCCCAGTGAAGGCCGGCTCCTGTGTCCTAGACTGTTCCTGCTCGGCAGGGGATCAGGTCCGGTGGGAATGGTGCAGGCCCCGAAAGGCAGCGAGTTTGGGTTGCCCAGCCCTCCTGGGACAGATAGCGGCTCTTCGGTGAGGATGCAGAACTTTCCTCCCCGCACCAGAGACATGCCTCCCTTCTGCTGCATGACACAAAGCGTCCCCACGTTTGCTCCTCGCGAGCCGGCATCTCCCGCTGCTGACCTGCTAGGGCTTTGCTGCCGTTAATAAGCAGGTATTTGGTACCGCGCTTGTCCTTTCTCGCCTCAACTCCAGAAAAGGTCTATATTGGCTCCCAAGCTGGTGGGACACTCTGTCACTTGGGCTCAGTTGCTACACGGCTTTGAAAGCTGGTTTGTCTGAAGCTTGGCAAAAGCAGGGGGGTTGGGGGGAGCTTTAAAGACGTGCATATTGCACTGGCACAATTAACTAACAGGGTGTATTGCTGGCCTGCTCCTCCACACCATCCTGATGCCAGAACGAGCCCAACTACGAGACAGTGCCATTAGCAATCAGGGCTTTGACCTCTCCATGGCTTTTAGTTAATACACATTCCACGCTTCCCCAATCTCCCATCCAAAACACTGACATTTCCGCTGGGCGATTGGGTCAGATTTTGGAGTAGTTGGGCACTCGGTTCAATCTTACAATGGTTAAATTCTTACATCTAAATGGGCTTATTCAGTTAGTGCAGCAGCTGGTGTGATTTCGAGAAGAAAATAAACATTTCCTTCAAATATTTTGATTGGCAACTGGACAACTGAAATACTCAAGCTCAAATTGCCAGGGTCTAAAAAGCAAAGGGGCTGGACGGCTAGAAACCAAGTTAAGCCATCGTAAATTTGCAGATGCAAAGCGTTGCAGATGCGTGTTTTAGATGCAGTGGATTGTGTGTGTGTGTGTGTGTGTGTTAGATGCAGTCGATTGTGTGTCGGTGTGGGTGGGTGTGAGAGAGAGTTTAAAAAGCAGCTCTGATTTCAAACGGAGTGAAGGGCTGGTGAGGAGACTGTAACTACATGGTACTAACTCTGACTTTCCTGGCATGCGCCTAGCTGGTTGTGCAAATGGTATGTTCACTCGAGATTGCCCCTTGATCGCTTGTCTAATGTGACAGAAGGTTCCTTTGCTGTTGCAATAGGTGGTTATGGAACACGTTAATACAGCTGTTTTATTTGGAACTTGCCAAGGCTGTTATGATTCAGAACGTCAAGGGTGATTCTTCTGAGAGCAGACTAGGAACTCAGGCAAGATGAACATCCTTCCAAATTCCATTAGAGGACAATGATGCCCAGCAAATATGTAGGGAAAATTTTTAGCTTGGTGACGAATTACAGTTAATCATTTGCTAACTAATTGTGCTTATTAATTGTGTAAAACTTCAGGCTGCTGTTGTTTGGTTTGTTCTTTTGGGATAGAGTTGGTTGAATGCTGCAGGAACACAGGTTCATCCTTATACATACGACAGCAGTGCCTAGAGACCGCAACTGAGAGCGGGTCCCTGTTGTGCTAGGCGCTGTCCATACACATACTTGGAGAGCATTCCCGCCACACAGAGCTCACAGTCTAAACAGGCGAGACCGACTCTGGATGGGGGAAATAAAATATTATTCTTATCTCCATTTTACTGGGGAAACTGAGGCAGAGGGGGACTAAGTAATGTGTTCACAGTGACGCAAAGAGGCGGTAGCAGAGTTGGGAACTGAATCCAGATCTCTTGGACGGTGTCTTTGCCACAAGACCATCTTTTGTCGCCACTTCCAACCTGTATGTCATTGTGTAAAGTGTTTGGAATGGGGTCTGTGTGCACCACTGCCCTCTAGTGGACAGAATGTCAGGTCTCGTCCAGGTGTTGATCACTTTGCAGTGATATTGTCATCTGAGGCCTGATATAAAAGCGCCTATTGCTTCACAAAGAGATGTTCACCCAGCATGGGAGAGCTGCAGTTTTGTAGCTGAGGGTCCTTTGGTCAAGTCCAAGTGGGGCCAGATTATAACTTTCCAATGTGAAAATAGGAACATTCTCTCCAAAGTGGCCCAAACATACACCTCAATCATACATCGCAGTAACTGACGGCTGAGTGCCGCATGGCATCGGTCCACAGGGCTGCCTGTGCAAAGGAGATCTGGCGCCAAACGCTGCAGTGTGGGAAGAGCATCTAGGCACTGGACTGATTCAGTCTCAGGGTGGGCTCTGGGTGCTATCCACAGGGCTGTCTAGCCACATGACGCATACCAGGCTTATGGGCTGGCTCTGACCTTGGCTAACATGCCATGGGTTGAACAGGAGCCTGTCAGGATGAAAGGCAGGAGCTGCTACACCTGGCGCTCCAGAGGCAAGGTTCCCTACGCAGGGGCCGGAACGTACCAGCTCATATTATCCGGGGAACCTGTAGCACGCGGTCACCAGTGTGTTACACCGGCATTGCTTTAGCTTCACTAAACAACCCCCACTTCTGTCGTTCATTCAGCAGCTGCAGTTTTGATGTCCTGGGGCAGGGTTTGGCTATCACTGTGGGGCAGTGAGCTGTAGGTACTATAGACACATGTCTCTCGGTGAGGGACAAAAAGCTTCAATCATTAAGGCCTGGCGGGTAATGCCTTTCCCCTCGGAAAACCTGAGCTTAAAGCCCTTCGGTGTACCACCTTCCACTCAGCGTTTGTATTAACGCCTTGTTGGAATGAGTGTTATCACAGCCGGAAAAGCCTGACGATATCTAGTTGTATGCATGGCTATGCAAAGCAGGGCCTTGTCAGTTCTGGGAGTGCAGGCTGCAGGTTCCCAAGCAGTCGGGGATATTCTGTGGGAGTGCTAATCTGCAGCACACCCGTTCTGATCCCTGGGAGGTTGTTCTACAACCCATCTGTGGCTATAAATAGAACTAACACTGTTATTCAGCACACCAGGAAACTTCTTCCCATCCCTCCAGCCTGTCAACCTCCCCCGTCTGCCCTGTTTGGGCAGATCTGCCATAAGGATCTGCCATAAGGATATTTCCCACTTTCCTGTTGGCTTCGAGGCTGTGTAAAGTGTCTACAGCTCCAGGATGGAGCCATTTCTCTGCCTTTCTATTAGAAAGGTGGGTGGGATGGGGGGAGTGGGGACTCAGAACACAAAGGCTGCCATTATACGGAGAGGTGGTGTGGTGTTCCGTGGCCACTGTTTGGATTTTCCTGGCAGGACAAAGCCCCCAGAGATGAAGGATGAGAATTGAAAAACAAACAATCAGGGCAAGTTTTACTGCTGCTCTGTAAAAGCTGAAACCTTCTTCCAGATTAGATGTTAAACCCAGGGCCTGACCACTGTTTGCAAGCGTGATGTTAGCACAGGTCTCCTGGCTAACTTCCAGCATGGGGAGTTAGGTCCAGCCCCTCCTATTCCTCCCATAGTTTCAGATGGCCAAGATATTTGTCTTCACTTCCTGCCTTTAAACCGCACGCCAGCACTGAGGTGGCTGTATTTCGGTGGTCAGAGGTATATAGATATGGACTATTAGAGGCATAGATGTGTTGCAGCGAACCTGCAAAGTGTACACTGTAGTTTACGTTGATTCGGGATGAGACTCATACCACTACTTAACATGCAAAGACTCAACACTACTGAGCCTGCATTCTGTATAGAGGGCAGCATACTGCTCCTGGTTTAATTCCATTGCATCTGGCTAGGCGCCCCCCCACAGCAGTTCCCTCCCCCCTCTGCTCTGAGGCGCCCCCCCCCCGCGGCAACTCCCCCCTCCGGGGAGCCGTGCGGCAGCTCCCCACCCCAGCTCACCTCTGCTCCGCCTCCTCCCCGAGCACGCCGCCCCCACTCTAATTCTCCTCCTCTCCCAGGCTTGCGGCGCCAAACAGCTGATTGGCGCTGCAAGCCTGGGAGGCGGGAGAAGTGGAGCGGCGACGGCACGCTCGGGGAGGGGGCGTAGGAACGCTGTAAAAAAATTGGGGGCACCGCTTTTTGGCACCCCCAAATCTTGGCACCCTAGGCAACCGCCTAGGGTGCCTTAATGATAGCACCGGCCCTGATCTGGCTCATTATCTCTGTGTCACCGGCTTGTTCTGAGGTGTAAGCGCTGACACCTGGAAAGCTAGCCGGATTCACACGCCGTAGAAGGAGTTTCCATAGACCTAGCCATGTCCTTTTGCACAGAGCTCCCTGCACAGGGCCTGTAATTAACACTTTGATACTGTTGCGTCTAAATAGTAGCAAGTGTGGATTGCCAAGTGTTGCAAGTACAGACCAATAAAAAGTTGGCTTAAAAATAACCCCCTTTTGAGTGTATTATAGAGGCAAAGGGAAATGTGCCCTGAGAACTTATGTTTTATTTCAATTTGCTTTTTATGGAATGTTATTTATGGGCATATGAAACATAATGAAGGAAAGTAATTGCCTCTTGGCTCAGCTGTTGGGATGTAGCTTGGTGCAGTCTGCTCACCATTTAATGTGAGAGAGTCATCATCTGTATTGACCCATCGTGTGAAGCTGAATTCCCAGGGATGGGCCTAACCCTGGGAGAAATGTAGCAAATTTGGAGACTGCTTCCCTGAGAACGTGACAAAAGAGTCCAAAGATTACAAATGAAATGGCATGTGCAGGAAGCAATGCGGAGGCCGGGCTGTGATTCAGTAGGTGGTGCTCTTCACCTTATCATGGAACGGCTCTGTTCCTTTTATGCAGCCGTGCCATCTTCTTGTGTTGGGAACTTATCAGGTGTCAAAAGCTAAGCAGGTCTAGACAGCCCAAAGTTTGGATGGGAGATCTCCAAGCAATACCTAGGCCCATGAGGAAAGGCTGTTGGTGCTTCACGTCTCTTTTGTGGATTAATGGCTTCCTGGGAGGATATTGTGCTGCTAGAGATCCTGCCTTTAGGATGAGATGTAAAGTGAAGGTCCTTCCGTCATTTGCAGTGGTTAACAATCGGACAGTGCCTCTCCCAGCAGCATAAGGGTGTTAGCCAGGAGATACTGGACAAATTCCAACATGAGTCATTCCTTTCTTCTGCCCTAAGATCCTATTGCATTCATGGTAGGACAGGGCCCTCTTCTTCACTTCCTGTCCCAAACTGCTGAGTAACATTGCCGGGCTGTATTTTGGTGGTAGATGGACGGATTTTGTTCTGCTTTACAATATATACATATAATTTTGTAAAGCATTTTGGGTTGAAAAAGCACCATCTAGGTTGGGTTTTATTAATTATCCTCACATCTAAGAAAAAGGCAGTGTAACTACGCTGCACTTCACATCCACCCCTGGGGAGTCTCATCTATTTGCTCCCCTTTAAACTAAGTCTCCACTCCTATCCACTTGCAAGGATCTCACTGTTATAATTCTTCTTCTGATAGAAAGCTACAGGCCAGCTCTGATTGTGGTCTGTATCTTTAGACCAGCTACTTAGACCAGCATAAATCAGGAGTGAAGCCTTAAAAGTCAGTAGAGTCACACCAGTGTAAGGAAGATCAGAAACACAGCTTCTAACTGTATTATTTCCCTCTGCCTAATCCAGTGACATGTCATTCTTTGGCATTCAGGAAGCTCATGTCTTAGGGATACAGTGCAACCTACAAAGCGCCCTCTCTGTATAGCCATGTATGGAGACGGATCCCACCACTTGTCTTTTGTCATTACAGAAAAAAGCTACCGTAAAAAACTACAGTATTCTGGTCTAGGGACGGACAAAGAGCAGCCCGGGTTGACCCGATGGGCCAGATTCAGAGCTGGTGTAAGGGGGTGCCACTCCATTGAAATCAATGGTGCTAGGCAGCCTGTGGCTCGGGCTGGGACTCTAAGGTCACGTTGCATGGAGACCATGGATCTGAGGAGAGCTGCTCTGCACCGTAGTCTCAGATGAAGGTGGTGTTTTTAATGGGGCTGAGGGAAGCCCCTTTCTTGTACCTCCCTTGGCTAGCTCCATTCTCCTGCTGCTGCTTGGTTAGACCAGGAATAATCCAAGGGCCCAAAAGTGGAGAGGCTGGGAAGACGTCTTGCCCACTGTACAGTGTGACCCGCCGGCAGGGGCTGGGAGGTTGTAACTATAATAATAAATGGAGATATCCTATTTCCTAGAGCTGGAAGGGACCTTGAAAGGTCACCGAGTCCAGCCCCCTGCCTTCACTAGCAGGACCAAGTACTGATTTTGCCCCAGATCCCTAAGTGGCCCCCTCAAGGATTGAGCTCACAACCCTGGCTTTAGCAGGCCAGTGCTCAAACCACTGAGCTATCCCTCCCTTACAAGAACAGAGCATTGGCCCACCAGCAGCTTTCACAGTTGGGTCAAGAACCATGAGGCTAAATCTTGCCCTCCCCTGCAATGAACTGCAGGAAGGTCAACATAGGGTGGGCAACGCTAGGCCCTTGAGCGCGTGGGCTTTGCAGTGACTCATACCACCTAGGGGTATAGACTCATCTTTGCTTTGTAGCCGGTCCCCCATGCCCAGAGATGTGCTGGAATCCAGGGGGAAATGACACAGAACTTAAGGCACATTCATGAGAAGGCCCAGTGCTCCCCTGGGAAACATGCCACCTTGGACTCCCTTTCCTAGCTTGGTCTGCCTGGGAAATCCTTTGGGTTTACAGTGGTGAAGGGTGGCTCCATATCTCCTTGACCTCCCCCCAAACAGACGGGGGCTGCCCCAATGTCTGAGGGCATTAGAGAGGACGCCACTTTATATTGGCCTCCCTGCCCCTCCATCTGACTTTTGGCCAGAAGAACCAAGTTTTCCACTCTTTATCCCAACAGAGGCAAAAAGCAGCAGGGACGTGGTGGCTCAGCATGGGAGCTTTCAGCTGTGTGTTTATCAGCTCCATCCCCTGATGCTATCAGCATGGACAGGCCACCCACACGAAGGCTTAACGACCTGGCCTAGACTCCGGCTTTCCCTCCCTGGCTCTGTTTGTGCGTGTGTGTACACCAAGGGGGCCTGACTGACTGGCTCGGGGACTGGCTGGCTGGGGCCCTGTGCCGGTTTATTTGCTACACCGCCCACGCAATGGCTAAACAATTTTTTTGTGTTTATAGCTTCTTTTTTTTTTCTGCTGGAGACGGCTAAACCGCTAGAGAAATAAGCTGATCCCCGTTCTTTCGTGGATAAGAAACAACAGCTTTTAGGGCAGGAAACCGGACTGGCCTAAACAAATGACTTTAGGACTTTTTTTAGCTTCCACAACTCTCCTTAACTGCAGATTTAGAATGTGCCTCTTACTGCGAATTTTTTTTCTTGTGCTGGAGACATAAGTACTACTGCACCAACACCAGGCTGTATACCATGCTGTAGAGGACTATACAATGCTGTGCAAAGATACCTCACCCATAGAACTCAAAGAGCTTTTACCAAGCACATTATCCCCATTTTATAGATAGGGAAACTGAGGCACAGGGCACTGAAGTAACTTGCACACAATTACTCGGCAGACCAGTGGCAGAGGCAGGCATAGAACCCAGGTTTCCTAAGCCAGTGTCCAATGCTCTAGCCACTAGGTAACACTACTTTGTTACACAACTGCTGATTGGTGTTAGATCCCTACTTTGTGTTTTGTTGTTCACACTCCTAAATTGTTTATTTATGGGGCATAGGATAGAATTTCTTCAGTTTCACAGACTGATTTGAGTAAAAGCTGTACTCCTTTTGCCATCTAGAAAGGCTAGCGACAGACCTAATGCTGGCTGCGAGGGCTGGTCTGCAGCCAGTTTTTGTATCACTTTTGTACCCGGTTTAGAAACCAATACCGTTAAGTCCGTGCTGTCCCTCAGTGTGGATGCAATCCCTTTATGGAGTCAGCGCAGCCCCATGGTGTGGATGCAGTTCTACCTGTATAAAGGTGTTTAGATCAGTGTGGCTTTTTTCCTGTGGCAGAGGCAGGAATAGACCTTTGGACTTGTTATTCACAGGACCCTGTTTGGACAAATCACTCACTCTGCGCGTAAAGTGTCAGCCCCAAGTACACCCTAAAGCCGCACCCGTCAGCTGTGGGCTTCGTTTTCCAGCAGGCAAAGCCTAACCAGCCAATGTTCTCTTTTCTTGCAAACAGGCACATCGGATCTGAGCCCCTTCTCTGACCCACGTCAGTTTGATCGTTCCTTTCCCACGCTGCCGACCCTCGCCGAGACCAGGTTTTCTGACCCCCGGATGCATTACCCCGGCGCGATGTCAGCGACCTTCCCTTACACCGCCACGCCGTCAGCCACGGGGATCAGTGGCATCAGCATGACCAGCATGCCCACCACAACCCGCTTCCACCATACCTACCTTCCGCCACCCTACCCTGGCTCCACCCAGAACCAAAGTGGACCCTTCCAAACCAACCCCTCCCCTTACCATTTGTACTACGGTACGTCGTCCGGATCATACCAGTTCTCCATGGTGGCGGGGGGGGAGCGCTCGCCCACAAGGATGCTGTCCTCCTGCACAAGTGCTTCGGCGGGCAACAACTTAATGAATCCCAACCTTGCCAATCAGAATGATGGAGTGGATGCGGATGGTAGTCACAGTAACTCGCCTACGGCCATGACGACCACCGGGAGGATGGATGAGTCTGTCTGGAGACCCTATTAGGAAGGACTCAAGGAGGCACGTGTAACTTGAACCGAATAAAACGCCCACCAATGTGTTACTCCTGTCAAGCGCGAATAGAGCAAAATGAGGCCTAGCACGGGCCGCCTCCCAATCTGAAGGCAAGTCAGGATCCTTCCTTCATCAATATAGGTAATTGGCAAGCACAGACGGACCAGAGCTGAATACAGTTCAAGACACACATCCACAAGGCTTGAATTGGTCACTCAGTAAGGTCCCTTTGGTCTCTTTGAAATGGGCGGATTGTATATAGGAGTGTGTGGAATCAGATGTTTGTTAATTGCGCAGCTATGGCTATGTTCAGAATGCCTATCGATCATCTCGCTCTTAATCAAAAAAACCCTGCCCTCCTGCAGAATCATAGGTGTTAGAAAAAATTTTAAAAAGGCCCCAGAAATCAGCCAGTCCATCTCTCTGCAAATGCAAGAAGAATGAACTAAGACGCCTTAGCCACTCGTCCCCTCTAGAAAAGGGCTTTTAACCACCAAACGAACTCAGTAAGGATACCAGAGCTGCCCGCATCAGCTGAGACGTGAGTCTTGTTTACAGCAAAACAGATGTGACTGGCTCTCGCTGACGCAGTTAAGGCTCAGAAGAATGTTGCTAGCGAGTGAGCAGGTATCAGCCATGTGAACAAGTGCTGTGATATGATTTTGAAAGTGGTTGTATTGTGATTTTTTTGTTTGTTTTTAACAGTAACATGGCTGATTCCCCCCAATCCCCTTCCCATATGTTTACATGAGATGTAATTTTTTACACAATGTGTTTTCCTTTTGTCCTGACATGGACGTTAATTTCTTGCTACTTCTAGTTAGTCTCGATGGTTGCGTCCGAGACGAAGAATGCGTTTGGGACAATCCAGTGTGTGAGGTGCACTTACAAACATGTTTGCTGCAAAGAGGACTCGGAAGCCTTTGGAATAATATGAAATCCAGGATAGCGGCTTCTCCTCTCTCATTTCCAAGTGGCACACAGGCAGCTGTGGCAATACTTAGTATTTATTTTATGGTTCTCTTCCATTTTTACACCCAGAGTGGCTCAAGACACCATGCATTTGTGCTTAAAGAAAGGAGATTGTCAGCTGATTCTTAAAGTACTGACTGAGATTTGAATGACCCCTCAATTTTAAATAAAATGTAACTCCCTGTTTTGGGGGGGGGGGTTTAGACAAATGAAATCATAATCTATAGCACCTCTCATCTCAAAGTGCTTAGCATAATTATTCCTCATATCACAACCCCTGTGGTGATTTAGGGCACTATTATTATCCCCATTTTACGGACGGGTAAATTGAGGTAGAGGGATTTGTCTAAGGCCACATTCAGTGGCACTATTGACCCACGCATACCACTGGTAACGGAGCAGCCGCGAGAGGCCTCAGCTGAGATTACGGCCCATCGTGCTGGGTGCTGCACAGACACATGGTGACCATCCTCCACAGTGACCTTACAACTGAAATAGACAAAACGCAAGGAAGTAAACAGGGGACATCACACAGTAGCTCTGTGGCAGAGTCGGGGCTAGAACCCAGCATTCCTGGGATTTCCCTGGACCATACTGCCCCTCCGCATTGCTAGCTGACAAAAGTTAGCTCCCTGGCCTTCAAACAGGAATTAGGGCCTGATCCTAACACAACCTTACTCACACTAGTTGTTCCATTGAAGACAATGAGATGACTCCTGTGAATAAAGTACATTTGCCTGTATAACAGTTTGCCACATCAGCCTGCAACTGGGTTGTAAGAACTGCCACACTAGAAAACTGAACATAGCACACCAGTGGCAGGGGTGGGTGGGACCAGAACCCAGGACGCGTGCGTTGCAATAGCTACTTTAAGCAGAGGGGGTCCTGCTCCCGTGTAGCAGTGAAACATGTACACCCCTGCAAAATGGATACAAAATGCTACTAAACCAGACTGGAAACATTTTCCCTCCACTTTGCGCTGGTGCAAATAACTGCACATGGTGATGGGCGGTTGAGAGTCAGGGCCTAGGATTCGATTCCCAGTCTTGTTAAATAGGACGGCCCCGTGGGAGTTGGGTGCGTCAGTATCTTTGAGGATCTGAACTAGAGGTCTCCTGTAGTTGTGTAGCCACTTCAGATGAGATGCATTAATAATAATGCTGATGCTTAGAACTAAGTTCATAATAACCCTGTGAGTATTTAACAAAACAAGTGGCTGGAAGTAAGCATCTGTCTGGCAGGATGATGTAGGCCCAGAACTGCCCCTTTTTTCCCCTTAACCGATTATGAACCTGCTACTACTCAGTGGGGTTTTTTTTACAGTTATCATGAGAATTATTTGGCATCTGGTTGCTTATGTTCGAGTGAGTTAAGGTTGAATTTCAATGAGCCCTTGGGTGCCTTTGAAAATCCCATCCTACGCACCACAGCTAAAGCAAAGATGGTTGGCGTGTCAAATCTCAGTGAGTATCTTTCCAGCAATCAAGTGACATATATTATATAGAAATTGCACTACCATTTAAATATGGGATTGAGACATCAAATCATACGCACCAGGATTTGGTTGTAAAGCTGCAATGACCACTCATGGATTTAAAAACTGCACACTCCACTTGCCTTAGCAAACAGCAAGCCCAGGCCTCTTGATTGATATCTGTCTGTCAAACTGGACAATGGCGGCCTGTCTTTTGATGCATTCAAGTTCATCAATACAATATTTCCACTGATAGAAAGCACAAAGAAAATAAGGAATTCTTCATACCAATGTAATGGTGTTCCTGGAGTATTTAAAAACCAAAAAAAAATAAAAAAAAATATTTGCAACTATGTTCCTTTATGACATATTGTCATATGAAGGTGTAAATACAGACACCTCTATTTTATGCAAATGGGTCGCAAGACTGGCCAAAAGAATTTGCTTTGCACTATCATTTGCTTTTTTAAAAAAAAAAAATGCACAATCGCTTGTACAGTAAAACCTTTGTCTGGCTTACGAAATATTTAACTGTAAAATCTAATTTTTTTGGTCTTATTTGTTATAATAATATAATTCTTAAATATGTTGAAGGATCCAGTTCTTAATAATGCTTCCTAGACTTGCGTGTGCAGGGTCAAAACCAGAACCAACCAAAAAGTGAGAATAGAAGGAAGCTCTTTCTGTAGCTAAAGATGGCAGAGATGGTTTATTTGTTTTGTTTAAATGGAATTTTATGATGGCCATTGCAAAAATGCTAGTAATACCAAATAATGTGGTTATTCGTGTAATATACCAGCCCTACTTGAAGGTAACTCCCTATATTTAATATGTAGCCCATCTTTTTACCTGTAGCACTTGTCACTGGGGAGGGAGGGGGTCTGCTCCCACTGAAGTCATTAGCAAAGCTCTCTCTGAGGACGATGCTGCTGCTTTTAGCTTCAGTGAGCGCAGGATCGGGCCCCCTCTTCTTAGCCTATCTTGTGAATAGGTGGACTCGAGTTTGTAAGAAGCCATAGCGAAGTGGCCAGTTCTGCTTTTCTATTATAAACGTCGATGTTCTTATCAACTGTACGTGATTATCTTGTCAGGCATCTGTGTAATCATTTTAAGGCCTTTCCACGTGGAATAATAAATGTATGGTTACAAGTCTCCGCGGTGCCTCCCGCCTGTTCGATTTCCTCGTGCTGCTCACCAGTGTTTGTGCAAATACCCAAACTCAATCCCAACGCTTCCGCCGTCCCCAGTGCCTGACACCTGAGGAGCTACAAGCATCTCAGAGACATGAGGTCAGGCAGGGCCAGCTCCAGGCACCAGTTTGGCAAGCTGGTGCTTGGGGCGGCCACTCCGGACAGAGGCAACAGGTCCAGCTATTCGGCAGCAATTCGGCAGATGTTCCCTCACTCCCGCTAGGAGCGAAGGACCTCCCGCCGAATTGCCGCCGCAGATCGCGATCGCGGCTTTTTTTTTTTTTTTTTTGTGGCTGCTTGGGGCGGCCAAAACCCTGGAGCCAGCCCTGAGATCAGGTCCTCAGCTCATCCGCGGCGCGCCACTGACTTCAGCAGAGCTCTGCTGATTTACACAAGCTAGAGATTTGGCCCACTACGGCATTTAACTCACTGTGCCCCTGAGAGGTGCGTCAGGATAATTGGCTCCATTTTACAGATGGGGAAACTGAGGCACAGAGCATCTACTCGGACTGAATTCGCCTTGGAAAGCAGAGGGTGCTCAGCACCCAGTGTGATCAAGCCCTGAGCTCCAGATTGCCAACACACACACACACACACACACACACACACACACTCTTACTTTATTTTAAAAGTCCCCTTGGATGGCATATGCGCAGAGAATGTATGCAGTGGACTAGCTGGCGCGAGAGGGCCTGCACCAAACCTCACACAGGCTTTATGCTCATGTAACGCTGACTCCAATGGCATCAGCCCCGATTCACACCGGTGAGAAAAGAGAATCATGCCCAAGGAAAGGTGCCTGGTGTGGCATAGTGCTGAAACCCCCTCTTTTTCTCTATCATCATCCTCCCAAGAGAACGCATGGGCTGGGGGGGTATCCCCTCCATGCTAAACAGCAGCCCGTATTCATTGCCAGAGAGACCAAATCAATCATTTCTCCTGAAACCTGGTTTTTAAGTGACTCTAGCCCATAGCTCAGCTCCATGCAAACTTGCGTGCACCACAAAAGAGCTGAAATGCCCCAGGCCAGGTAAAGATGGAGTTGCTGAGACAGCTCCATAGCTCAGGTGAAAACTGGCTTCTCGTTAGAGGCCTGATTTTCACCACTCTCTTTGCAGAATTTGGAGGTACCGGATGTTTAGATCTTTGTGTTTTAATAACCCACCGGCTCTGGAAATTCCACTGCGCTTCAACAGCAGACCACAATTGGGCCAAGCTCCCAATCTAAAACAAGGTGGTGTAAATCCGGAGCTATTCCACTGAAATCAATGGCATGACTCCAGAGTGACACCAGCAATTCTGCGAACAGAACTCAGCCCATTTATTAATGATACCGCATTAAGTCAATCCGCATGATCGCTGCATTACCGATGGGTAGTAAACTGAGGCATGGCGTGATTGCGGGCCCAATCTAAAGCCTAAAGAAATGACTGGAACGACTCCTACGGACTTCAGCAAAACGTGTAGCCAACCCTCAATGAATTGGCCAAGGCGACGCATGGTAGCATGTCAGTTGCAGGAAAATAAATGAATAGATGCCGGGGATGCTGATGCCCAGCAGACTACAGTAACCACTATTCCCACTCCTAGTAAACAAGCACTAAGTCCCTCAGCAGCCACAAACACTGTGTCACAACTACAGCTGAAAAGCAACACCACAGATTGCAGTAAAAACTTCTGCCAAGCTTCCTAGGGGCTTGGGCTGCTGCGAACCAGAGCCAACTCCTGCAACTCTTCTTATTTATTATTTTGCAGCACTGCCATGCCTAGATGCCAGCTGGGTGCTGTACAAACACATCTCAAAAAGCCAGGCCCTGCCTGGAGCGCTAAGGCGCTTGCACAAAATTAGGAGCGCGGCATGTGAGAGAGTTCTGATGCTGAGCAATGCTTCAGATACGCCTTTGCACACGGTTGCATGACGTTAGCCCATGGTTGCATTTAGGGAAAAAAAACCCCAAAGAAACCACAATAAAAGCTGATATGGGTGAGAACTCAGCTTCACAGCCTCGGCCAACGGAAATGCGTTTCAAGTGAAGCCATAGGCGGAACTGTCTTTTTTTCACAGCTACTGGAAGAGGAAGCACCCAGAGATGAAACTATTCTTCACAGGAACTTTCCATTCCAAACTGATCCGAGCGACATGCAGCCCCGTTGAAAGCCGTACGACAAAAAGAGCGAGGGGCCCTTTGTCGTGCTGGCATAGGCTGACCAGACAGCAAGTGTGAAAAATTGGGACAGGGGGTGGGGGGGTAATAGGAGCCCCAAAAAGAAAAAGCCCCCAAAATCGGGACTGTTCCTATAAAATCAGGACATCTGGTCACCCTATGCTGGCATAAAATCACCATCCAATGGCCATGCAAGAGAGACAGCTCCCAAGCAGTATTGAACGCTGCAAACAGTTTTTGCAAAGCTGATGTTGTCTCTAACCTGCCCCCCCCCCCCTTGAATGGGCTTCATGCAGTTGCTGCAGGTGATCTTTGCAGTCATGCGGGGTTGGTCAGGGTCCTAATGTGAAGCAGCAATTCTAAGGCATGCTGGTTAAACCTGTAGCAGGTGATCATTTTTGGAAGCCTCTGGGTTAAGCCATCCCAATCAGGGTGGGGAAATGAATGAGGTCACTAATCAAGTAGATAACAGAGTAGATTGGAATGCTAATAATCTTAGATGTATACAGCACATGTCAGCCAAACCCATTAATAGATTCTAAGGCCAGAAAGGACCACTGTCATCAGCTACTCTGACCTCCTCATCATACAAGCCACAGGACTTCCTTGAAATAATTCCGGTTTGATCTTATTAGATCCTGTCACTGCTTATTATTATTTATGTAGGCCCCCACATGAGATCAGAACCCTCTTGTGGTAGGCAGTATACAGACACGGAGCTAGGATGGGTCTACACCGTTTTTGTACCAATTTAGCTAAACCAGTACGGGGGAAAAAAGATGTACTGTGGTCAGTGCAATCCCCTAGTGTGGGTGTAGTTCTACATCTAGGTGATAAAAAGGGGTTGAACTCATTTGACTACATTGTTTTTTCTATCGATTTAGTTAAATCACTGGGCCAGATGAGCAGACAAGCCCTAAGAGACAGACCTTGCTGGGAAGAATTTGCACTCTGAATAGACAAGGCATGGGAGAAAAGGAAGTATAATTATTCCCATTCGATAGTCTGCAGCAGATGAAGGAACTGAATGCAGGTTTCCTGAGTTCCCAGCATTCCCCCCTCCCCATCTCAAAGTGCTTTTGTACAAACTCTGTATGCTAACTGTATAAATCTACCCTATAGGATCACTTTCCCCATCCCGGAGAGCAAAAGCATCAACTCTTCAGCAGCACACAACAGCGGAGGTTTGGAATGGAGGAAGAACAATCTACCCAACTGAAACTAGAGCAGCCTGTTAAGTCCTGGGATGGCGGGTGGAGTCTACCAGAACAACAGAAGGCCAGCCCCCTCAGCTGAGGGAGGGACCCCAGAATTTCAGAGATTGCAGGGGATGATAAATGGAGATGGGGAGTTGCAAATAAGGGATCCAGTGGGGAGAAAGCAGAGCCCCCCGGAAAATGCCACTGATCCAAGAAGGCGTCCCAGTGCACCCTGCATCGAGGAACTCTGCCCAGGTGCAAATATGAGTGAGGGATGGGGAATACGCCGCACAAGGCAGGATATAACTCACTTGAAATTAAATTTGCCCAGGAGCTACTAGGTCATTGTGAAAAGTGCCATCAAACAGTTAAAGTCCCAGGCCATCAGTTTTACATGTCAGCCAACAGACCACACCGTTAGCCATGCAGCCCCCGCAGCATCATGTTGCTGTAATGGGCCATTGTTGACTCAGCCGGAAGACTGTCCCCACTGAACCTCAGACATGCACCTCTCACAGGGGCAGCGTTTCATAGACTCCAAGGCCAGACGGGACCATTGTGAGCTGTAGAACAGAGGCCATAGAATGTCCCCCAAATAATTCCTAGCGCCCCCGTCTTCTAGAAAAACAGCCCATCTCGATTTAAAAATGGTCAGTGATGAAGAATCCCCCATAACCCTGGGAAAATTGGTCCAATGGTTAATGACCCTCATTGCTAAAAGTTTACGTCTTATTTCCAGTCGGAGTTTGTCTAGCTTCATCTTCCAGCCATTGGCTCCTGTTAGACCTTCCTCTGCAAGCCTGAACAGCCCATTAGTAAATATTTGTTCCCCAATATAGGCTGTAATCGAGTCACCCTTAACCTTCTCTTTGTTAACCTATAGATTCCGCTATTTGAGTCTATCACTCACTATGAGGCAGGTTTTCTAATCCTTTAATCATTCTCATGGCTCTTCTCTGCACCCTCTCCAATTTATCAACATCCTTCTTGAATTGTGGGCACCAGAACTGGACACAATATTCCAGCAGTGGTCACACCAGTGCCAAATACAGAGGTAAAAAAAAACCCCTCTCTATTCCTACTTGAGATTCCCCTGTTTATGCATCCCAGAATCGCATTGGCTCTTGTGGCCACAGAGTTACACCAGGAGCTCACATTTATCTGCTTATCCACCACAACCCACAAATCTTTTTCAGAGTCCCTGCTTTCCAGGGTAGAATTCCCCATTCTGTAAGTATGGCCTACAGTCTTTGTTCCTAGATGTATACATTTACCTGTATTAAAACACATATTGTTTGCTTGTGCCCAATTACCAAAATCTTGTCTTCTTTATTATTTACCACTCCCACAATTTTGGGGCCATTTTAAACTTTATCTGTGATGGGTCTGTTTTTTTCCAGGTCACTGATAAATAGCATAAGCCCAAGAACTAGTTCCTGTGGGATCCTGCTAGACATGCACCTAGATAGCTTAGTGGTTTGAGTATTGGCCTGCTTGACCCAGGGCTGTGAGTTCAATCCTTGTGGGGGTCATTTAGGCATATGGGGCAAAAATCTGTTAGCTGATTCAATTGGGGATTGGTCCTGCTTTGAGCAGTGGGTTAAACTAGATGATCTCCTGAGGTCCCGTCCATCCCTGATATTCTATGTTCCCTATTTACAATTACATTTTGAGACCTATCAGTTAGCCAGCTTTTAATCCATTTAATGTGTGCCATATTAATTTTATATTGTTCCAGTTTTCTAATCAAAATGTGGTGTGATACCAAGTCAAATTCCTTACAGAGGTCTATGACATCAACATGATGACCTTTCTCACCCAAACTTGTAATCTCATTAAAAAAAAAGATAAGAAAGTTGGTTTGATAGGATCTATTTTTCAACAAACCCATGCCAATTTGCATTAATTACTTTACCCTCCTTTAATTCTTTATTAAATCAAGTCCCATATCAACCATTCCATTATCTTGTTTGGGATTAATGTCAGACTGACAGGCCTATAATTACTCAGGTCATCCCGTTTCCCCTTTTTAAATACTGGCCCAATGTTAACTTTCTTCCAGTCTTCTGGAACTTCCCAGTGCTCCAAGACTTATTGAAAAACAACAACTCATGATTTTATCGCCAGTCTTGTGCTATTGGTTTTCCCTAAATCCCCAGCTCCTGGAGACAAGTGATTAGGTGAGAATCTCACTTTTCATTAAAAAACAAAAGAAGTTTCTAGACTTGTGGTTATGGAGCAAAACCTGAAGACGTGTCCTGAATGAACCCTTACAGCTCAGAAGGCAAATAAAAAGACCTAATTTTTTTTTAAATCACATGCTTTTTAAGTCACTTTCAGGATTTTGAGGGCCCAGACCATGATTTCTGAACACTTGGAGGAGGCAATACTACAGGGCTTCATGCAATAACCCCGGTAAAGTTCTAGTCATTGAGTATGTCTGCATCTGCTTCCCAGCCAAGGTCATATTCATTTACTAAGTCTTTATGAAACTGACCAAAAATGGCTCCCAAGTGGAGTTCTTTGCAGATTAAAATTCTATTAGTGCTAAAGTGTGACAGCGAGGATCCTAACACAGCTAGAGCATGTCATAACATAAGAACGGTCATACTTGGTCAGACCAAAGGTCCATCTAGCCCATTATCCTGTCTTCTGACAGGTGCCCCAGAGGGAATGAACAGAACCCTGTAATTATCAAGTGATCCAGCCCGTCACCCATTCCCTCACTGTTTACTGTTTTTTTCCAGATCATTTATGAATATGTTGAATAGGATTGGTCCCAATACAGATCCTGGGGACACCAGTATTTACCTCTCTCCATTCTGAAAATTGATCATTTATTCCTACCCTTTGTTTCCTATCTTTTAACCAGTTACCAGTCCATGAGAGGACCTTCCCTCTTATCCCATGGCAGCTTACATTATATCCACTGGGTCCCCTTTTCCAGATGTTTGTTGACCCCTTCAAAGAATTCTAGTAGATTGGTGAGGCACGATTTCTCTTTCCAAAACCATGTTGACTCTTCCCCAACAAATTATGTTCATCTATGTGCCTCACAATTTTGTTCTTTACTATAGTTTCAACCAGTTTGCCCGGTACTGAAGTCAGGCTTACCGGCCTGTAATTGCCAGGATCACCTCTGGAGCCCTTTTTAAAAATTGGCGTCACATTAGCTATCCTCCAGTCACCTGGTACAGAAGATGATTTAAATGATAGGTTACAAACCATAGTTAGTAGTTCTGCAATTTCACATCTGAGTTCCTTCAGAATTCTTGGGTGAATGTCATCTGGTCCTGTTTAGTTTATTAATTTGTTCCAAACCTCCTCTAATGCCATCTCAATCTGGGACAGTTCCTCAGATTTGTCACCTAAAAAGAATTTAGGAATCTCCCTCATATCCTCAGCCATGAAAACTGATGCAAAGAATTCATTTAGTTTCTCCGCAATGGCCTTATTGTCCTTGAGTGCTCCTCTAGCATCTCGATCGTCCAGTGGCCCCACTGGTTGTTTAGCAGACTTCCTGCTTCTGATGTACTTTAAAAAAAATTGCTATTACTTTTTGAGTCTTTGGCTAGCTGTTCTTCACATTCTTTTTTGGCCTTCCTAATTATACTTTTATACTTCATTTGCCAGAGTTTATGCTCATTTCTATTTTCCTCACTAGGATTTAACTTCCACTTTTTAAAGGATGCCGTTTTGTCTCTCACTGCTTCTTTTACTTTGTTGTTTAGCCACAGTGGCCCTTTTTTTTTGGTTCTCTTACTATGATTTTTAATTTGGGGTATACGTTTAAGTTGAGCCTCTATTATGGTGTCTTCAAAAAGTTTCCATGCAGCTTGCAGGGATTTCATTTTGGTGCTGTACCGTTTAATCTCTGTTTAACTAACCTCCTCATTTTTGTGTAGTCGCCCTTTCTGAAACTAAATTCTACAGTGTTGGGCCGCTGTGGTGTTTTTCCCACCATAGGGATGTTAAATTTAATTATAGTATGGTCACTATTACCAAGCGGTCCATCTATATTCACCTCTTGCACCAGATCCTGTGCTCCACTTAGGACTAACTCAAGAATTGCCTCTCCTCTGGTGGGTTCCAGGACTATCTGCTCCAAGAAGCAGCCATTTAAGGTGTCAAGACACTTTATCACTGCATCCCATCCTCAGGGGACATGTACCCAGTCAATACGGGGATAGCTGAAATCCCCCATTATTACTGAGTATTTTATTTTATAGCCTTTCTAATCTCCCTGAGCATTTCACAGTCACTCTCACCATCCTGGTCAGGTGGTCGGTAATATATCCCTACTGCTATATTCTTATTATTAGAGCCTGGAATTACTATCCATAGCGATTCTATGGTACAGTTTGGTTCATTGAAGATTTTTTACTTCATTTGATTCTACGCTTTCTTTCACATATAGTGCCATTCCCCCACCAGCACGACCTGTTCTGTCCTCCCTATATTTTGTATCCTGGTATTACTGTGTCCCATTGATCATCCTCATTCCACCAAGTTTCTGTGATGCCTGTTATATCAATATTCTCATTTATACGGGGTACTCTAGTTCACCCATCTTATTATTTAGACTTCTAGCATTAGTATATAAGCACTAAGAACAGGAGTATTTGTGGCACCGTAGAGACTAACAAATTTATTTGAGCATATATATATATATATAAGCAGTGTCTGCCATTACATGATGTAATTGAATGAGACTCTTTTTCATTGGACTGTTTCTCAGCAGAGCCTGCCCATATTTTATCACTGTGAGCAATCAGAAGTCCTCATTTTACTCTACAGACTGTTTCGTTCTGCTCTGAGTCTCCTAGTCCCTTGCTTATTCCTGGCATCTCTTAGGCTACGTCTACACTACCCGCCTGAATCGGCGGGTAGAACTCGATCTCTCAGGGATCGAATTATCGCGTCTCGTCGGGACGCGACATTCGATCCCTGAATCGGCGCTTGTACTCCACCAGGGCAGGTAGGAGTAAGTGCCGTCGACGAGGGAGCCGCGGAGGTCGATTTGCCGCCGTCCTCACAGCGGGGTAAGTCGGCTCCGATATGTCGAATTCAGCTATGCTATTCACGTAGCTGAATTTGCGTATCTTAAATCGACCCCCCCCCGTAGTGAGGACGTAGCCTTAGGTAAGGGCTATTGTACTCAGCACCTCTCTAGCTCAAGCTCCTACTCACTGATCCGCTGGTGGACAGGCTGAGTGCGCCCCCTAATGGAAGGAAGTGCTTACTGCGCTCCAGATTTCTGAGGCTCCCGCAGTAGAGGCTGCATGCTTAACGCTGAAGGACCATTTCCTTTAGGCAGCAGTAGGACTTCTGCCTGCTTGTTGCATGTAGTTTAAGCCACTGAATTTTGTCTTGTGGGGTGAGCGCATGTCTCGGTGCTTTGTGGGAGGTCAGTGCATGACTCAGTGCTTTGCAAGGGTCAGTGCCTGGCTCATTGCTTTGCAAGGGTCAGTGCATTTTAGGGTCAGTGCCTGGCTCAGTGCTTTGTGGGGTCAGTGTGTGTCTCCATGTTTTGGGGGTGAGGGGTCCATTGTAGCTGCTCCTGGTTTTATTTGCTTTTACCTGCCCTAGCAGAATGAAGCCAGAGCACAAAGGGCGTGGAACTAAGGGTATGTCCTACTGAACCTTGGCACGTGCTCCCCAACAGGGGCAGACAGACACATGCTAGCGCTGCTCAAGCTAATGCACTAGAGTGACCAGATGGCCCGATTTTATAGGGACAGTCCTGATCTGGGGTTTCTTTTTTATATATAGGCTCCTATTACCCCCCCACTCCCGTCCCGATTTTTCACACTTGCTGTCTGGTCACTCTATAGTGCACTAAAAATAGCAGTGTAGCTATTTGCCAAGCATATACCAAGAGGTCCAAGGTGGTAGCTCACTGCTGCCATGTACCCCTCGTTACACCACTATTTTTAGTGCGTTCGCATGAGCAGAGCTAGCACTTGTCTGTCCACCCGCTCTGGGACGCACAGTCCCGGCTGCAGCGTCTATGTAGTCTCAGGGCTGAACCTCACGGGCCTGGGATGGATTTTTCATGCGTTTGAGAGTGAGGAAAATTCCTGCCTGCCAGGGAAATAAGATTTCCTACACAAAGCAGCGTGTGCACTTGCGCTATCACTCGCTTTCTCCATTCCTTCCTTCCTTCCGTGCCAGCTCGCTCCTTTCTCGCTCTTGTTTCCCATGTAAGCAGCTCCCAACAGGCCTGACAAACTCATTACACCCAACACACTGCTTTCATGGTATTTAGCCCTAACTGTTGTCATGTGTGGTGGCTGATAAACACTTATGTCCGACTGGCCACATGATATTTAAGGAGATCTATGCATAGGTACTGAAAATATTGTTTTAAAGTCTGTGTTCTCCATTCACTGAGGAAAGCCTTTGAAGAGCAGGGCGAGTTTATGAAAGCTTGGTTCCTGATGGACTGAAAACCAGCTAGCTCGGCGAAAGACTGAATCCTTGGGGATGGGAGACGGGAAATCTACTTTATTATATGGGGGAGGTAACTATTGATAAATGTAGCCCCAGATTTGCATTTTATTTTTTGTTTTATATGTAAACATTTCTGTTTCCAGTATCCGTATTCACTGTCTCTTCATTCTTAGCCTTTGCTAATAAATTTGGGATTGTTTCTCTATGACTCTACCTCAGTACTGGGATGTTCTAAAGAACCTGAACCTGAGTTGTACCTGTCAAGCTGGATGGATGCTGTTCCCTCGCGCACCGATGGTAATCGGGTAGTAATTTCTGAGCGTGCCCAGTGACAAGGTCCGGATACTACAGGGGGGCAATTCCAGACAGGCTCAGGGGCTGGGGTGCACCTGCTGTTAGCCTGCAAGGCAAAGTGAGGACTGGCAGAGCCCAAGGGGCTACCGAAGTGCACAAGCAAATCTTTTTCTTGCTGGAGGCAGGGGGATAACAAGGTGACTCACAGCCCAGGCCACTCTGAGCAAGTGTAACAGACGGTCCGTCTACACTGCAATAAAAAACCCACGGCGCCGAGTCTCAGAGTCCTGGTCAGCTGATTGGGCTTGCGGGGCTAAAAACCGCAGGATCGGGCTAGAGTCTGGGCCCTGAACTCCTCAACCTGTCTCAAGAGCCCGGGCTGCAGCCCAAGCCCAAACGGCTACACTGCAGTTTTCTAGCCCCACAGCCCAAGCAGCAGCCATGCTGCGGGTCTTTCACGGCAGTGCAGCCACAGCCCGAGATACATCCATCTAGACCCTGCTTCAGGTGCCCGGGAACCCCAGGGAGAGAGACATTCCGCAGCAAAGGTTCTTGGTGGGAATGGAGCCCATGACTGCGCTTATAAACCACAGAGCATTTTTCTGTGCAAACATGAATCACTTCAACTGTCTGCAGTGGGGGGGGGAGGGGCTGCTATGCAACCCGATGTGCACGTGCATTAGAGGCTGCTAATTCCGCCGCGGGGATGTCCTGTTGTAAAAGCCGGGTTTGAATACTGCCTATTTAGGAGCTAACCAGTGGCAAACATGGAAAATTCATTAAGCGTCTGGGAACGCGTTCTTTTCCACGGCATTCCCATCCACTTACTCAGCCGGACCTCACGCCTTGGGGGAGATTGGGTTTTTCATCTGATTCACAGATAGGGCTAAAGAGAGGTTTAGGTTCTCACAGGCTTTCCAAACAAGAGGCAGCCTGTGCCAGAGACAGCCTGGCATTTGCCGCTGCGAAAGGAACGCCAGACACTTTGAACTAGACAGCTAGGGCTGCGTTCTCATCAGCGCTCACCCGCTCCTCAGGGTCAGGCTGTGTCGGCTGGGAGAAAGAACAGCTCCTATAAGGAGCCCGGTTGCCAACTTGCGAGGCCGTGCAGTTGTTTCTGAGTCAGCGTTGCACTGGAGTGAGGGGCGGGCTCGGCTGCTGGAGGTGGCATCTGCTGCTGGAGACATGAAAGCAAGAACCTGGCAGCTAGTAGCTAATAAAGATAAAAGAACACTTCTGAGGGGAGTATTTATTACTAGTATTATGGTAACCCCTGCACGAGCCAAGTGGTCCCATGGCCATTGTAATGGGTGACCCGGAGCTCGTAATCACATTCTGCTGTCTTCGATACCCAAACAAGGAAATAAAGAAACAAATCAACAGAGCCAGACGTGTACCCAGAAACCTCCTGCTACAAGACAGGCCCAAAAAAGAAACCAACAGAACTCCACTGGCCATCACCTACAGTCCTCAGCTAAAACCTCTCCAACGCATCATCAGTGATCTACAACCCATCCTGGACAATGATCCCTCACTTTCACAGACCTTGGGAGGCAGGCCAGTCCTTGCCCACAGACAACCCACCAACCTTAAGCATATTCTCACCAGCAACCACGCACCGCACCATAACAACTCTAACTCAGGAACCAACCCATGCAACAAACCTCGATGCCAACTCTGCCCACATATCTACACCAGCAACACCATCACAGGACCTAACCAGATCAGCTACAACATCACTGGCTCATTCACCTGCACGTCCACCAATGTTATAGATGCCATCATATGCCAGCAATGCCCCTCTGCTATGTACATTGGCCAAACTGGACAGTCACTACGCAAGAGGATAAATGGACACAAGTCAGATATCAGGAATGGCAATATACAAAAACCTGTAGGAGAAAACTTCAACCTCCCTGGCCACACAATAGCAGATGTAAAGGTAGCCATCTTACAGCAAAAAAACTTCAGGACCAGACTCCAAAGAGAAACTGCTGAGCTCCAGTTCATTTGCAAATTTGGTCAAAATTTGTTTAATCCTAATCAGGATTTAATCCTAAATTTGTTTAATCCTAATCAGATCAGGATTAAACAAAGACTGTGCATGGCTATCCAACTACAGAAGCAGTTTCTCCTCCCTTGGTGTTCACACCTCAACTGCTAGCAGAGCACCTCACCCTCCCTGATTGAACTAACCTCGTTATCTCCATACTGATTTATACCTGCCTCTGGAGATTTCCATTACTTGCATCTGAAGAAGTGAGGTTCTTACCCACGAAAGCTTATGCTCCCAATACTTCTGTTAGTCTTAAAGGTGCCACGGGACCCTCTGTTGCTTTTTACAGATTCAGACTAACACGGCTACCCCTCTGATACTTGTCCTCCTACAGTTTCACATGGCTACGGTAATTCTTCTCGTCCTGTCCCAAACTGTTGGGTACAGTTGTTGAGCGCTGTTAGCTGATGGGTTCTGTCTTAGAGGTGGCTGCATTTCAAGAAGCTGGCAAACTTTTGAAGTGTGACCCGGGGCCCGGTGTCGCATAAACCTGGGTTGGTGGCTGGTTTCTGGTGGAAATGAAGTGAAATGCAGTTGTGTTTCAGCCACATTTTTTGTGGGGGGGTGAACCCCAAAATTCAAAGTGAGCCCTTGGGGTATGGAACTGGATAGTATAAAGTACACAGGCTGGAAAACCTGAGCATGGACACCTCACCCCTCAAACGGAAACCATCCCGTCAGGCAGGAGTCTCAGGTAGAAACTCAGTTCCCCCTGGACTTGTCTGTCCCGTCCCAGCGAATGGCCTGACTCGGAGACTTGTTGAGCAGCTGCAGAAGCTCAGAATGGCTCAGGTTCAAGCCCTGGATGAAGAGACGCCTACAGCCTGTTCACCCAAAACCATTGTAACTAGCATGAAAAAGTAACCCTGTTCTATTAACACAGCCACCACCTGCAAAGCAGAAGCCGTGAAGAGCCGGGGCAAGAGGTTTATAGACCTCTATGGGACACACACCCAGTGCTAACATTAGGGGTGTCCAGGGTCCTGTTAGAAGGACCCCCTTTCAGGAGAGCTCTATAACCGACGTCCCTCCAACCCCTCTCTGCTAGCCATCCCATTGGACGCTTTCAATCTCAGGGAACGTTTCCCAGGGAACAGAAGACAACGCTGGTATCCAGATTCCTGACCAACAATCGTTCTCTTTGTGAAACAGCTTTAAAAGCTCTTGTGAGCCCTACAGGATGAGTATCGGATAGTTGCCTTGCTGTCCCATATGACCACTGTATTACTAGCAGCTAATTCATTATTACTTGGGTCACAGTAATCCTATTAGGTGATGGACATTCCCAAAGTAAGAAGCAGAACATGCCATCTTCACCGACGAGGACAGGCACTGAGTAGGAGAAAAGAGGCTTATCCCCATTTTACAGATGGGGAATGGAGGCACAGAGAAAAGAAGGGTTATATTTTCAAAAGCCCCTAAAGGATTTAGGAGCTTAAGGTCCATTTTCAAGAGTGAATTAGGCCCAGATCCTCAAAGGCACTTAGAGACCTAACTCTCATTGGCCTCCTAAGTGACTAAGGGCAAGTATTTAGGTTGATTCCAATGGGAGTTCGGCACCCAGGTGCTTTTGTAAATCCCACTAGGTACCTATCTGCATCTGTAGGCACCTAAATAACCTTTAAAATCAGGCTGTAAGTCACTTTTGAAAATGGGCCTTAGGTTCCCAAGTCACTTGAGCGTAAAATTTTCAAGAGTGCCTAGGACAAGGTCACACACGATTCAGTGTCAGAACCTGACTTGACCCCAGATCACCCAAGTCCCAGTCTAATGCCTTGACCCCTCCCAAGTCCTGCCTCTCTAATTCAAGTCCTGCCTCGCTGTGTGCTACCTTGAGGAATGTGCTACGTAGCCTCTCACCGAAACACGGGTCTTATGCCTTAATGCAGTCAGTCAATCATCGGGAAATGCGTCCTTTGAGAGCGGCCCAAACTCTCCCACCGAAGCTGCCGGTGGTGTAAAACATAACAGAGCGCAGGAATGAGTCTAACACGTGTGGCAGCTATTTACAAAGCAGCTGCCCGAGGTCTAGAAACCACAGCTCCAAATTCCCCCGTGCGATATTATGGGCCTTTCTGAACCAGCCTGTCCTTTAATAATTTTGCAAACAAAGTCGACTGTGTAACTGTTAATTCCCTGACAGTAGCAAGGCAAATCCAGCTAAGGTGGTTTCTCATGCTGGAGAAACCTACGGAGATTTGGCTGGGTTGCCAGATCAGAAAACACGTAAGACAGTATAAATGAAACTGTCCTGCTGATCCACAAATCTTTGTTCTTGGCTTAATCTACTGACATAAAATGGATGGAAGTGACACATCTTTGGCACCGTGGCCCAGTGTGCTAGAGTAGATACTTGTCTGCATCAAATGATGGAGAATGAAACATCAAAGGGGCGGGCAGGGGAAGATGGAAAACAATTATTCTCATTAACTGTACCTTTGACTCACGTGAGACGATGGGAGAGATAGATGGTTTTAATTAGGAAAACGGGGGCAAGCCAGGGAGAGAAAACACCACACCCACAGGGGAGTGCTTGTGCTTGCCGAGCTGCACATGGGCACATGTTTGATACTCACACATCCTTGCACCAGCCGGGCACAGACTAACACACAAATGTAACCACAACCACCCTCTGGGCCAACACCCCGAGGACTGAACCATGGACCTTCAGGGCTAAAAGCATATACGGCTACCAGTTGAGCTAAAGTTACTAGGGGCTGGAACAGACGCAGAGCCTCACTTGAACCTGAGCATTTTAGTGCCTCCTTTAAACAAACTCAAAGCGAAGGACACACAAGGAAAGCGAAGCCGGACCTCGCCCGCCCAGCCCACAGCAGGAAGCCGCCTGCCTTCAGTAACCACTTTGATAGGCTCCAGTTAAATGTTGTTCCACTTTGAAAAGCCCCTTCTGAAAATCTGTTGGTCTCTTGGGTGATCACTTATGATGGGGGTCACTGTAGCTGGTTTGAAAAATATTATGAATCTATCTGAGACCGACGGAGAGACAGCGTCCAAAGTGCTCTGGAAAGAATTAAAGGCCCTGCTGCTGGAGCAGCTAGGAAGGGGATGCGGCCAAGGAATTCAGACCTGGATGATCATATGCCTGCACACCTTGGCACTCCCCCCGGGTAAGCCGGGCACCATCCCTGCTGGTCAATTCACAGCCCTCCCTTTCCTATCCAAGCACATCCGACTCTCCTTTCTCTCCAGTCTCTGCCCCCTGAGTTAGGACGCATGCCCTCTTCTCCCTAGTCAAGCAATCACCCTACCCATGTACCAACTAAGCCCCTAACCCCTGTCAACTTCTAGCCTCTCACAAAAGCATACTTTGATGGGGTCGCATTAAGCAACAGTAACTGTTTATATTACAGGGTGCTTGCTAACAGAGCTCAAGGTCCCACTGCCCCAGACCCTAGTCAAACACCATGAACGTGCCCCAGCCCCAAAGAGCTGACAATGTAACTAGACAAGACAGACAACGCGCTCTGATTCCCCTTGGATAGGCAGGGCACTGGGCACAGCCTATTAGCCAAGCTTGGAACTGGAGCCAGGTGGCCCGTGTCCCACACCAGGGCGCACAACAAGGCTACGCTTCCCCTCTAGTAAGAACAGAGCTTGGGAGACAAGGCCCCAGGTTCTGTTACTGACTGGCTGCACGAGCTTTGGCAAGTCGACGAACTCCTCTGTGCTTGTTTCCCCACCCGTGTGGCGAGGCCTGCTTTACCGGTGTCTGCAAAGCCCTTTGAAACCTTCCACTGCACAATGCTCCCTAATTAGCATTACACCCCAAATAAAGGGCTAGATTCTGACCTCTTACACCGGTGTCTAGCCGCAGGCAAGCCAACATCTTTACACCAGCATAACTGAGGTCAGAGCCTGGGCCAAGACATGGGGAAGGAAACAGAAAGTTAAAGTTGCATTTTAAACTTTACCAGCTGGTTCAACACAATGCCTTGAAGGCTGCTCCCGACTTCCCTACCACGGGTATGTCGGGATCAATGCCATTGAACGGGGCCCTTTAGTTCAACGCTTGTACTTCCACACCATCCACAGAGCATACTTGGTTTCTGGCCTAGGTCCGGGTGGAATATTTTGTACTAGGGCTAGTCGAAGGGGGAATTTCCTTTGGCTCTGGGTAAGTTGCAAGGCCTTGGGGTCCCTAAAAGGCTTTTTCAAATAGCAATCAAGTTGACTGGAGAAAGCGTGCAGAGTCACCGATGACCCTGGCATCCGCCGCGTGGTGCTAATGCCGTGCAAAGCGTCGGTGGCTTAATCCTCAACTCCCTCCGAAAGCGATGCGGTGCAAAACCCAGCAAGCCACAGTTCAGGGACTGCAGCCCGCAGCTCACACTTCACCAGCTTGGCAAGTACAGGTGTTTATCTTTGCAGCCGTTGGGTTTCTTATGAATGTGGAACACCCAGGGTTGGATGTAGGCAGTGAAACCGACACAGTAATTTCATTTCTCAGTCATAAATGAAATGGGCTATAAAATAAAGTTGGGTGTTTAAGCCAGACTGAAAGAATTAATTGTTCCAGTGGGCAATGTTAACAAGAGGAATAAATGTGCCTGAGATTAATACCTAAGGGGTCCTTGGTCTTTTCCTTCCTCACTGTTCTGTATTTTCAATGTTCAATGCAACACTTCCCTGCTTTGGTCTATAGCTGTGTGGTCTAGTGGTTAGCACGTGGCAGCAGGAGCCATCATTCCTGGGTTCTGTTTCTGGTGCCTCCATTAACTCCCTGTGTGGCCTTGAGCAAGTTGCTTCAATCAGTCTGTGCCTCAGTTTCCCCATTTGTAAAACAGGGATTGCAAAACTACTTCATCCCAGCCTAGGTGAGATTTAATTCAGGAGCATTTGTAAAAAGTGCTTTGAGCTCCTTGGATCAAAGATGCCATGGATGTGTGAAACCTAGAACAGAACCCAGCAAGATAACATGCTGCTGGAATCACTGGGGGATGAAGGCATCAGACCCTCATCCTTAGACTGCCAGAGCCTGGCCACACATGGGGCTTAATAGGAACTGCCACAGGGGAATCAGACTGGAGGACCAATCTAGCCCAGTATCCTGTCTCTGACAGTGGCCAGTACCAGGTGCTTCAGAAGAAGGTGCAAGAGTACCACAGTAAGTAGATTTGAGGTAAGGTACCCCACATATTAAGTCTCATCCTGATCCCTAGTAGATATCAATTTAAGGCCTGAAGCATGATGTTTGGTATCCTTTCTGGAATTTTCATCATAATTAATTATGAGAACAAGACTATCTAGGGTTATCCACATCAATAGCCAATCCCTTTTAGAATCTTGCAAAATTCCAGGCCTCAACAACTTCCTGTGTCAGTGAGTTCCACAGTTTCATCCCTCCCAGTGTGAAAAATTATTTCCTTTCTTTAGTTTTCAAGATGTCACCTTCAGTTGTTGTTGAATGTGCCCTGGCTCCACGTCTAAAGTTTCCCCTCCAGAAGGAGCTTGGTGGGCCCCCTCACTTGATTACGTATCATGCCCTGTTAATTGCCTGTGCCAAGCAAAAGATGCTGTCCCAGAATGGGAGAGAGAGATCTAAAGGCCAGGACTCTGCCTTCATGGGGACATGGGAATAGAGCTGAGAAAACAACAGATTTGGTGGTTTGGAGGCTTGAACCGGAAAAAAATAATCAAGTTTTTTTGTCCAATCAAAAAACTCAAAACAAACCAACCAAATCATTTCAAATCAACCAAAGCATTTTGAGTCAACTCTAAACAAAATTATTTTTTTTTCGAGTTTTTCATTTAGATTCAGCTGTGTTGGGTGATTTTCACCCTTTTTGTGTTTGTTTGTAGGGGGGAAGGGGGCGGGAGGGTTTTAAACTGGCCGAATTTGAAACTGAAAAACTCTTTTGAAATTTATTTTTTCAATGGAAACCGTTATTTGAACTCAACCCACATTTGATTAACAGTTTCAGGCTCGGAAAAATGCATTTTTCCATGAAAAAGTCCAAAAAACAATTTCCCCCAACTCTCCCCCGGACCTTGGGAAGATTGCACTGAAAGATCAGGCTGGGAGCTACACATTTGGTACTGCCACCTGCTAGCATTATGCTCTCTCTAGCCTGAGTCTACCAACTTGGTATCTGAGCTTGCACCGTGCTCTTACCTTTCATCGAAATGGATCTCAGTGTGCCTAAGAAATGTCACTAGCTGATGGTGCTGATCACTGATGGGTCCCAAACAAGCCCTGGAGTCTGAATGGCCCCATGCTTCAAAGCCAGCATGCAAATGCTGTAGCGGCTCGAGTTCATCTCTTTAGCAGAATGAATAATATTTACTGGTAGAGTAATACTAGGACAGTGCATGGAGGTCTCAGCTGAGATTTGGGCCCCTTTGTGCCAGGTGCTGTACATTCACATAGCAAGAGACAGTCCCTGCCCCAAAGTTCTTACAGTGCAATTCAAGAGAGACAAGTAATCATTTAAGGCATCATTCCACTTTCCAAAGAAGGAAGTCTCACTATGTCCATTTTACAGATGGAGAACTGAGGCATGGGGAGGTTAAGACCCAGATCCTCAAAAGGTATTTAGGCTAGGGTGACCAGATGTCCCGATTTTATAGGGATAGTCCCAATTTTGGGGTCTTTTTCTTATATAGGCTCCTATTACTCCCCCGCACCCTGTCCTGATTTTTCACACTTGCTATCTGGTCACCCTAATTTAGGCACCTAACTCCCACCAGAATCAGTGGGAGTTAGGCACCTAAACACCTTTGAGGCTCTGGGCCTAAGTAACTGGCTCAAGGTCACATGGGAAGTCTAAGGCGGGGCTGAGTTCCAATCCAGTGACATAACCAGTCTCTCGCACCATTCACAAGAGCCCCACGGGGAATGATTCCAGGTTAATAACGCCCGCTGTAGCCCAGCTCAAACTGTCAATCCTTACGGGCCCCCAGGAGTCTAAGATCAGAGCTCTTTCTGCTTGATGCAAGCGATAGCAGTTGTAAAGTGATGAGTTATCAACTCCTGTCTTCTGGCCCAAGTCCTAGGAGAAGCCTTTCTTCCCAGCTCATTAGCCCAAGGCAGGAGACAATACCTCTTTGTGAATAGGCATGCAGCTACAAAAAACCAACACTGGGAATAACTGCAGATATTGCAATCTCTCCCCTCCCCCATCCATTTAATAGATTTAATTTATTTTCCAATGAAAAACAACTCCACTTTGATTGGGGGAGGGGCAGAGAGAACTCTGACAAGTATAAAAATATGAGGGCCATATTGTCCTAAATATATATATATTTTTAAACGTAAATGGGAAACTTGGGGAAGGGGAAACTTTCGTCAAGTTCCTGAAATCAGCCCCCCGCTTCAGTTGTATTCCCTTGGAAATCCTTGCAAAGAAAAACACAGGGAATGAAAAATTTGGTTTTCATTAAAACCTTGCCTGTAAGGGGTTCTGTAGCTTTCAATGGGTCTTTGATTCCGATGGATGATGGAATGTTTTCAGAACATTTAAAAAATGTTCTCCAGCTTTCTATCTTATATCTGCAGAAAACTACACTGGATTTCAGAAAAAAAAAAAAAAAACCCCACGTAGTAAAGTCAATAGCAGCGGAGTGTGTTAAATCTAAACACGGCACCGTTGCCTTTATTTACTCTGAGGTTTTATTGAAAATATGATATTTTCTTGCGGCTTTGGAAAGATGGTAGATGATCCAAATTGGGGCTGTGAGGGAAAAAATGTGGAAAATGTGGGTAGAATTAAAAAAAAAAGAAAAAAAAAGTGAATGTTTCATTGAGAGTGTCAAAGATGCCAAGTACAGCAATGCCCCCATGCAATGCAGTCTCAGAGATCACTTGTCTTTCCCAGTGTCCTGACCTCCCTTTAGTCCACTTCCACGTTCTAGTGACAAAGGAAATTTAATACAGATCATGGTCTACGGCCCACAGACGGGTTTTGCCTTGGTCTGAAGAGATTATTTTATTCTGGTGTTGCTATAAAACGGCATATACTGGCTAAATAATAATGCTCAGTTCCTATGGAGCAGAATTTACTCCTGGCTGCAGAATTATGGTCTTTAAATCTCAACTTTCACTTATTTCCCCTAAAGTATGTTTCTAGCCCATACAGTTGCGAAGATTACTGCAGCCGTTCACATTTGAAAGGTTATGTCTGCCTGAATTTGCCCACAGCCTGAAACTGTAGGTCTAAGAGGTGTGACTGGCTGTCCCAGATCTGGTCACGCTCCCCCTGTTAGTGGCTCACCAGCCTGCTGGGAGGGAATCCAGACACTGAATCCTCCAGGTGAGTTAAACCTCCTGAGTCTGAACAGAGTTCAGGTGCTGGCCCAGTCTTTGGACTCCTAGGTGCACTCTTGGAATGCAGACCCCCTGCTGAGAGCTGCAACCAGGTGACCCACCTGCCTACCTCCTTAGGCTCAGTGCAGGCCCCTGAGACTCTCCCTGGAGCTTAAACACACATCCCCAGTGTCCCACTAAAGGTGTGGGCCATCTGGGTTACTTACAGTCAGCTCTCTCAGCGGGCATGTGGTAGAAGTAGCATGTAACACATGGACTTTTTGCACAGATGCCTAACACATTATTGCTCTCCACTTAATCACATGAGAAATACCCAGACCTATTCAAAAACAATAAACCCTTCACGCAGATCCCCTCACCCTTCCCTTGAGAGTCTTTGGGGGATCATTTGGGTTCAGGTAGGCAGGGTTCTCGTCAGCCACCCTGCAGCAGCGTCTCTCATCTCATGCTGGTCAACATGGCTGAAGCGATCAGCTGCTGGCCTTTTATAACCTTCCAGAGCCTCTGTCAGGTGACCTCCTGGTCAGACCGAACAGGTGACCTCATTGCTAGGTGCTTTTTCTCTTGACAACCCCATTCTCCTGGTTGGGAGCTAGTGCATTGTCTAGGATGGTTGTATTTCAGTAGAGGGCCCTCCATTGTCAGCCCTGCACCACTATCCATTGGAATTTCAGTCCAACATGGAGGCAAAGAGACCACAGAGAAGACAACTAGACCCCACACTCCATATGGAGTCTGCAGCTTGATAGAGACAACATTCCCCATTTGCCCTCTTCATCTCAAATGGGGGCCAATGGACTCCATGAATCTGTGGCTGCAGAATGTTGCCTTTTTCTAGGATGTCATGGAATTCAGCCTTTTTGCAGTGCAATGGACCCAGGTGCTGCAGTCAGGTGCTTGATATCTTGTTGTCTGTTTCCCTGACTTGCTGGGACCTATCTACAGATGTTTTTTGCTGTCCAGCGTTCCACACAAAGGAGAATTCATTGGATTAGAGCTCCTGTTCCCTGCACTCTCCTACAGAGCAAGGCAGGGACTTGGGGAAGCTACAGGCGGTACCCAGTATGCAGCTTGAAGTGTCGGCGGATCTGCATGGAGAACAAGCACAGCACCCAAGAAGAGCTGGGTGGGTGAACCGTGGATTTTCAGTTTGCTGGCAATTCGGAAAAATCGGGGGTGGAAATTCAGTTTGGATTGAACCAAAACCAAATTTTTTAAAAAAATTCAGCAACTCGAAAAGTCAAAAAAAACCCAAAAAAACAAAAAAACATATTGGGTCAAACAAAATGTTTCATTTAGATTTTGAGCCGTTTTAATTTTTTTTTATAAATTAAAAACAAAATTAAAGGAAATTTCTAAACAAAAAGTCATTTGAAATTGTAAAGGTTTTTTTTTTCTTCCCTCCCCGATTTATTTGACAAAACTGACACAAATTCGCAGGATGCTTCGGTGTCGCCCAATTTGCATTTTTCGCTGAAAAACCGTTTCGGTTGAACAATTTCACTCAGCTGTACAGCCAGAGCCTAGCAAACCAAGGAGGAGAAGTAACTGCAGCTGGCTATGGTTTCCTCCTTCCCCTCACACACATAGATGAAGGAGGTTCTGAGCCACGTTGTCTGAGCAGATGACAACCAAGGTCCATGTAACGGAGCCATCTGGACAACACAATGAAAACAACTGACTGAGACCAGATGACACTAAACTGGGAGGAGTGGTAGATACGCTGGAGGGTAGGGATAACATATAGAGGGACCTAGACAAATTAGAGGATTGGGCCAAAAGAAATCTGATAAGGTTCAAGAAGGACAAGTGCAGAGTCCTGCACTTAGGAACGAAGAATCCCATGCACTGTTACAGACTAGGGACCGAGTGGCTAGGCAGCAGTTCTGCAGAAAAGGACCTAGGGGTTACAGTGGACGAGAAGCTAGATACAAGTTGACAGTGTGCCCTTGTTGCCAAGAAGGCTAATGGCATTTTGGGCTGTATGAGTAGGGGCATTGCCAGCAGATCGAGGGACGTGATCATTCCCCTCTATTCGACATTGGTGAGGCCTCCTCTGGAGTACTGTGTCCAGTTTTGGGCCCCACACTACAAGAAGGATGTGGAAAAATTGGAAAGAGTCCAGCAGAGGGCAACAAAAATGATTAGGGGGCTGGAGCACATGACTTATGAGGAGAGGCTGAGGGAACTGGGATTGTTTAGTCTGCAGAAGAGAAGAATGAGGGGGGATTTGATAGCTGCTTTCAACTACCTGAAGTGGGTTCCAAAGAGGATGGAGTTCGGCTGTTCTCAGTGGTACCAGATGACAGAACAAGGAGCAATGGTCTTAAGTTGCGGTGGGGGAGGTCTGGGTTGGATATTAGGAAAAACTTTTTCACTGGGAGGGTGGTGAAGCACTTGAATGGGTTATCTAGGGAGGTGGTGGAATCTCCTTCCTTAGAGGTTTTTAAAGTCAGAATTGATAAAGCCCTGACTGGGATGATTTAGTTGGGGATTGGTCCTGCTTTGAGCAGGGGGTTGGACTAGATACCTCCTGAGGTCCCTTCCAACCCTGATATCCTATGATTCTAAACTAAAAAGTTAAGTCGATCCAGCTTAAGGGTGTGACAAATCCACACCCCTGAGCAACTTATTTAAGGTGACCTAACCCCTGGTGTAGACGTGGCTAGGTTGACAGAAGAAGTCTTCCATTGACCTAGCTACTGCCTTTCAGTGATGAGAAAACCCCTCCTGTTGCTGTAGTGAGTAGCTACACTGAAGCGCTACAGCCGGGCAGTGTAGATACAACCTAAGAGCATGCCAGTGATTAGTGTCAGTTATAAACAGTAGTTGGGGTTGGGGGAGGAGCAGGACAATCAGGACAAAGTTTATTCCATGGAGACAGAATGAAGCAAACTTGCGGCAGAATTTAGGTGTTGCTGCAGGATTTAGAAGCAGCTGCTACAGAATTGGGTCCCATTGGAGTCCATGAAGCCCTGCCTATTATCCACTGCCAACTCACCGTGTTCCAACCAATGGCTTGTTGTGTAACCCTTCTGCCAGGTGCAGCCAGCAGCAACCAGGGCCGGGTTCAATATCTAGGGGTTCGTCTCCATCGATACTACACAGAACCGGCTCGAGCCCCCACCCAGTAACCTGGGAAATTTACACACCACCCCTGGCCGCCTCTAGCGGCAATACTTCTCCACTCGCAAGCACAGAGTCTGAATGTAGAAAAGAAACATTTTAATAAAAGGAGGGAAGTAACTCGGCGCTAATTTGAGAAAACACCGCAAAACAGGGTTCATAAACATAAACCATGAGCAACAGACCCACCCCCAAGTAAGTTGGGCAGTGTCCTTTTCCCCTCAGGTTCTTAAGTCCAGCCACCCAAAAGTCCCTTTCATGAGCCCAACCCTTCTCTGTACCCCACTCACAGTTGCTGTCCTTGGTCAGTGGAGACCCAGAGATGCATCTACAGAGTTCAATGCCCACCCTGAGTGGAGGGGAGGGTAAAGAGGCTCCTTACTCACTCCGCTGCGTGCTCGCCGCCGCTCTCTGTGGGGCTCTGCTCTGGCCCTCTCCACCAGCTGCCCATCACGCCTCTCCACCAGCCGCCCTGCTTGGCTGCATGCTGCACTTCTCCAGCCACTCGCTCGCCAGCCAACTATCAGTCACCTTCTGCTGCCACCAGCCTCTCTGCTGTGACCTCTGCACATCGGTCTCTTAGTAATTTTCAGCTCTTTGCAGGCAGGACAGTAACACAGCCCCATCTCAAGTGATTTCAGCTCGCAGTGATTTTTAGCTCTTAGCAGGCAGGGCAGGAACACAGACCTACCACAACTGGTTTGGGCTCCGATTGAGCAATTAAAATGACAAAGAGGCTCCTAATAAAGCCTAGGTATCTCTATTCTTTGAGCAGTGGGGAGGAACAGGTTAAACCAGTCTAGGGATGTCCCTTGGTGAGTATTTGCAACCTCCTGGCTAGAACATCTATCCCCCACCCTCTTACTTTCACAAGGTTCTGGCATTCAAGCCTCTGGCTTAATGAGGTTCTTTCAACTGAGGGCGACCCTCTTATTTGGGACAGGTTAAGCACAGTCCTGCTTTCCTGTATTCCTACAATAATTTCAACATTTCACTACCCCTGCGTTCAGTACTAAGGTGATTCGCAAGCCAACATTAGCCAAAGCTGATCACTTTGACACCGCTCTATCTGCTGAATATGTAAGCAGAGCAGGAACAAACTGTATTTACATAAACACACCCAAAGTCTCTCCCCTGCCCAGCTAGCTGTCAGGGAAGCATTTATTCAGCCCCTGCTTACAATTGTGTGAACAGGGCCATTGGGAGCCATCTGGTTGGACCCCAGAGCAGTGTTCCCCCAGCCAGAATGGTAACAGAATGGTAACAACAACGCCAACTCTTGGGTTAAGAATCCATCACCAAGAAGGCCCAGGGGAAAGTACCTCCCCCATGCACTCTACCTGCTGTTGGAATCTCTCCACTCAACCAACCCCTCCACAAACAAAACGGAGTCACTCGCTTTCACAGACTATACAACCCCCTCTGAGATGTCCTGGAGTACAACTGCATGTGAAATCCATGGATTTCATGTAGCTTTGGACAGTACGTAGAGGGGAAGAAAAGCCATGTTCCCCCTTCCCCATCACCGAACGGATGTTCTTTGTGCCACATTAGTGTCACATAATGGAGCGGGGGTGGAGGGAAGCCTAATGTAACAAAAGGCCACACCGTGTCTGGGTTGCATTGCACTGCATAAAACATCACAACTGGTGCCTGCAACCCCGCGTGACTCCATGCCACTGAGGGGGTTCGAGCTAGCATTTCCAGTACACATTCCTTTGCTAGCAGGTACCGGGTAGTCTGCGTGCAGAGAACAGTACCTGTCCTGGCCCACCGGCCTGGTAGCTAACCACACTTTTCTCTCCCCAGCCAAACCAAACAGAGGTCACAGGGCACAGAGGTCAAATGTTCCCTAGTTATCAAATATGCATTTCAGGGGGTTTAGCCGTAGCCGGTGCCTAAATATTTGAATGAACCCAAACAAGTGGCATTTGTTCCTGTTCCTGCTTCAACCCTTCCATGCAAATACCAGACTGTGCATTTGGTGAAGCACCTACAAGCTGATCTAGACCCCATGGAAACCAGCAGGAAAACGCCCACCAGGCCCCTGAGGCAGCATCATTATGTCCTCAACTCTGTTTTCATTTAGTTCTTCCTCAGGCACTGTGGCGTTGGCTTCCTTGGAAGGCAGCCTGATCCGACGGACAAGGCACTGTCCCAGGAGTCAGGAGAGTTGGGTTCTATTGCCCCGTTGGCCAACAGTGACAGCCGTTGGCCAACAGTGACAACTGGGTCAGGCTGGCATTCGCCAATGTTCCCCCCATGGGCACTTGCACGGCCCCCATCACCTGAGCGGCTCCATGGCTACTGACTCCAATCTGACCCAACCGCCCTCCGTCATTACTGCCACACAGCCGCATCACTCCCTGAGCAGCATGGGGCCATGGCTGGGATTGGGGGTGGGGGGCTAGCCCAGGACAGGAGCAGAGCACTGAGGCAGGGGGGCGCTGGTGACGGTCCCAGGGGTGGTGGGTGAGGGGCTGGGAATGAGCTGTTGGTGGGGTGAGGGGTTGGGGACAAGTGGGTGATGTTGCGGGGGTGAGTTGTGGGCAGAATGGGAGCCAGGCTGTTGGGGAGAGGTTGGGGGTGACTGGTGGGGCAAAGGGGGAATGTTGACTCTGTGGCTGGTGGAGCTGAATTGCTGAGGGCTGCGGTGAGTGTCAGGATGTGGTGGGGGGCTGTCAGGATAAGCGGGGGCTGGTGGAGGGTTGTCGGGGTATATGTGGGGTGGGAGGGGCATTTGGGAATCTCTGTGTGGGGTGGGGTATGTATGGGATGGGAGGGGTGCATTCCGGGGTCTGTGTGGGTACGGGGCGGGGCTCTTTGCTCTTGAGGCTACGGAAGGTGATGGCCCCTGGAACAGTCTTTACGAACCGGAGACCAAGCCAAGGCAGCAGGGAGAGGAGGGGCTTCCCTGCTTGCAGACAGTGAGACTGACCTCACCCCCACGCGGGTCCTGGAGGCATGCACCCACAGCGGCCACCAGTGGAGAACAGGGAAGGAAAAGGAGACAGAAAGGCCTGGGGCAGCAGAGGGGCAAATGCCCACATGCCAGGCTGCTCTGAGACCCTGACAAGGAGACGGCCAGCCCTGCTGGTTAAGGGCTGAGTGACTCAATTTAAATTCAGAACTTGTCGACGGGTCCAAGTGTAGATGAATCGAAGGGGACCAGACAGGAGAAAGCTGGGACGCCAAGAAAGACTGCACCAAGAGCAGCTGTCAGTCCCCCAATTTCCACAGTACACAGGGCCCCCGAATTCTTTAATCCAGACCTGTTCTTGGGCAGGTTCCCGTAACCTCTGTGCGCCTCTATTTTCCCTGCTGTAAAATGGGGATCGTAATACCTAATTTGCAAGGCGCAGTCTAATCTTGGACTGTTTAAGATCTTTGGAGCAGCCACCGTCTTTCATGTCCATAAAGTGCCCAGCACAATCCCTGTTTGGGGCCTCTATGCGCTGCGGTGATACACCTCTACCCCGATATAATGTAACCTGATATAACACGAATTCGGATATAACGCAGTAAAGCAGCGCTCCGGGGGGGTTGGGCTGCGCACTCTGGCGGATCAAAGCAAGTTCGATATAATGCGGTTTCACCTATAACGTGGTAAGATTTTTTGGCTCCCGAGGACAGCATTATATCGGGGTAGAGGTGTACAAATAAGCAACAAGAGAGGGGCTAAGTACTAGTAGGATTAAACACTGAGTAAAAACCGAATAAGGACTTCAGAAGATCCTGACTAGGTGGGGATAAATATTTCTAGCAAGGTGGATCCAATACACCCATCGGCCTCTGTGAAGTTACAGCAGGAAAGAATTTGCTCCACTGTGACTTATTTTATTTAAGATTTTGACTTATTATTTACCCTTTCCTATGCCAGGGATCTATGAGCAACAAGTGGCTATATAATAATTACCCACTGCCTAGCATGAGAAATAAAAACATTATCAATTATATTTTCTGTTATAATTAACTCATATTCAATATTACTTTTGTACTAAGAAAACAGTTTCCTGTATCTGCAGAAATGGGCTCACCATAGCACCCAACGATGTAATTAAGCAGGCACTTAAATACTTTTAAATAGTTTTCTCCTCCAGCACTTTGCATATGAGGACCCCAAGGCGCTTTGGAGCTATTAAAATTAATTATGATCAACAACTCTCCCAGGAGGTGGGTGAGGATGTTCTCATCCCAGATGGTAACACTGAAGCACTGGGACATGAAGGGACTTGCCCAAGGTCAGACAGGCTTTATCTGCACTGAAACAAAGAGGGGATTTTTGTTGTGTGTGTGTTTTTTTTTTTTTATTTTTTATTAACAGCGAGATAACAAAGGCATAATACTATCTCAGCGTAAAATCCTTAACAGAGACGTGGCGCTTGTGGTGTTTACTGCAAGATAACTAGGCCAGTATTAAACCTTCCCACCCATCGCTGACCGCACCTATGTTACCGGCAGTAAAGCTACAGTGGTTGGTTGTGGCTCTGTTTCCGCAGGTGGATGGCTAATGCACATTAGTTATCCCCCGGGGAAAGTCACATTGGTTTTGTCAGAGAGGACATAGCCACAGAGCGAAATGGAGAGCGAATTCACCACTTAAGTGCCAGGGCATGAATGGGGCAGAAGCAGTTAATAGTCATCTGCCGGCCCTCTGCCCGGGATGAATTTCCACCCAAAGAGGTCACATGATGTTATTTCTGTTCTGTGACTGGATGAATGTAGTTTTCAGAAACAGGCACCAACGTCTGTGCTGAGGAGTTTAAAATTCACTTTCTGCAAATATTGGCTAACGGTCGCTTAAAATGTTCCGGTCTCACGCAGGGGATCCCCGCCAGACACTTTTCACATGACACGCACAGTTGAAGCCCCGTCACAACGGAGGGGCCATATGTCAGTAACCAGCATCACCACCCCCTCTGTCAAAGGGCCAACAGGCCAAACCTGAGTGGCGCTGCGACCCCCAGGACACAATGCCACTTGGTTTTGGGGCCTTCTCAAATGAAGGGCCTAGGGCAAACTGCCTCCCAAGGAGGCCCTGACCCGCCATTGGTACACACCATGCAGGGGCGGCTCCAGGCACCAGCACAGCGAGCGCGTGCCTGGGGCGGCAAGCCGCAGGGGGGCGGCCTGCTGGTTGCTGTGAGGGTGGCCATCAGGCTGCCTTTGGCGGCATGCCTGCGGGAGGTCTGCCGGTCCCGCGGCTTCGGTGTAATTCAGCAGCGGGTACGCCGAAGGCGCGGGACTGGCGGACTTCCCACAGGCGCGCCGCCGAAAGCCGCCTGACTGTCATGCTTGGGGGGCAAAATACATAGAGCTGCCCCTGACACCATGCATAACGTGTATGGCTGCCACTGGTTTCATGAATGTTCCTGCCCACCAAGACATCTGCTGAAAGTGGACATCTATATAGTTCCTTCCACAGCCTCATCACAGCAGTATCTGAGCGCCCTACAGGTTTTTTGTGGTTTTACCCCAGCAGCCCCACCCCCATGGGGTATTGTAATAACTATCCCCCACCCATGCGGGAAATGAGGCAGAGAGAGATTAAATACATTGCTCACGGTCACACAAGAAGCCTATGGCAGACCGAAGACCTGAAACCACATTTCCTGAGTTCTTATCCATGCCCTAGTGGCACCCCCATTCTTCCTCTTCTAAAATACAAAATTCAAAACAAATTCAACTTTCAATGTGGCTAGATATTGGGAGAATATATATCGAAAGGTATTAACCCAGTTCCACCTACACATTCGCTTTTATCCCAGCACTGTCATAATACCAGGATAACCCAAACACCCCGTATCCTTGGGGTATAAATAGGTGTGGCAGAATTTGATTTTTTCCCCCCATTTTGATGGGTCATATTGATGATTATTTTAAACAGTTTTTTCTATTTGTTTTTATTGAAAGGTTCACATTTGCACAGCTGTGTGTTTTATGCATTTTTTCTATTTGGATCCATAAAAGTTTTCACAACTGTGGGAAGTTATGGTGCAGGGTCAGATTTGTTTTTTAAGGACAGTAGATCCTGAGATTCAAAGAGTTAAAGCTTTCTAACAGCTAAAACACAAACTGTCAACATCCCCTGGCCAAATATACAAAGTAAATATCCTTAAATCAAACACGAATAAGTTCTCAAACAGCATTTTTCTTACTTTTTTTATCTGTAAATTTCTATCATCAATGGAAATCTTTTTTGTGGGTTTGTGTGTTGACGGTGAGCTCAACCTTTACTGACATTTACCGATCAAAATCTAACACTTCCATGCCTAAGTCTGAAATAATACACAGGTTATTTTTTGAAAAACGTGCAGGTTATTTTTTATTTAAAGATGTACCTCAGCGAGTCAGTGCAAACGCCACAATCCAGCAGGGCTCCATACCAGGATGGCGGAAATACCTTAGGGTACATCTACACTACAGCGGGGAGTCGATTTAAGATACGCAAATTCAGCTACGTGAATAGCGTAGCTGAATTCGACGTATCGCAGCCGACTTACCCCGTTGTGAGGACGGCGGCAAAATTGACTTCTGCCGCTTTTTGTCGGCGGCGCTTACTACCACCTCCGCTGGTGGAGTTAGAGCGCCGATTCGGGGATCGATTGTCGCGTCCCGATGGGATGCGATAAATCGATCCCCGAGAGGTCGATTTCTACCCGCCGATTCAGGCGGGTAGTATAGACCAGACCTTAGATAGGCTACAATGCAGAGCTTACAGCAGCACTGAGACCTCTCCTTCATTACTCCAGTCCCTGCGAGCGGCAGTAGCTACGTTGGCAAGAGAAGCTCTCCTGCCGACTTAGCGCTGTCCACACCAGTGCTTGGGTTGGTGTAACTTACATCGTTCGGGGAGGGGGTGGTTTATTCACACCCTTGAGTGACATATATTATATCAACCTAAGCTGTAGTGTCTACATAGTCACAGACAGATGTTAGGCCCATCCTGGGCACCTGGCCCTTGGAGATATTACAGGCCCTTCATTACAAACAAACCCTCATGGAGTTACGTGTCCATCTCCCAACCCCAGTGGGATTTGGGCTCCTGTCCGCTTCACATGCCTTTGACAATCCCAACCTCAGGGCATCCTGCTGATGTTACAAATGATTTGCACTGAGATCACACAGAGTTTTGATTCTGAGGATCTCAAAGCGCCGGAAAAACACTGATTCCTTAAAGCCTGTGCCTCCCACTCACGTAGTGAAGCATTACCCCTGTTTTACATAGGGGTGAACAGAGGTAGACTTGGTGGCAGAGCGAGGCAATCAATGGGACTGGTGGCTGCAGGATGTAGGCTGGTGATCTAATTGGGGCTGATTGCTAATGGCAGAGCAAGGCCCCCAGGATACCTGGGTTCTATCCCCTGCTGGTATAATTACCAGTCCACCCTTTACCTGTGCAAATCACTTTTAAACTGCCCATCCATGTCAAAGGCTTTCTGATGGGCTTCAAAACAACCTGAAGCTGGAAAAGAAAGTCAATAAAGATTCCCCTAGAAACCAGCGCAGAGAGCAATGCTAAGCTGTAGCATTTGCCTACAAGGGAAAAATACTGAGTAGACTGGGGGAAAAAAAACCCTCTTCATGACTTCTTTTCCCTCTTCCCAAGCTCAGTCTTTTTAAACGGTGGAAAAAGAGAGGACTTTAAAGAGACTTACCCGTCAATGGGAGATTCTCCGATGTGCTGCAATTTTACAAATAAACTTTGCTTTAAAAGTTTGACTTGTGGCACTGTTTGGGTCAATTCAGCCCCTTTACATGTACAGTTTCCTGCTTTCTCGATTGCTATCTGGAGGGTTGTGAAAATATACAGGTGGACTGATTCAACTTTAACCCTTTCCTACTCAAGCTTCCATCTATGTGGGCTCTTTTAAAGGGGACCTATTTTGTCTCTCCCTTGCTCCCTCCAGGTCTGTCTCTGATTAGAGGATGTTGAGACATTGTCTGGTTGGTTTCCTGGGCCAGATACACACACAGGATTGCCACTACCAGATCTGAGCCAAAGCCCACGGAAAGACCCTTACTGACTTCGGCGGCCTATAATGAGAGAGGAAACTGTGGTTTGGTACGTAAAGCCTGGGAACTGGGAATCAGGAATCACACTGTATTACTGACTGTGCCACTGACTCACTGGGGGACCTTTGGCCAGCCTGTCTGTCTTGGGGTTTTCTATAGATAAGCACTTCCCAAGTGACTTGAAGCCGAGATCCTCAAAACACCTCAATGGGCATTAGATTCCTAAATACCTTTGCGGGTCCGGGCATTCACCTTTTGGCACCTTAGTTCACCCTTCTGTAAAATGGGTATAATTCTACCTAGCTAGTGGGAGGCTTAATTAAGGGTTTTTTTTAAGAATATCAGGGTGGGAAGGGACCTCAGGGGTCATCTAGTCCAAGCCCCTACTCAAAGGGGGAAACCAATCCCCACACAGATTTTTACCCCAGGTCCCTAAACCGCCCCCTCAAGGATTGAACTCACAACCCTGAGTTTAGCAGGCCAATGCTCAAATTATTGAGCTATCCCTCCCCTGCAGGAAAACCCTTGGATTTCAAGCTAATTTATGGCTTGGAAAAATTCCCGGCAGAGCAGAGTTTTCTCCAGAGATCTCAGAAAGCAGTGCTGCCAATAGCAACCTCACTCCCTCAAACATTGCCTTGCCTGGGAGACATCCCCTCCAAACTGAGAGGGGAGCTCATCTCTGTCTGACCCATACAGTCCTCATCGTCTCTGCCGAGCCTAACAGCAATAGGGCCAGTGGGGTGGTGGACGTACACATAGCTACACCTACCGGCAAGTAGTCCAGGTTCATGTTGGCCACCAAACAGCCATGACAGGGGGATGACTTTCAGCCAACACCTGCCATAGCTCTGACTTTAATGTGTAAACCACTCTTCTCAAGCTGGAAAACTTTCCTGGTGAGCAGTGAATGTAGAGACGGAGAGAAAACGGGCACCTCTTCCATACCCATCCATGCCAGTGACTAACAATAGGTGTGTGCTTGGCTTAGAACATAAGAACGGCCATACTGGGTCAGGCCAAAAGTCCATCTAGCCCAGTAGCCTGTCTTCTGACAGTGGCCAGTGCCAGGTGCCCCAGAGGGAATGAACAGAACAGGGAATCATCGAGTGATCCATCTCCTGTCACCCATTCCCAGTTTCTGGCAAACAGAGGCTAGGGACACCATCCCTGCTCATCCTGGCTAATAGCCATTGATGGACCTATCCTCCATGAACTTATCTAGTTCACGGGCTTTCTGCCCATATCAAACATTTACCACCAGAACAGAGTGAAATTCACGTGAAGAGCCCCTTACTCAAGCCAGATTTGGCCAAAGGTTTGTCCAGGTTCACGAACCTTTAACCTGAGCCATGTTTCAGAAAACAGCTAAGGAGCCAAGATGTAGTGCGGATCCGAGGCAAGACTCATCTTCTCATTCGCAAAGCACTGGTAGACACGGTGGTTTCAGCTGGATTTCACTTTGGCCTGGTCTGTTCTAGGGAACGTTACCACTTCTGAACGTGGCTGTCGAGAGTCGCATTGGTGTTAAACCATACCCTTTGTCCTGCATGACGGTGGCTGCTGGATCAGGGATGGAGGAATCGGGGGGCAGGAAATACTGGGGGGTCTCTGCCGTCACGTAAATTCCCCATGCCTGGAGGTGAGCAGAAGCGAGAACGGAACCTAGAGGGGATGGAACAGGTCCAAAAGCAGGTAGGAACCCCTGAGATCATTCTTCCAAGCATGGAGCCAGCACCTCCCACCCCTCAAGTCTCAATAACCCCCTTGCTCCCCCTCCTATCCTTCCACCCTCCTCCATTCGCAGGGAACTTCCTGACACACATTCAGACTCACAAGACCAGGGAAAAGGCTGAACTAACAAGGAATTGCCTTCATCCACTCGAACGTCAGCATCGTCGTGGGAGACCGCAGCTTGGCTCCAATCCTATTATTTCCTCCTTATTTCTTCTTCTTCCACTGCTTAAAATATAACGGGACTCTTCCAAAGCCACCCTGGTGCTTGGCATTGGTTGGCCTCCTTCCTTGGCAGGATCAAAGCACCAAATGGGCCGTGGAGACCGAACTACCGCCTCACCCTGAGAGGTGGTCCTTCCGCGCTGATGCACGTTGGCAGGGTATATTGGGAAGCTGTCACTAATGCAGGCAAGACCTGTTCTCTGGGCAAGGAGAAGAGCCCAGCTCCCCGTGCTGTTAATCTGGCAGGTTTCATCAGCACCGTGTCACTTGAAAAGAAAACGAAGCTATTCAAATAAAGCGAGCAGGGCCATTTCTACGGTTAAAAAAACCTGGCCCCTCTCCTGCATCGGCAGCGTTTCTCAGCCCACATGCACAAGCTAATTTCTTTCTGCCACATCAAGATATTAAGAATCTGAATCAGCTGTTTTTACAAGAGAGGGTTGGGTTTTGGGGTTGTTGCTTTTTGCGCCCTCGCCAACAAAAGTATTAATAGGTTCAGCTTTGGAGATGAAAACTATGCGCCTGGAAGGAAACTGGGCCCAAATCCCCAGGTGAAGAATTGTGGCGGGTCAGCGCGCTGCCCCCGGCTAACGCTCCCGCAAGCGTGACGAAAGGTCGGGAACGAAGAGTCCAATTCAATTTCCACTGGAGCAGACTACGAACGCCAGCGTTCCTGGCAGCTGCAGACATTTACCACACGTCAGTGAACTATTCCCACTCAGCTCCTGCCGCTTGTCTGGAAAGTAAAACAAACAATAGATCAAATAAAAATCAGCCGAGCCCTCAGCTTAAAGGGGAGGCTGTGGACTGCCCAGCTGTGGGGCTGGTTCTCCTCTCACCTATGTGGTTTCACTCCTGTGACCCACCAGAGCCATGCTTGGCTTCCACTGGCATGAGGGAGGAAAAAATCAACTGCCGTGCAGCTATTCAAAGGGAGCATAATATGCTGACTGGGTAGGGGAAGGGGGCCTTTAGGGTTACCAGGTGTCGTTGAAAGGGAAACCTGCCAGCATCTGGTCAGCACAGCTGACCGGACGCTAAAAGTCCAGTTGGCCGCAGTAACCGGTCTGTGCCACTAGGGGGTGGGAAGAGCAGCAGCTGGAGCCACATGGCAGAGCTGCTCCGGCGCTGGTGCTGGAAGAGAGCAGTGGAAGGTGCCACCGCCCAAGGCGAGGGGATCCTGTCTGCCCTCCCCCCTGCCCCGCGGTGCCCCAATTGCCTTGGCCCCTCACTATGGGGACCAAACCCTCCGCACCCCTTCGCTCCGGGGATCAACCCCCACTGTGCCTCAGCCCTGGCCCCTCTCTATGGGGACCGATCCCCGCTGTGCGGGAAGCAGGTGAGTCCCGGGAGATGGGGGAGTAAGCGCCGGGGGGTGGACTGCGAGCGATGGGTGGGGGGAGAGAAGTGAGTGGGGGTGGAGCCTTGGGGGAAGCAGCGGGGCAGGGGGTGGCACAAGGGTGTTCGGTTTTAAGGCCTTGGGCACTAAGTTCAGTGCCCGGCTCTGTCACAGACTGCCTGCATGACCTTGGGCAAACCAGCCACGCTCTGGGCCTGTTCCCTTCTGTCAAATGGGCATAAAAAAACCTCCCTTTCTCCCACCCGCCATCATCTGTCTTGTCTGTCTAGAACGCCTCAGGGCAAGGACCATCTGTGACTGTGTACCCATCCTGCACCCCTACCACAAAACAAGTCATCATTAGCATTTTAACAGAGAGGGGCAAGGTGGGGGAGGTAGTAGCTTGTATTGGCCCAACTTCTGTTGGCGAAAGAGACACGCTTTTGAGCTACTCAGAGCTCTGGGGCGCTCCGACGCTTGCGTTTCTCACCAACAGAAGTTGGTCTAATACAAGCTGTTACCATCTCTCATATCCTGAGACCAATGTGACTACAACACCGGCGCAGACATCATTTTCACGGTCATGGCTATACGTGGTGCAAAGGCAGTAGAGATTCAGGCTTCAATTCAGTTTGCAAAATTCTTCTCACTCATTCGTGTGGGCTGAGTCATTTTTCTTCCTTTAAAAAAAACCAGATCAGTTAAATAGCATGGACCTGTCTGATTCTCCTCTCCCTCACGCCAGTCTGAATCAGGAGTGAACCTACAGAACTCAGTGGGGTTACACCAGTGTGTAAATGGAGGACAATCAAGATCTATATCTTTCACCATCATCGTCTGGAGATTGTGTGCCAGAACCCAATCCTTCAACCCTTACTCATCTGAGTAGTCCCATTGACTTCAATTGGATTTCTTGCATGAGGAACTACTCCTCCAGTGAGTAAGGGTTACAAAAACAAGGGCTGGGCTGTTAATTTTTCATGACCGTTTTGCAAAGGCTGCTCAGGTTATTAAAACCAAAAGAATTTGTAAACAGCTCAGTCACCGTCCCAAATTAATACGTACGTGTATTGCGATAGCACCTAGGAGCCCCGGTTTTGGACCAAGACCCCCATTGTGCTACATGCTGTACGAACACAGACCAAAGAGTGGTCTTGGCCCCAAGGAGCTTACAAGCGACGTATGCCGTATGCCATTCGTGCCCATTTTCCACTCCCTTCCAGCTGGGCAATGAGCAGCAGAAGAGGCCATTTCACTTTTGTTTAGAGTCTCTTTTGCTTTCAGGTTCGCATTGCTTCAGTGTTTGGGTTGCAGACTCGACAGGGGAAAGAAACATCTGCTTAAAAAAAAATCAGCACTATTGCTTTGGTCTGAGATGTCACCAACTTCCAATTCTGGGCCACACTCACGCTGACGCTGCCCCTTTAACTGAAACTAACACTGGGTTTTAACCACGCAAAAGGAGGAAATTCCATTCTCTTGCTTCCTATTTACCAGTGGATAAAGATGCTGAAGGTGCCCAAAATATATCGTTGAGAAATGTGCTTCAGAGACTCCAAGCCGATTAGTTAGAAAGCTTCCAAGCGGAGCTATTTGGGAAGCAAACAGCTTTTTCCCTCCAAGAACAGAATGCAATCTGTGCCTTCGTTAAAAATATTGACAGAAACACTGACAGGGCCTGGACAGCCACATTTGTTAGTTGGGGGAGTTGATGAAAGATATATATGTCCTGAACAGGCCAAAATAATCTTCCGAGGGATCCAGAGAATACAGGCTTCCCAGAAAAAAGGGAGAAAATCAGGCAGCGGGCAGGAGTTCAGGTCACATATGTTTAGGGGTGGTGGGGGAAGCTTAATGAGGTTGTGTTGGTTGAAAAAATAAATTAAAAACCCCACACCTAGGCCACCAGGATTGCTTAACAGAGGAACAACTCCTTGGTGAATGGAGGGTCTGGCGTACTGCTGGCTTGGTAGGATTAAGCGGCTCCTGAAGGAGAACTCATTTTTTTATTGAGCTTTCCACCTCCTCCCCTCCCATGAGTTTTTGCAAAAGGCCGGATGAGATCTTGCTGAGTCAGCCAGCTGGATGCGGAGCCAGTTTTCATGGCTTTGGTGGCGAGGAAGCCAAAACAGAATTGCTATTGAATCGAGCTTTAGCTGAGATGTTGAAGGCGATCCGAATGCTCGCCGAGCTGGGTTTATAGCACGCATAGGGTGACCAGACAGCAAGTGTGAAAAATGGGGACATCTGGTCACCCTAAGCGAGCAGGCACTCACACGGGCACACCCAGCAGGAGAAAGGTACCAGGGTTTCACTCAGGTTCATCCTACCCCAGGAATAAATGTGAGTTTCACTGAACTAGGGGGAAAATAGGGTTCAAAATTCAGCGGAGTCTAGACAAGATTAAAGCCAAAAAAGTACAAGAGGGAAAGAGAAGAAAGGAAGAAAATAGAAGAATTAATACCTGGATCTAAAGATGCCCAGCTGAGTCCCTTTCCCGTGCCTCCCAGGTCAGCACTGCATGAATGCCTCCAGTCCAAATGTTCTGTGACCGCCCCTCACCAGGGGTCGTCAGTGTGGATTGAACCTAGGACTCTTGCACTAAAATCATGCTTCAGTTAAAGGACTATACCCCCGAGAGAACAGCTGTAGCAGACATTTGCATGAACCCGCCATTAGAGGGGGACAAATCATAGAATCATAGAATATCAGGGTTGGAAGGGACCTCAGGAGGTCATCTAGTCCAACCCCCTGCTCAAAGCAGGACCAATTCCCAACTAAATCATCCCAGCCAGGGCTTTGTCAAGCCGGACCTTAAGACACAAAGACACAATGCTAATGTGGATTCCAACTCTTAGGCCTTGTTTAGGCAGATTTTGTACCGGCATAACGGTGTCAGCCAGGGTATGATTGATTGATTGATTGATTTTTAACTGAGATGGTTATATCAATACACCCACCAATGTGAAAACAGTAATATCGGAATAACTGGGAGGGTGGTGGTTTGTGCTGCTTTAACTACACCGGACTAGGTAAAGCTGTCCCATTTGTGTGTGTAAACAACTCTGAAGCTGTATGCCTTTCCCTTGCCTCTGCTAAATTCATGATAACTATCCTCTTAATTATGCCCATACCACTTTGTGTGGTGTCCCTTTCCCATGGGCTCAAAGCTCTAAATGGCTTGAGGCCTAGTTCCCCCAAGAGATGCCCTAACTCTCTCTCCATGGTGTCACTGCCATTGCAATCCGTGGAGCTCCCTCTGTTTAACACTCCTCATTGGTCACATTTTGATTGGATACCAATGATGACACAAGGTGTGAGGCAAAGAAAAAAAACAGGCTCCAAAATGTATACCTGGAGATGACTGGTTTTGTTTCATCACAAATGGTCAATGCAAGTTCAGACCCCGCAACTGAGCTCCTGATTCTATCTGCTCAAGCCCACATGACAGTGAGCTCGGGTGTGGACATTTAAGTTGGGGACACCATGCAATACACCTCTCACTCTCAAAAGGCCTCGGCCTCCAGGGTCAAAACTGACCGGTGGGTTTGGGCGTCTCAATTTTTTGGGCACTTGGCTTAAGACACTTTAAAGGGGCCTGACTTGCCCTCTGAACATCAAAACCCATTAAGATGTCTGAGGCTGGGTGCTCCAAATGTCAGACCCTCAAAAATCACTAGCCACCTTTGAAAACGTAGGCCCTCGGTTCTAACGTAACATGTGTTAAATGGTTCATAAACATTTAACAAGTATTCCACTAGCTCTCACAGCGCATTATGGGAGACCCTGAAGGCAACAATTAGAGGTGGATTTACTAGCTATGCATCTGCTAAAAAAAATAAACAGCAAAAAAATAAAAAACCCAGAGGCTTGTACTGAACCATAGGCAGATCTCCGAGCCCTCCTCAGAGCACCAGAAATGAAAAATGAAGCTCCTCTGACTGATTCACAGCCCCCTGTCAACACTATCCTCCTCCTCTGATCAAACAGAACTCCACCTGTGAAGATCAAAACTAGCACACATCAGCATCTCTTCATCCCAGGGTTCTGCTGGCTGTCACTATCAAAGGTGCTTATGTGGTCCCCATTACCATGGTCTCTGAGCACCTCACAATGTTTATTCTTACAGCGCCCCCGTGTGGTAGGTATTATCTCTGTTTTATAGATGGGAACTAAGGCACAGAGAGACTAAGCGATTTGCTCAAGGTCATAGAGAACGCCTATGGTAGAGGAAGGAATTGAGTCCAAGTCTCCAGGCTATCACCTGAACCAGGGCACCATCCTTTCTCATGGGAACCTCAAGCACAGGGGACCCCAGCAGTAGAAAGTCCACCCAACTGGCATGACAGGACAACTTACAACCCCTGCCCTGCTCAGCCCCCTGACGCCAGCAGAAGATGACATGATCTTTCATTTTGCAGGGCAGAGATCTTGCTTCTCCTCTTTTTGTTAAGGCACTGAGCTGGGACTCAGGAGATCTGAGTTCTATTCCAAGATCTGCCACTTATTCGTGGTATGTCAATTCACCTCTTTGAGCCTCTATTTCTCCTCTGTAACTAGGCTGACCATAGCCTCCCTCTCTCCTAATTTCTCATTTAGGTTGTGATCTGTTTGGGGCAGTGGCTGTCTCTTATTGTGTGTACATACAGCTCCTAGCACCCGGGGGGCCTGAGCTTTGAAAGACGCAATTTGAAAAAACAACCACTTGAAGTACAATGAGGCTCAGAGTCACTAAGTTTTCATTATATTTGCCACAGTCTCCTGCCTTGAGAAATCCTTATCTTGACAAACCCACCACGTTCACTAACCAAGGGTGAAGCCACAGGGCTGGATTTTGCCTTTGGATGTGCAATGGGCGGGTCCCATGAAGCCAAGAGGGGCCGTGGGTGCGCCTCTGAGGTCAGAATTTGGCCTTCATAAATTACCCACCCAACTCCTGAATTTCTGCATGTTGGCTACAGCTGGAAAAAGGCAAGCGAGAACACTGCAGCAATGTCGGAACGTAGAAGTGCGAAGGAGCCATTTTCAAGGCTGCCGTCTCTTCGGGCCCAGATCACCCCAGGGTGGGGAGCTTATTAAGGGATTCCTGATTTTACGCCTGTGCCCCTGGCGTCTCTCTTTGGAACAAGCCGGGTTTTTCGTGTAACGGCCTCTTCAACTCAGGCTGCATCACTTCCTGATCCCCAGATCCTGGTAGGAGCAGATCTTCTACCGGCCAATCCGACTCAACTGCTGGCCAGATTCAATGGGGCTTGCATATTCCCCGAGACGGCCAGCTGCACAGACAAGGGTCTAAAGCCTGAGCTGTCTGCCTAGTTCATGCTGCATGGCAGGGAGACCCAGTTGATTAACTTACGCTCTGGTGGGAGACCCGGTTGATTAACTTACGCATTTTACAGAGGAAGAAAAAAATCTGTTTGTTTACAGGAGCGGGCACAGGAAATAAACACATGTTCAGACGACCCTCCCATGCAAGCAACAGTAGAGCCATTAAAATACCATGCCAGCAAATGGTAGAGCACAGTGGATGTCAGAGTTGGAGGAGTCCCATTAGCTCATGAGTGAGGTGCGTGGCCAGTGCCGGCCTCTTCCTCGTCAGTACTTATTCGCCAGTCTGATCGTTACTGACTTCAGCGGATCACGCACCCTGCATATGAGGAAACTAGCTGGGAAGAGTAAAGGACCTCACAGCTATCCAGACACCTGGCCTTTTTTCATCTGTGGCCAGAACACCAGCAGAGCAGCTTTCAATGGTATTTAATAAGACTTAGCACTTACACAGAACTTTGTATAATCAAAGAACTGCGCTGACTCATCCTCACAACAGCCCTGTGAAGCCCATATTATTATCCCTATCTTAGAGGTGGGGAAACTGAGGCCACGTGATTTGCTCGAGGCCACAGAGGGAGTTGGTGGGTATGTCTACACTGTAATAAAAAAACCCATAGCAGGGAGTGTCAAAATCTGGGTCAATTGGCTTGGGCTTGCACTACAGGGCTAAAAATACCAGTGTAGATGTTCCTGCTTGGGCTGGAGCCCAGGCTCTGAGACCAACCCTGGGTTTCAGCACCTGAGCCCAAACATCTACCCGCCTATTTTTAGCCCCATAGCATGAGCCCCGTAATCCTCAGTCAGTTGACCTGGGCTCTGGAACTCATTGGTATGGGTCTTTTACTGCAGTGTAGACACGCCCAGTGTCTGAGGTAGGATTAGAACACGGGAATTTTGGACTCTGCTTTCATGGCCGTTTCACTTCAGAACATTTTGTGGCATCTCATGAGTCACAAGACAGCCAGACCCTTAAGACTTCAAGCCTAGTTTTCCAGACTGGAGAAGTTAAGATAACGCAGAGAAGTAGCAGAACTTCTGGTTCCGTATCCACACCAAGCCCTTTGCAGTGAGGCCTACAAAAATACAGACAATGGTTAGGCTACTACGCTAACCATATGGTTTCATTGTTCCCATGCACTCCCCCCTGACCCATCAGTGTGTCTGTAGCCATCTGCCCATGTAAGCTCTTTGGGGCAGGAACTTTTTGTTCCATGTTCCAGCACCTAGCAGAATGGGGTGTTGGTTCATGATCGAGTCACTTAGGCACTAGTGCAATACAAATAATAATTTGCAAGTTAACGCATCGCTCTTTGTAGTACCTGCAGAGCCAGAGTTAATAGTTAGAGACAGTCACTGGGTGTTAAGAGACCCAGGTTCTATTCCCAGGTCTTCCACTGACTAGCTTTATGAATAATATCTGTGCTTTTCAATTTCCCCCTCCGGAAAGTGGGGATAACACCACTTCCCTTTCTCACAGGGAGCTTGTGAGGCTTAATTCACTTTGTAAAGAGTCTGAGACCTACAGGGCCTATAGAAGGGCAAAGTATTGTTATGCTGCTGCATTTGCATAGCGGTCTCAAGTAAAACCAAATGCACTGTGTAATTAGCCCACTCTCCCCAAGGGCTAATCAATAAGATTCAAACCAACAAATCTCTTGCACATAAATAATATTTACCCCGAATTAGATTTACAGAGGCAGATTGGCAATGCAGCCAAAGATTGCACCCGCAAAACACCCCGCACCCAAAACACACCCATTGCATGTGTAACTCAACACGTTTTCGCTCCCACAGCAGTCATTTACTTGCACACAGACTGGCTAAGTGTTCACCCAAGTGCTGTTGCGTGTGCACGGATCCCGTTTGTGCATGGAACGTATGGGGTTTGTTTGGGGTTTTTAACTTCAGATTGAATGTGTCCAGTTACCTGACTAGCACAAGTGTGCAGGTGCTACAAATGTATTTGCATTTTTGCAGGCCCGGTCTTTCCAGCCACCTGAAAAAGTTTGCTCCACAAACCAGATGGAGCATCAGAAGCATATTTTTCATTGGACCTTTAGGAAGGTGTCATCATTGTCTTCTCAGCATGTCGGGACTGCACCTGCAAGGGGGAAGAGTGCCTTCCAAGCCCTCTCACTTCAGCAGGCACTGAGAATGCTCAGGGTCAAAAGCAGATACAAAGAGCTGCACCAAGGAAGCTAGTTACGATGCACACAACAGCGATTAGTTTTGGTCCTACAAAACCGGGGAACTAGGCTACATAGTCCTGACTCTGTGTCATCTATTGGCATCTTATCTGTTAACAGACAGATTCGTAACCAGAGCCAGCATCATAACACTCAGCATCTTACAGTTTGGGCCGTGTATTTGCAGACAATACTTTTGGGGGTTGCCTTAATGAATTTTTCCAGTGACTTTGAGCAGATGCTGAAAGGTGAACCTGCCTCTCAGCCTTTTCCCCCAACACAGGGTGCGTGGCCGGTAACCTGAGAAATACTAGGCAGAAAAATGCATATGATTTTGCTTTGTGCTCATTAGTAGCTACAGACACGACTGCCTGGCATCTGCTTTCAATAACAGTGTTGATTAGAGACCGCAACGGCCTGGCCTGAGAAAGAGAATCCCTCACAGGGGCAAACTCAGATGGAACTTTAGGCAGCTTGTCTGGTGGGTTTGTGAAACCGAGTCAGCTAATCTCTGTTCTTAAACCAGCATAGTGTTTCCGATTGCTGCTCACATACATGCACTGTGGTGCCAGGACAAGTCAGACCATGGACTTTACAATCAAAGTCTACGAGAGCTGGACCTCATCAACCTTTGGAGCTCAATGCTAGATGAGTCTTTTGGGGCTAGCATTTGCTCAACCGTAGGCCATCAACGGATTACGGTTGGTTGGGGCAATGCAGGAAGGGTTTATACCTAAAATACCGTAGTCAATCTGCTTGCATCTAAGTCAGTGCAAACCGTGAGGTCCTTAATCAGTTTTTAAGCCGGCTGAAGCAATTAATTTCAGTGGGAGCTTTGCCTGAGTAAACGCCAAAGGATCCCAGGATTCGGCCATAGAAATAAACAAAGCCCATGTATCTGTTATTTCATAGCCTCGAAGGGGATTATTAACCTACTATGGGGGAGGGATAGCTCAGTGGTTTGAGCATTAGCTTGCTAAAACCCAGGGTTGTGAGTTCAATCCTTGAGGGGACCACTTGGGGATCTGGGGCAAAATCAGTACTTGGTCCTGCTAGTGAAGGCAGGGGGCTGGACTTGATGACCTTTTAAGGTCCCTTCCAGTTCTAGGAGATGGGATATCTCCATTAATTATTATTATTATACTGCCCACTCATGCCTTATACGTACCAGGGCCTCTGGAGCCAAATTCCAGAGCTATGCAAAATGAAAGCACCCAGGCTGTCTCTCTTACAAGCAACTTGAGAAAAATGCTTTGTTCACCTGTTCCTTCATTTGTGCTTGAATTCAGAGAGATTATCTGAACTTTCCACTTCTTCTTTGACAGTCAATAGGGTTTTTTTTTTAATTTTCCTTCTCAAAATACCACTGGGATCCCTTCTTTATTAGTACATCTTTGGCAGACTCCAGGATTCTTCGTTTCAGTTCGGCACTAATGCGTGCAATATAGTATCTGCTGATCCCTTTATTTGCATCAGGCAGAAAGAAATGGGGGATACTGGAGGCTGTTTTGAATTCAGCCCCACTTCTCTACCCTCAGCAGAGCTATCCCTGAATGTTCATTCCCCAAGCCATTAGCTGTGCCGGGATTACTACTGGGAGGGCCAAGTTTTAACAGAGGCACACACCCCTTCTCGTGTCCCTTATGCACCCCTATTATCGCATCCTGGATTCACATGAATGAAGAACTATCTACGGCATATCCAAACTCCCCACAAACTAAGGATTATGAATCCCTTTCTCACACTGGCAAGCACTTACTCACATGAATAATCCCATTGAAATCAGTGAGGCTATTCAGGTAAGTAATTACTCACCTCTGGGTTCGCTATCTGGCCCTAAGCAGCTGGTCCGAAGCCCACCCCATCCCAAGATCTGGGGGAGTCTGGAATCCAATCACAGAACCAGGTCCATATTTTACAACTCAAAATGACCCAGACGAACGCTCCTAGATCCAAACACTGGTGTGTTTGAAATGTGGATGTCGATTTTGTATCTCAGGCCCATCTCTGCTTAAAACATTTCCTTCCTTGTTACTGATCCTCTCCTGATCACAGGATACTAGTAGATTGAAGGAGCATTAATTTCCTAGGGACATATTGCATTCATTAGAACATGTTGTTATTGACTTACAAAGGCTGCTAATTCTGTAAGTCCACTGTAGCCCTCAAAACCACTAACATGTGTGCCGGGGAGATGCTATGTTATTTTGACCAGCCAAGCTTTCCTAGAAGTCTGTGTATGGTTTTTACCTCATTGCCACTGTCAAAAGAATTCCAGATTTGGAACTGTGATGGTTCTTGGGATACCCAGGGCTGCCAGTCACCTTGTGACCCCCCTACCTCCAATGTGAGGGAGTTTTGCTTCTGCCCCCTGACACCACCAGCTTGTTAGCCACTCAAGCATTCTCCTCTGAGCTATGACAGCCCTTACGTTACCTTGCAGGTTAACAATAGGTCACCCAAGCCCCTGAGTCCCTTTGAAGTGTCCCCCTGTTGTGTCCAGTCCCTTATCTAACTAACACTCACAGAAATAACAGGTCCGTTGATCCCAAAGAAACGGCACACACCAGCTTGTGAGGTTCCTATGGACCGCCACTTTGCTTAACATCACAGCACTAAGATATATTTATAGTAAAGCCAAGCATAAGTTTATCATCAAAGACTCAAGATTCAAGTGAGTAAGTATGCTGGAAACAAAAGGTCGCTTATAAAACAAAATCATAACACACTTTCTAGAGACTAAACCTAACTGATTGACCTCCTGTCTAAAGAAGTTTATCTCACCCACCGTCTTCTGCAACTTTTTAACCAATGTTGGCTGAATACCCATTTTCGTGAATGTAAACGCACCGCCCATTTAGTTCCTAGGTGCAGGATGAGGGAGTGTCATCTTTGCCTGTACTCGGAGACAGGATACGGCTTATTTTTCCTGTGTCCTGCTTTCCTGTTGACTTCACTTCTCTTCATTGACTTTGTATGTAAATGGGTATCTGACTGCGTTAGCTTACAATGCTTAATTCACATCCTGGCAGAGAAACAAGTGCATAACATTTCTTGTCTGACAGAAAACCTGTTGTTTCACCTCTGCTGGTGATTCATACCATTCAGCTCCCTCCACTGGCTTCAATGGGAATTGCACCTGCCTGTGGCCTTGGAAAACATGAACAAGCATGTCACTGTAAGGACCCGGCCTGGTCAGGAGTAATGCCAGTCAAAGAATGGGTAATATATCCACAATGAC
>NC_048317.1:8658086-8780586 GCF_013100865.1 Trachemys scripta elegans | reverse complement strand
ACAGCTCTGAAATTGGCCCGGGCTATGGAATCTGCAAATAAAAACATACAAACTTCACAAATACAAACCACAGGAGCCTGGGGAGATGGAAATAGCACACAGGAGACACAAAGTACTGTGCACAAAATTGCAAGGCAACCCAGGAAACAGATCCGATCAGCTAGCAGAGAGTGCTATCCTTGAGGAGGCAAATTCACCCCAATGGTCTGCAGGTTTCAAAATGAACAATGTCACATTTGCAAATGGACTTGGCACATTCAAAGAATATGTCAGAACAAAACTAAGGGTATGTCTACACTACCCGCCGGATCAGCGGGCAGCGATTGATCCAGCGGGGATCGATTTATCGCATCTAGTCTAGACACGATAAATCGACCCCCAAAGCGCTCTCCCGTCGACTCCTGTACTCCAGCTCGGTGAGAGGCGCAGGCAGATTCGACAGGGGAGCAGCAGCAGTCGATTCATCGCAGTGAAGACACGTTTTTCCCGTAGCTGAAGTTGCAAAACTTAAATTGACCCATTCCCAACCCCCCCCCCCCCCCCCACTGTAGACCAGGGCTAAGAACTCAGACACACAAAACCACGATAAAAAAGCAGTCTCATAGCCATGGTGCCTTTCATGACCTGGAGGAGGAAAGTAAAGTAGCTTATACTACCTATAATATAATGGAAACAAATATTCCCAAAGGAGGTCTCGTTAATTCTGGATTGAGTGTAAATGGGGGGGAAAAGTAGGATTTCAGCTCGACACAGGATGTAGCATGACTATTATGAGCCAAGAAGAATATGAGACCTTATGGATGGATAGTGAACCAGAAACGCAGGATAAAATTAAAAACATCCACTGGAGAAGCAGTAAAAACCTGGGGAGACACCAATGTGAAGGGTTGCCACCAGACCTCACTAAGGCATCTACCACTGCTAGTGGTTGCAGGCCCTGACTTGCTCGGTAGAGGGTGGGTGGCTGACCTTTCACTGGAGCGGAAAGGAAAAGTGCATCACTTGAAATCAGAAGATGAGCTAGCTCTGGAAACTGTTTTAAATACATTTAAGGAAGTATTTAAATAGGAACTGGGCACTTTAAAAGATGCTCCTGCTAAAATCTACATAAGCCCACATGTCATGCCTTGTTATTTCAAAGCCAGTTCTGTATCATCTGCCATGAAACAAAAAGTTGAAAGTGAAGCTACAGGCAACTGGTATTATTGAATCTGTAACATTGTCTGAATCGGCTGCACCAGTAGTGCCAGTGTTGGGCTCTGTACGCATATGTGGTGACTATACGTTGACTGTAAATAGGGTCTCCCAATTAAAATACCCAATTCCAAAAACTGAGGAATTTGCAGTTTTAGCAGGAGGGCATTTGTTCAGAGATCATCCTGGAAGAAGGTTTCAAACAGTGCATCACTGTAAATACTCACACAGGACTGCTTCAGTAGTATCAGTTACCTTTTGGTGTGTCCCCAGCCCCTGCTATTTTCCAAAGAACCCTGGAAGGATTGATTCAGGGCATTCCACATGCGGCAATATATCTGGATGATACGAGTCACCAGTACCCCAGATGTACGACACTGACAAAATTTAGCAGAAGAGCTAAACAGACTAAAGGAAGCAGGTCTGTGTCTGAAAAAGAACACGTGTTCCTTCCCGGCACATGAAGTGATAAACTTGGGATATAAAGTGGGTGCCCAGGGACTGCCCTTGAGAGAAAAAGTCAAAGCAATAAAGGATGCTCCAGCAGCAAGGGATAGCTCAGAGCTGAAGGTTTATTTAGACTTGCTGATTACCACAGTAAGTTTTTGCCAAGCTGAACAACACTTACTAATGCCTCTGTGTATGTAACTTAAATGGTATTGGGAATCGGCCCTGGAACAAGCGTTTCAGGATTCTAAACTATTGCCAACGTTCTCAGAAGTTCTGGTCCATTATCAAAGAACCGATCTTGACTTCAGATGCATCTTTTTATGGAACTGAAGCTGTTTTAGTTCACTGGATGGAGGCTGGGTCAGAGAAACCAACTGGATTTGCATCCCAGACTCTGTCTTCTGCTGAATATAATTATTCACAGTTAGATCGAGAAGGATTAGCTGCTGTCTTTGGGGTGCAGGAGTTTCACAAATATATAGGTGGGCGTAAGTTTACAATTTGCTGCAATCACAAATATATGGGTGTAGGTTTACAATTTGCTCCAATCACAAACTTCTGATCGCATTGTTTAGTGAGATCAAGACTGTGCCACAAAAGGCATCCCCCAGAATCCAGAGATGAGCCGTGATAAGAGGCTACGAATATAGCATTGTAGACAAAGCTGGTAAGAAGTTTGGAAATGTGGATGCGTTAAGCTATTTGCCTTTACCGGAGACATGAAAAAGACAAAAGTGAAGAGAGAGTGTTATCAATGGACTATTTTGATACACCTCCAGTGACAGCATCACAGGTAAAATCATGTACTAAAAGATCCAGTACTCATAAAAGGTAGAGAGTTTGTGCTAAGAGGGTGGCCCCAGACCAAAGCTAGTCAAGAGTTCATCCCTTATTATAAGGGACACAGTGAACTTAGTGGGCAAGATCGGTGTGCATTATGGGTGACCTTAGGCAGGCTTTCCCCACTGTCAGTGATGTTTTATGATCAGCAGAAGATGCATTGATCTATTCAGGTTTTTATACAGCCCTCTCTTGTTAAGCTCTTTGAGATCTGTGGCTGAGTATTATCACCATCGCATTGCTGGAAGGGACGCAGATACTACAATGGGGAGGGCTGTATAAGAACCTGACTAGAATACTGTTTGCAGTGCATAGTCTCCTGACCATCGAACATCAATGCACACCTCTCATTCAAGTGGAAAATTTCCTTACTTCAGGGACATGCTAGCAAGAGTTCCCAGAAACACAATTTCGCCTCTGAACGTAGCAGTTGCCATAAGTAAGTAAGAGGCACAGTGTCTAGTGGTTACAGCGGGAGCCTGAGATGGGACTTCTGGGTCCTAAACCCAGCTCTTCTTGCTGTGTGATGTTGGACAAGTCAGTTAACCTATGCATGCCCTGGTTTACCTGTCTATAGGAAGTATGGTCAGTATTATCACATGGGTGTTGTAAGACTTAACCAGCATTTGGAAAGTTGCTTTGAGATCCTCAGCTCAGAGGCACTGGAGAAATACAAAACAACCTCCTTGTGGTGAAAAATGACTTCATGCCACAGAACTCGAACCACATGTCACATTGGCCAACTGATGGGCTTTGCCAACCGCTGTCACGTGTGTGTCAAATGTCAGATTTACTTCATGGTTTCACCCCAGGCACCTTTATAAACCATTTTTGCAGCCAGCTCTGAAACTTTGACAAAGCCCAGAACTTTTCTAGTGGTTTACAGCATTCAGAACATGAGAGATCCTCTGGTATGGGACACAAACACCCACTTGTTTCAGATCTCACTAGCTGAAAGAGCAGCGTATTTCACTCGTAGGATGAGTGTTACAATTTTATTGGTGGTAGATCCAGATGGAGTGAAAACCCACACCATGAAGCAGCTGAGGAATCTGATAAAATACAATCTGTGCATGTGTTAATTTATCTTGATCCTAGCTGATGCATCACTACAACTGCTGGTTGAGCTTTGATCATAGGATCATCTCAGGAGATAGTATACCTAAACGATTAGAGCAGAGGACTGGGAGTTATGACTCCTAGACTGGAATCCCAGCTCTGCTGTGGACTTATTGCTTAACCTGTATACGATGGTGATGCATGCATCAGAAATATCATCGCTTACCCCAAACCTTATGCTATTTAAGCTATCTGCTCCAGGTGGTCCATGTGTAAGGTGAGTACTCACCCCGCACACAAGGCTGTTGCAACACCTTCTTCCTGTTTGCTTTCAAATAAAAGTAGAGCTCACATGATCACATGACTCCAGTAGCTGGAGCTTTCAGGGGAAAAAATCACCACATATCGTGAGTCTTATGATAAAACTGGAAGGGACATTAATTCAGGAGCAAGTATCTGTCTTTCCTCTCGGCACACCTCAGAGTCTTCTGTGCTCCCTAATATCGTCTCTCATTCAGTGAACCAGCCAGGCCGTCTGGGCTCGGAAGGTCCCTTAGTTGCTTTCCAAACACCCACGTTCCTCTCCACAGAACGTGCTATTACTGGAGCTACCGAGCACACGCAGAAAGACTTAAACATTGCTGGGAGGGGGAAATGCTTCTGGTGACAGGTTGACTCCTGCATGGCCATGAAGGATGGACTAGGAGAATGGGCACTGGCCTGGTACTCTGGAGTTCCATACCCAGCTCAGCCGCAGACGTCTTGCATGACCTGGGACAAGTCTCAAGCTCAAGAGACTTGTCCCAGGTCATGCAAAGTCTCAGTGCAGGTCTCAGTGCCCCATTTGGGAAGAAGGGATGTCTGTGAGGATTACATCCATTCGTGATGTACTTCGCAAACCTGCCACTGTAAACTCTTTAGGGACGAAACCATTTTTTGCTACGTGTGTGTGATCAGTGCCCACCACAATGGAGCCCTGATCCATGAAGGGGACTGCTAGACACTACCACAATGTGAATAATAAACCTGAGTAAAAATCCAAATGCAAATAAAATACTAATACACTGAGGCCCAAATGGCCAAGGGCTGTTAGACTAGATGATCTAAGGCTGCCTTCTGGCCTACGAACTTATGACCCAAAATGAAGGACACAAAAATGTTTCTATGCAGGAAACGTAACATACTGTGGGATCCATCCCTTGAGTGTAGGGGATTTGTTCTATAGCCTCATTGCAGTGTTGCTGCAGTTACTGCTGAGAATTCTTCATCAGAAACGGGAGGAGGACACCAAGTGCGCCAAACATTAGTGATGTTCATCAGGGGCAGCAGAGGGGCAGAAGCATGAGTCTGCCTAGAACACAGGACTGCACACAGCCAAGCCGTCACCACCACCGACACAGAGCAGAGCTTCCAACCCGGCCACTGGAACCTATTTGTGGACCTCAGTTTTCATGAATCAACTGCATCACTCACTCGTGCCCTCCGCTCCAGCTCTAAATCTGCCAGACTTCAGCCATGGTGTCTTTACTCATAATCAGTGGGGAAGCTTGAACCTAAGTGAAGCCAGAGGAATTTGTCACCAGTCTGGAGAGAATGGCCAAACTCCTGGAGGACTCACTTCTTAGGCAAAAGTCGCTGACGTCAAGGTGCTTGGATCCTCCCTACAGGTGTTGAGGTACTTCCAGGACTCTTGTGGGAGGGTGGCGGAGATCTATGCAGTTTGAGTGCTTCCCCAGGGTTATATCAATTACCCAGTGATGTGAGGAGGAGAAGCAGGCTAGGAGCCCTGCATGTCCTCATTGGTTTGTCAGCTTTGCCATTACTTAATGTTTAGGCTCAGGGCTCCACTGTCCCGGGCTGTACAAGCACATTAAAGAGACAGCCCCTGCCCTGAAGGATTCACAGTCTAGACACAGACAAAGGGGAAGGGCCAGGGTTACAACACGCAAACCAGCTAGCACAGTGAAGAACGGTTCTGCCCTATACCAGCCCCTCCCACATTTATCATCTTTGTTTCCCTGCCCTGAACTCCCTTCAATCAACCTAAGATCTTTCTTCCAAGAAAATGACCAAGGCCAGATTAAATAGCCCTGATTCTCCTTTTCCAGCCCCAGCTGTTAATTACCCCAGGGTAGCTGAGGAAAGAGTGAGCCTCTAAATCTCCAAACTTCTTCCTGATTTGCAAACACAGATCAAAACTCCTCTCTGGGTGATGGTGGATGTCTACTGCGTGTGGTGCGTGAGTGCACTGAGCTGCGCCCAGTCACGGAAGTCCTGCCTGCTACACCAAACAGGTACTAGCGCAGGGTGGCGAATACTTAGGCTTCTGGAGATGCAAAGTGTAAGTGCTCTGAATCCCCGTATTCATCTAGAATACTACACCCACCTCCATTGTGAGGGGTTTCCTGGCGGCGCCTAGATTCGACTGACCTCCACCATTTAAATGCCTTTTGCATAGGAAAGACTAGCCAGACAAACAAAACCTCCCACCGACAGGGCTAAGAAGCGAATGCCAACACAGGCCCAAAGGGGGGCTTGTTCCCTGTTTGTGGTGGTCTCTTCTGTGGCGGGAAGCTCCTTTAGTTTGCTGGCTAAGAGCGATAAGAGCAGAGCACTGTGGAGCCCCAGGAAGGAATGTGCACAAGGGTGGAAGGAAGGAGATGGGTGTCTGGCTTGGATGATGTTCAGAGGGGAATGACTATTTGGGTGTGGATGGAGACGATGGTCAGAGGAGTCAGGCTGGAATTCTAGTTCAGCACCAAGAAGCAGTCGGACCTGGAGGACATCAGAATGGATTCAGGCAGACGTAGGGCCCTATTCTACTGGTCAGTGAGGTAGTACAGAGCATATGTCAGGGCAAACATCAGTCCGCAGAGACCCCCAGTGGTTCAGCTGGGGAGATGACCAGTGACTGTCGCTGACCAGGATTTAGCCTTGAAAAAGGCCCGAAGTGGAGATAGCCTCAGAGCAGCCAACAGACACAGAGCTGGGCACGATCAGCGGGAAAGCTCTAGCCAGAGGATGCAGGCCTTTGTAATACTCCTGGATAAAAGGCAGAGCCCCCCTGAACGCCCTTTGATTCCCCAGGGTGCTGCTGATTTCCCACTGCAAGTGCATCAGGAACATGGGGAGAGGGTAAGACATTTTAGGGTCCAGTGGCTGATCTGGCTCTGAATTTAATGGATCAGGTACACAGCAGTGGCCTTTCCTTCCAACACCCCCCGCCCCCCGCCCCAATGCTTTTTAACGTGGGCGTCAGGAGGTATATTAACACTGGAAGTGAGATATTTTTGTGACACCTTATTAATATTCTTCTCTCCAGACTAATAATAAAAAGCAGCTTCTGGCATTTGGGGGTGGGCGAGGGGGGAAGCCATCCAATCCCTAGTGTAAGAGAGCGGCTCCCGCAGTAATGGAATGACATGGGACTATAAAAATGTTTCAGATCCCATCTGTGGAGCAGCATCACCCCACATGGCTTTGGAAGGAAGCTTCCCCATCACAGCTACAGCCTTTGGAGGTATTCTACTAGCTTAGAGTGACCTCTACAGGCCAACGTGTTCTGGACATCTCCCAGTCACCCAGCCCTTCAAAACTGATACCCGGGGAGGGGGCGAAAAGATAAATGCATGGAAACTAGATTCACAGAGGGGCAGATCCTGTTCCCATTTTAATCAAATGAAGCTTTGTCACTGATGTGGATAGCAGCAGAATCAGGCCCATGGAGTTCCATGAAGCCACTAGCCCAGAGTACGAGGGAGCTCAGTGGTTAAGGTATCCCTGCTGCTCCGCAGACTTCCTGTGGGGATTGTAGCACTTTTCTGCCTCACGGGGGTAAGTGAGGATGAACTGCGTTACAGATAAGAGCTTGCATGTGCTCTGATGCTATGGAAAGCCATAGAAGTACCTCAGACAGAAAAGGACCTCTCACACCAGATCCACTGGGTTTTGTGGCTGGTGGCCATTTCAGATTCAAATATTTACCCTTAAAGGAGCCTGTTTAATAAATGTTCCAAGCATGTCGCAGGCATGAGGAATATGTGTAATAGATGATCAGGACATCATCAGTCAAAAGTGTTGTAGAGGGTTAGACGCAACTGGGGGGAGGGATAGCTCAGTGGTTTGAGCATTGGCCTGCTAAACCCAGGGTTGTGAGCTCAATTCTTGAGGGGGCCACTGAGGGATCTGGGGCAAACTCAGTACTTGGTCCTGCTAGTGAAGGTAGGGGGCTGGACTCAGGGTCCCTTTCAGTTCTATGACAGGGGTATATCTCCATATTTAACTTACTGACATGTTGGCCTCTCTAACAATTGATTAACAATCTAATAAAGCACCTCAGTCATTTACTAACCCTTGGTATTGACCTCCTTTGTAAAGTGCTTTGAGATCTACTGCTGAGAAGCACTAGATAGTAGAAGAGCTAGGTTTTATTATTGTAATAAACTATTTATACCTGGGTATGAAGTGTCCTGGTAAGCCTGTAAAACCACCATGGAGACTCTAAGGTTACATCGACACTACAAGCTAGGGCCGTGATTTCCCTCCTTGTGTATACACACTTGTGGGAGCTTGAGGAGAGCTAGCACAAATGTAAATAGCTGTGGAGCACAGGCAGTGGCGGCATGGCTGAGTCACGCCAAGGAGGATTATCCAACAAGTCTGCCTTACGGGGATTGTTTTTGCTGCCTAAAAGGACAAGCAGGAGTGGAAGGAAGCAGCAAATACACTGGAGAGGCAGCGGGATGCCAGGGGAGGACGATTCTGGACTGGGCTGTTATGAGACCTGGGTTCTATTCTCGGCTCTGGCTAGAGATGACCGCGCAAACCAGGCACATCCCCTCTCCGTGCCTCTTGTTTCGGCTCCATCTCTGTCCTGTCTGCTTAGATTACAAGCTCTCCGAAGCAGGGAGAGTGGGAAGGACGGTCAAGTCAAAGGGGCACCAGACAGGGACTCAAGAAACTGGAGTTCTGTTCCAGGCAAGGTAACAGACTTCCCATGTGACCTTGGGCAAGGTCACCCATACACCCCAAGTCACAGTTCTCCATTTACAAAATGGGGATAATATTCCATACCCCTTCTGTGCGGGTGAAATCCCTTGCTGATTGGGAGCTTCTCTGATACTGTACTGATGAGATCACAAGTACCTAGAGAGGTGTATGGACAGCACCTAGCACAATCCAGGCTCCATCTGGGTTGGGATCTATACATCCTATTGTTGTATAAATAACCACGAGCTTGGTGTAGGCATAGCTCATTCTGGCCATGAATAAAGATGCAGATCGCTTGATTTGAGTGCCAGGTTACACTGTAAACAAGGGTGTGCTAGACTGTGTGCTGGAGACTGTGTTTTCAAATTAGTTGAGATAAGTGGAAACCCCCTGAATTGATTTGCTTGAAATGTAGATCAGGTGAGTACAAAAGTGATGGGTCCTTACACAATCTGCAAAGCGATTGGTCGCTACATGAGCTGTGCAACATCCAAACCACCTACGCTCAAGAAGAATAGATGTTAGTAGCTAGGGAAAAACGTATAAAAACTGAATAGTGTGTGCTATGACTTGGAAGTGTGGTTTCACCCTGAGTCTGGGCCTGGCCAGGGTAGGCCTAGAATTGTTCCACCCTAAAAACGTAGCCTGAGTGATGAGTTGGAGCTGAACTGAGTTTTTGGATCCCAAAGACTAGGATGAAGTGTTCTTCCAGAACTGGACAAGATGTTCTGGATAAACCACATGGAAAAACTCTTGGAGGAACACTTGGGACCCTCATTGAAGTGGGCAGAGACCCTTACTGATCGGGAATCCTACCTTGGCATTTCTAAGCAGAACAGTTTCCCACCCTGATCCTCATTCTTGGGGCACGCTTTCTCCCTAGAGCCTGTGGCTTTGCACAAAGACTTCTGCTGAGCAAAAGATGCGAGAAAACAGGGCTCCCATGAAGAGAGTCATTCAGGAAATTCCCTGGCAGCCAAACCAGCGTAGAGGCCCATTGCTCAATACAAAATTCTTAGGGTGAAATGGATGCTGTGGAGACCTGTGTGTTCCAGGCTGGGTAGGGATTAGGCGCACAGCAATGATATAATAAAAATGGGAGCATGACCTCAATTCCTATCAACTGACAATGTGTCTCTCCACTAGAGGAAATATTCCCAGGCGTTATCCCTGCTGCTCCATCTTCCAATGTTAGCTTGGGCTGGGCCTTTTGCCCACCCCACCCAGTTTCCTCTGCTCTCCATCTTGAAACGAAGGGATGAATAGGCCTCCCTTTTTGTCACATGTTCTAGTCTGGCATCACCACCCAAGGCATCTTTAGAGGCAGGACTCCTGGGTCCTATTCCCAGCATTGAGGCTGACTGGGTAACCTTGGGCAAGACACAGCACCCCTGTGCCTCAGTTTCATAGAATATCAGGGTTGGAAGGGACCTCAAGAGGTATCTAGTCCAACCCCCTGCTCAAAGCAGGACCAACCCCAACTAAATCTCCCAATGACCCCCTCAAGGATTGAACTCACAACCCTGGGTTTAGCAGGCCAATGCTCAAACCACTAAGCCATCCCTCCTCCCCCAAATGGATACTCAACAGGTGACCTTATCTCCTTCTCCACTAACCTGTAGGGAGACTGAGCATTAGAAGACATGTATAGTAGGAATTTAAAATAAGGGGAACCCAGCTCTCCCTCCTCCGCTCCCAGGTTGGGGTAAGCAGCACTCCTCTATGGATCCCCCTCTGCTCCTTAGCAGGTGCTGTAAGAGCTCCTTGCTCCTGGTTTCAGGCTTTAGCCACTGGGTGTGCATCACCCCATTTCACAGCAGATGAGAATGAACTAGACTGGCCCCTTGTAGTCAACAGAGCAAAGTGAGGCCCAAGTGACGCACAGAGGCAGTGGCAGAGCCCAGCACAGAGGGCAGAACGATACCTAAAGCGACCCCCAACGTAGCTCTAAAGTTCAGCTCTTCCCAGCCCTGGTGGGCTCTAACCAGTCAGGACTTGTGCTAGGTTAAAGGCCTTTCACTCATCTTCCACTGCAACTTCAGCTCATTATGAAATCCTGACTGCAGGAGATGTTAACAGTCAAAATTTATGGCTTACAGTTTCCCGTTAACAGCCTTGGCTGGGGAAGCGCTGGAGAGGGATGAAAGCTGCGCCGGGCGAGCTGGATGTCAGATTAAGACTTCAAAGATTTCTAATATGTCGGCGACATTCTGATGCTACACAAACCCTCTCGCTCAAGTTTGGTGGCACTTTCAACCCAGGCGAGCCGGCCGGTACTGGCCACCTTACACATGGGCTGGTAACCCATGTACTTTTCAGCAAGGACAGAGGCTAAGCCACACCAGTGCTGACAGTCCACCAGTGCCTTCCCACAATTGCCTCTGGCTGCCCAGGACAGAAAAGTTCTCCCACAATTCACTGGAAAAGAACCCATGTGGCTCAGTTCTCTGCAGCCCAAAAGCAGCCTGGGGGGGTGCCCCACGAAGTCCTAGTGACTCAAAGGGGCAAGTGCAGCTCTCATGAGGACACAGTCAGGGATGGCTTTCCAGCAAGGCTGCTCACAGCCAGGCAAAGGCAGTCTGGGTGCTGGGAGTGAACTCTGCAGTAAAGACCTACCCTAACTGAGCTACAGTGGGTGTCGCATGACTAGGGCCTTTGGATGGGAACATACAAAACCAGAGCGCTTCAGCAAACTCAGTTCCCATTACAACATCAGCTACTTCGGGTTTTCAGTGTTGCCAGCTCTGGAGATTTCATCACAAATCTCAGTAGTTGCTGTTCTCCTTAAAGCCCTGCCTCCTGGAGTCATGTGAATACATGAAGAAATCTTCACTTTAAAAAAAAGTTTCTAGCCCTAGTGGCGACAGAATAAAGCTGAGAAACATGAGCCCTTAATTGCTCCAAACACTAGAAAATTAATATAAAGAGCCCTGATTTTTCTCCTTCCCCCCTCCCCCACACACTGAAGGTGTGGAGATAAAGCTACATAGCTATGCAGGCTGGAGCATTGTCTAATTGTTACTGTAGAGGAATCGTTGTCGTCAAGACTCCTCAGCATATACATTAAGGGCAAAATTAGTGATGGTTGAGATCCAGCTCCTAGTTAGTCTCATTGCTTGACTTTTGGTGGGAGCAGGCTGGGGGGCGGGGGGAGGGGGTTGAACTAGAGCTGTGTCTACTCCTGGGCTGAGTTTCCATCATGACTACTGTTGTCTGATCCTGGGCAAGTCAGTCAATCCCCGTGGCTCACTTTCCCCTCCGTAAGATGGGGCTAACATTGACTTACCCATCTCCCAGGGCGGTTCGCAGGTTAAGGTTCTGAGATGCTGAAACAGAAAGGACCAAGCCTGCTCCCTCGACATCAGATACAGAAGAGACCCTGTCTCATGTAACCCGTTGTTCCACTGGAGCATTATTCCCTACAGAACACCCTTGGTGTGTTTGGCAGAGTCTTGAGTGGCTCCACTGAAGAAGCTTGTCACAGTTCCCTTTATAACTTCCCCATAGTCGAATAAACTTCACGTGACAGTAAAGTTTCCCATTCATTCACAATTCGACTTTGCCCCATGAATTCACAGTTAGGGACATAACACCATTAGTCTTTCTTCCCTCTCTGCCTTAGATGGAAAAACACCACTCCTGAGCACTCCGGTTGCATGGAAGGAAAGGCACATTTCAACCAGTTTAACCTTCAAGCTCACTTACTGAACAATATTACTTTAACCAGAGCTTCTGTATGTGGAATCCTCTTTTTTTTTTTTTTTTTTTTAAACTGACAAAAATCCTTCTCCTGGTCCTGCCAAGCCCTCTGTCTTAGTGATCAAAAGAGTTGAAAATGTCCCCTGGCATCCACTTTATTAATTCAGTTGTTTTTGAAGTTCTCATGTTTGATCTTTGTCTTTTAACAACTTTTTTCATCTCTCTGTCCAGCAGGAAGAACACAGCAGCTCTTCTCCTGATTCAAAGAATCATGAGCTCTCTTTTCTCCAGCCCTGGAATGCATCCAGCATCAGTCGAGAGAGCTCGTCAAAAATGTAGCCAGACCAAGTGCTATAAATCTACTGCAAGAAAGTTCCGCTTAGTTGCATATCCCACATTACTTGTTTGTGCATTGTGGGGACAGGCTAGGACCTGAGGCCTCTTAATTTCAGAAAGTGCCAAGCACATTGCCTCCGAAAATCAGGCCCCTTTAAGGTATCTTAAATTGGGCCCTCAAAAGTCACTGTTTACTTTTGGTAAACTTGGCTACCATACCAGATTGGCAGCATAGGTAATTCTAGCTTGCACATTCACCCTAAAGCATCCCCAAATCGCTTCAATGCTCTTTCTATATAGACTCACAGGCGTGTGTATGCACACATCTACCGAAATGCAAGTGAACAGCCAGGGCATAGCAAATTCCAAAACAAAGGGGGAGGTATGAGGAAGGAGGTTCTGGCCAGGATACCAAACTAAAGCCCTATGCTTTTCTGAAAAGTGCCCCCATGTCCTCTGGCATTCCTAGAGCAGTCTGGACTACTTTGCACTTAAAGATCTCAGTTGAAAGTCTTTCCCATCATCTAACCTATCCAAGTTTTATGTCACTTGGAAAGTGGGGCTGTGTTAGTCAGGCCAAGCTCCCATCCTCTGATTCCAGAGAGCATTTCAAGCCTGTTACTTCCGACATCTAAACCATCCCCTTTGTTAGGCATGGATTTTTACCTACCCTTAAGGGCAGCCAGGGTGCTTAGGAGGATCTGTGATGCCTTTCAGGAGCTGGAGAAGATAGCCTCTTGCAGCACTGATTGCGCATCACTGTCCTAGAGCCTTTGGACCCACCTACATACATCCATTGATTTTATGACTGACCTGAATATTGAAATAAAACTCAAAAATGGAACACAAAAAACTCTTCCTGACCCATTCTTGGCCACCCTCCAAGCAAATGAGGCAAACTAGCTTAAAAAGTGGGTTCCTTAGTCTTCCACCAGGGCACAGCTTGCAGACATTGGCAGGGTGTCCTGGCCCAGTTTGTGACTGTATTTTACTGCCGCTTATAAGGGAGTTCAGTGAAGGAGGAAGTAATTAGGGAATTGTTTCTGGAATTTCCATAGCCCAATTATTACAGCAGCTTTTGGCTATTAGTATCTTTTAACCTCTCGGCAATAAAAACCTGGAGCCCCATTAAATGTACTAATTGCTAAAGGAATGAACCAAGACAACTCCGGATTTTAAAAATCCATATATATATAAAAATGTAGTAGCCCTAGGTAAAAATGAAACCATTTTAACAGTTCATAGACATAAACTAACACCGTTCAGCAAAAATATCACATAAATAAGTTGATTAGCCCCCAAAAGAATATTTCCACACAAGAGGCTGGCTTTCAAGGCTAGTGCCAATACAAGCCCAGCCATTGTGTGCAACTTCAAGGGGAACCAATATTCCAACAGAACCAGATCTCTCCTTGGCCGAATACCAATGGCTAGCGGGCGGCTCAGCATGGGTCATTATGAACAGGCTGAAGTAGAAAAGAGAAATGAGAAGAGGGCAATTCAAGCATCCTTCAGTCCTGGCCCTTCCCACTGGCAAATGCAGCAATGCTGGCAATCGTCGTTGACAAAACTCCAACTGACTTCACTGGGAGCAGGGCCGCATCCTTCGAGACTAGTCTGAGTTGCAAAGTTCGGACCCAGACTTGTCCGAAGTTCAAAGATGTTAGATCAGGACCATCACTGAAACCAACGTATGGTGAATGCTGTGGTCGGGGTCATATGGGACACATTCATGATGTGTCTTTGTAACTACACCCACACCCTTCAAGATTTTAAGCTTTCCCTGCCTACACTGACCATAGCCAGCATCTTCATGACACTGTTTGGGGAGTGGTCTCCACAGCATCTGAGGCCAACCAGCCAGTTTCTTCCGGCTGGGACACCCAGCCGGGATTATGTGCACTAACAATCTAGGCACCCATTTTTAAAGCATCTTAAAAGCAGAGTTTAGAGAAACACAGGAGATTGTTAAATAAAGAGCAGTTCAGACTTACTGCAGCAAAGAGCACTAAGCAAACAAGCTCATCACCTATCCTTTACATATTGCTTGGTGTGGGCAGAAGTCTTCTGTTCTACCCCCCAGATTGCTTGTTGTTTCCCTTCATTCCGCTCTCCAGATTTGCAAGGCAGCATATGTCCCGCTTAGATTTCAAGAAAGTGCTGGAATTTGGTAATGTACAAGATAACTGTGGATCTCTTTATGGCAAAAATCAGGCTCTCTCTGATCTCCCACAAACGCCAAAGGATCTGGAGTTAGTTCACATTCTGATGGGAGGGCCTGCATCCTTTTCTGGATGCCTCAAAACAACACAGGCAGTAAACTCTTCTCTGGATTACCACATTCTAGACCTGCAATCAGTCCACCTATCCACAGTGAAGTGGATGAGTGTTGATGATGTAGTCTTAGGCTAGGTCTATACTACCCGCCTGAATCGGCGGGTAGAAATCGACCTCTCGGGGATCGATTTATCGCATCCTGTTGGGACGCGACAATCGATCCCCGAATTAGCGCTCTAACTCCACCAGCGGAGGTGGTAGTAAGCGCCGCCGACAGAAAGCCGCAGAAGTCGATTTTGCCGCCGTCCTCACAACGGGGTAAGTCGGCTGCGATACGTCGAATTCAGCTACGCTATTCACGTAGCTGAATTTGCGTATCCTAAATCGACTCCCCCCTGTAGTGTAGATGTACCCTTAGCATGGGTTTAGGCTCCAAATTCTTTCAGAGGGCAGCCTTGGTATTTTAGAATGCAAACTACATCATCCAAGGCTGTAACGGTCTTTCATTTGGCATGTTGAGTGTAGGTGACCGCATCCTGAAGCACATTCTCCAGAACACAAATCTCCTTGTAAATCAAATGTGGGATCTACTTCACACCCCCATGGTGAACAAGATGATGAATGGCTGGCTTAGCAACCCCCTGGATATTCTTAGAACCTCCCTATGGAAATTGACGACTTGACTGGGTATTGACAGGTTAGAGCAAAGATGGAAGTTTTCAGGCTGAAACATTGCTAAGCAGAAGTCCTGAGAGGTGTGTGGTTCAAACTCAGAACCGAAATATCCCAGCCTGGGACCCTAACTCTTTTCTGTAACAAAGAGTCAGTTAAGCCCTCCACAGTTGAGATGGAAATTTTTTTATTGGAACATGATGAAAAATGGCTTTTCAACAAAAAAACATTTTCATGGGAAATTTGACTTAAAAAAAAGAAACTGCAAAGTGAAAGTTTCTTTTTTGGTAAAATGTTTTGGTCTTCAATTTTTGAAAACCAAAGTTATTTAAAAAACCAAAACCCCAAATTTTTAAAAAGTTTTCTATCAAAAGAGATTTTCCATTGGAAAGATTGAAAAATGATCATTTTAAAAAATTTCTTGTGAAAAAAATTGGCATTTTTAAACTCGTTCTAGTCAACACTCCTCCAGAGTGCGTAAATATTATACCTAGTTACAGAAAGATAGACCGAGGTTAAATGCAACTAGAGGTCAAAAGGCCAATTGCAAAACTGGGAATTGTATGCCCTAAAGCTGTCAGACAATAAAAATTGTGTCTACAGTAGTGCATCACAACACACCCTCTTGAATAGTTGGATAAGTGCATACACAAAAACATCAAGATCTGCTTGGTAGTGAAAATATAATTTTATTTTTAGCTGCCAGCAATATACTGGTATATCTGTAAAAGATGATCCAGAGAGTGACAGACATAAGCATACTACAATAAACTGTATGGACTTGTCAAGTTTTTCTGCATACCACGCTCCAATTCCAGATGTTCAGTTCTGGGAGTTTGCATCTCACCCCACTTCATCCCACCCACATACAAAAGGCAAGAATTAGTGTCACAAGATAAGTGGGCTGACTTGGGAGAGAAAGTTTTGTTTCAAAGATTCTCGTTTAACATGTTCAAATCATTATCTGAATGGCAGAGTACATTTTGCTGTTCTTAGCCACTGTGTTCTATGGAGATCGATATCATGGTTTGGCTCAACACAGTCAGTTTTTTTTCCATGTGTCTGTTCCTTTGATATGAAACGCTAATTTGCTTCCTTAGCATAGAAAGTTGATTTAGTCTTTTTTCTGATCAAGGAACTGCACACAAGTCTTTTCAATCAGTTTAGACAGACCTGTTCCAGAAAATTACCAATTTCATGGGAAAAATATAATTATGCAACTACACGGCTGCAGTCGTCCATTTGGGACTTTGAGTGCCTGAGAGAAACAGACACATAGGAAATGTTTGGAGTGCATGAAATCATTTCAAGGGTTCACATGCATCCCGCTCAAACAGGTTTGCACAGGTAGGAAGTCTTTTCCAGAAAGGAAAACTTTGTTTAAAAACCAAATTCACGTGTATACCTCGTTCTCCAGTCAACGCGGGAGGGAATGGGGACAGGGAGTTTCCCATTAATAAGGGTTACTGTAAGTGCTGGTCATTGGGGTCAGACTGAAGTCCTCTTTCCATAGTATACATATAGCACAGCTGGCTAATCCCACCACATATCACCCTGCCAAAGCTCTGCGGGTCTGACCTGCAGGGACGACCTGTAGAGGCGAAACTCTGTTCAGTCTCTACTAAGTTCTTGGCCTCTCTGCTGAGGATGCCAACAAGTGGGACAGCAATAGTGATGCACTGCAACCCAGATACCAATCCCCTAGGAAATCAGAAAGACAGCAACGCATTTCACAGAGGTCAGCAAGCGGCCACCACATGGCATATCCCCTTTCAGTTACGAACCAACCAGAGCCTTGTTTGAGCTTTGACTAGAAGGGAAAAGCGCGTTTTTAGTTGCCGTCCAATCTCTGACACTCAATAGCTCATTGTATTGAGACAAGAACTACATCAATGGGTGCCAGAGACAGCAAGAGCTTTAACTTGGTTCCCAAGCTTTTAACCGTGTCAGCCATTAAAATTACTTAGTTGTAGCATATTATATTCAACATCCATGTTTTGAGGATGATAGTTAAGAGATTATTGAAGGGAAATTACAAAGCATCTATGGTTTATACTAGACTACAGGCCTGATATTTTAACAAGGTAAGTAAGTGTGTATATGCCTGCTTTTTTGTGGGCAGTTACCAAGTTTCTACACTCAACTGTGGTCACTGTATATACAAATGGTTAATTATGATCATGCGCATCCAGTTACCCAACACACACACAAGCTGTGTGCATACAGGGTGCCTAATTTGTTTACAAAAAAAATTGGGCCTGATCGCTAATTAAAAAAAACTCCAAAGGGCCATCCTGATCTAAATTTAATATAGATTATTAATTTCAATTGATTAAGTCATACCCAAAATTAAACTGATTCCTATATTCCATTTTTAGTTGAGCATTTTAAGCTATACAAAGGCAAAAAGCACCAAACCAATAAACTTCCATTGTTACCCTCCTTGTGTTATTAACAACTAAACAAAACCACGTTTTAATCTGACAAAAAATGAAATAATTCCTCTCTCTGGATGTAGCACTGGCAAGTATTAAACCCCTAAAGAAAATTTTTACTGCTAGACAAACTTTATTCATGGTGTGAATGGGCCTTTAGGATACAGTGAATATAAAAAGGCTACAGATCATTTTTAACCCGGCTGCTCTGTAGATTTTCCTTTCAGCTCCTGAACACCTCTGCAATAAATCATAATAGGGTTTGATTTTAAGTGTATCGATCGCTGTCTTTGAAAAGACAAGTAACAATTGAGAGTTGTTACAATAATGGAATTCTAGACTTAAGAAGGCAAGACAAAGGCACCGCAAGCCACGTATACAAAGATGGAGTACTCTATTACTTATTTAAAGCTAACTTTATGGATACGTGAAGTAGCAAAAGCAGGATGCTTAGAAAGTCATGCTGTTTTTCATAAAACTAGTGCTTACCAAAATGTTAGTGTAAAAAAGTGTGTTTCTGTGAGCATTTTCGTGTTATTGCAGTAGGTTTAATATCAGAAAAACAACCTACAAGGAATAGCACTTTCCAGACTTCTAAAATCAGTTAAATATAAAAAAGTATCACCACAAAAAATAGGTTAATGCTCTTTGGAGTAGGGTTTGATGGCCTCTAAAATAACCTAGTAATTTATTTCATGCATCAAAACCTTGCCTTTTTGTATTAAAAAAGAAAACTATTCCCTGGTTTAGAAATATTTGAAAATTGCTTTTTAGAAAATTGCAGTGCTATTCCTCAGTGTTGCTGCAGAAAACCTAAATGTAGAGTAGTGCAATGATTACGGATATGCAAAATTGCCGTCCAGGTATGTAGACAAGTGACAGTCAGGGGATAAATTCATTCCTAGAAAGGCTGGCACTTCACAGAGCATTATTTTTAAAGAGAAAACAAAAAAGGGCTTTTCGTTTAGAAAAATGCATATTGTATGTTAAGGCAAATATTCTCTTTTAAAGGTCACTTACACATGCTTCAGAAAAAAAAATCTTTAAAAAATTCTCAGCAAGATTTCTACTCTAGCTGCTGTGTGTGTGTCAGTCTTGCATTGCTAATCATTGCACTCCTAGCTATCATATGCAGTAGCTATTTGTCAACTAGAACCCTAAAGTTTACATGTACATTGTTTACGACAGCACAGTTTTCCTAAATAAATGTTACTAGGACGACCTACACAGAACAAAGGCTCTTTACTCCCAAAAAAGCAGCCACTTGCAGTTCTTAAAATGAACCAATGGTGGGTGTCTAGCTCTTTTGGTTTCTTCATGATGCGCCATCAAAATGACCTTCTGCTAACTGTTGATCTGGTGTGACCCAAAACTCAGTTCAGACAGCACCAACCATTACTAGCGCTCATTGGGCTCCAGAAGGCCCAGACCTAAACACAGTCTCTGAGAAGCCCCTAAACAAAATTCAGACCAAGATCCCAACTCCTGCAGTTTGGGGCATTCATATCTGGGTCTGTGATGGCCATATTTCGGGGGAGGAGGGGGGATTGTTTGTAATCCAACAGTTATTTAACAGTATTTTTTTGTCTTGTTTTTTTTTTTTATATATATATATATATATATATAGCCAAGTATTCTGCAAAAGGCTTTTTTGGAAATAAGATCCTTTGGTATATGACTGGGATAGACAAGCAGGTACAGATCAGTATGTTGTAGATAACTATTTTATCCTACATGCAAACCTTTAAGAAATAGTAAATTCCAAAATACATAAATATTTCTTGTACCATATACCAAGAGAATATTGTGGACCAATTAGTGAATTTCAAAAGCGTGTCTACACAGAAATGGACCAAATGTTTGCAAGTTTAGCTATAGTTAATAGATAAAGAAAAGGAGTGGAGGAAAATAACCCTTTATGCTGGGGTGTTTAGGGTACCCCAATGCAACATTAAACAAACTGAATTAATGATAATCTTCATATTTGCTGCTAAAGAAGGTAAAGAAAAACAAGCCTCATTACTCCTGTTTTGCAAATTTAGGTAATTACTGTACCTGCTCTATCCAACGTAACATTGAATAACTGCAAATTCATGCAAAATAAATTGTTGTTTTATATGCAAAAGAGCAGTCTGTTAGGAGAAGCATTCTGTTATGGAATATGTGAGAAGTCATCTCTTTTGCAAGTGCTGTTTAGTTAGTGAGTCTCTTCGCTACATCGCTGTAAGCTATTTCAATCTCTTTGTCTCCAGGACAAGTATTGGTGAATTCATCCCTGCTGTAGGCATTGGTCAGGTATCTCCAAATCCCTGTCATTTGCTTGGGAATATCAAAATTGCGATATTTTTTGGCAACCACCTAGAACAAAATAAGAAAAATGCAATGACTACTTCACGTCTTTTACGTTACATCAATTCTTGCATTCTTTGTCACACTAACCCCACAGAGTATAAGCCCTGCAATGTAACTTCCATTAAAGATCAAAATCAGTAGATCTTGCCCTTCTGGTATGTATGTGGACCTGGTGGTACACTATATGCTTCCGTTTATCTGAAGACAATGAGCAAACTAGTACTACAGATTAACTATTGCTACAACCAGGCATATAAATTTAACCTGGGGCTCCATCTGCAGTGTGAGACTGCCTAGAACAGTGCAAGAGAAGGGAACAGAAGTCAGACCATGGTAATAAAGAAAAATCTTCATTTATGCAGAGTTATGCTCTCCCATCTCCCAGATCTTTCAGGTGTGTCTAACTTGTCCTCTGGTCCTATATTTGGAATTGTGCAATTTACCTGTATTACTAAGGCCATTTTCTATACAGATAGAAAAAACATGTGCTTAATGAAACAGGGAAAAACTGTAGTCATATGGTTGTTCTTTCTTCTTAAAAAGTCTCATGACTTCCTTGTTTCTACAGTGCATTAAAACCTGGCTTGACTTGGCCCATAAATCCTTGTTTCCTAGTTATCTGTTAGGTCTCACTGTAACTAGGGTAGGCACAGAAGTTTCACAGACATTTCAAGAATCTTTCATTAAATTATTATGCAATGCTGTTAATATTGTGGTTACACTTAACGAGGACATATGTATTGAGCCTTATTTACCAAGTTCATTGCAATGGGATGGGATCCAGGATCTTGTACGTTTTTTCCAACTTTTACTTTTATTATTTTGTAGTATATTATATCCACTGTAAGAAATTAACTGAAATGACTGTGGTCCCTCCCAATAAAATCATTTACCTTGACAATGTGTAGTTTAGGTAGCAGATTGCAGTCTGCTAAAGTCATCTCATTGCCATCCAGAAACTTGCGGACAGAAACTGGGATATCCTCCATGCTGTTCTCATCTATCTCATCAGGGAGAGGAGTATTCAGGTACTCATCCAGTTTCTGCAGAGTTTTCAAGAGGCTACGTTCCAAAGCTGCAGGAAAGGAATACAGTTTTAAGTGAGAACAATAAAGAGGAAGGAAAGAAAGCCACAAAGCAGTTTTCAAAGAGTTATCAATCTATTCACTATAGATATCTATACAGGAAGCATGTCTGGTTCTTGCATCCTCTTCCTGATGCAATGTAATGCGAGAGAATTGGCTAAGCTTAAAGCACCTCAGTAATGCACTGAGAAGGGATTAGTTTATAGACAATCTGTTTTTTACAATTCACGTTTTAAGAAAAAAGTATGAATTCAGGACTTGTATATTAAGTGGAAAGAAGTGTGTCTACAAAATTCCAATCTATCTCCTTTTACCTACTGTAGTACATCAGATGCACTTTATAATAGTTACTTGGCACACATGTAGCCCTACATACCACTAAGTCTGCTTACATGAATTTGCTTTGCTGGGATACCCATGGCAGTGCCGGGATACCCATGGCAGTGCCAAAACACTGAAAGTGACATTCGGTCTCCTTTGCCATAGCTATTATGGCAAAGGAGCTTTAGTGGTAGCTAGTAGCATTACACACTGAATTGAAATCTGTGCTACCTACCAAAACTGGACAAACTGAAGTTTAATCTTAGGTCTTGTCTACGTGGAAACAGGCACAGAAATAACTAAATCAGCTGTAATTCACACCTTCAGCACATGTCTGTGTGGATGCACTTATTCTGGAATAAGACAACCCCTATGTCAGAATAGGGCTCTCTATTCCAGAACAAGTGCATCCCCACAGATATTCACTCAAGTAACTGAAGGTGTAAATTAACAGCTGATTTAGTTATTTCAGTGCCCGTTCCCATGTAGACAAACTCTTAGCTCTTCCTTATTTTGTCAGCTTGACATAACTTAAAGTCATTAAAATATACCCTGTAAGGGTTTATTGCTATTTAAGGTCTGGTCTAAATACAAGCTTGCACCAGTTTAGTTAAATCACTGCAAAACCCTAGGTGGGCACTTATTTGCCATTTAAGAATGGCTTATGTCATTTTATCTTAAATCTGTTCCTAACCGAAATACGTCACACAAGATTTGCTCTGATTTAACTAAAACAGAATCATACAAACATAGGACTGGAAGGGACCTCAATAGGTCATCTAGTCCAGTCCCCTGAACTGAGGCAGGACTAAGTATAATCTAGACCATCCCTGGCAGATGTCTGACTAATCTGTTCTTTAAAACCGCCACTGAAGGAGATTCCACAACTTCCCTAAGTGATTTGTTGCAGTTCTTAACTACCCTTAGCATTAGGAAGTTTTTCCTAATGTCCAACCTAAATCTCCCTTGATGCAATTTAAGGCCATTACTTCTTGTCCTGTCCTCTCAGTAGTTAAGAACATTTATCAGCGTCCTCTTTATAACAAGATTTTATGTATTTGAAGATTATTTTCATGTCCCCCACCACCACCACTCTTCTCTTCTCCAGACTAAAGAAATCCAATTTTTTCCACTTTCTTCATAGGTCATGTTTTCTAGACCTTTAATCATTTTTTTTCCTCTCCTCTGGAATTCCTCCAATTTGTCCACATCTTCTCTGAAGCGTGGTGTCCAGAACTGGACATAATACTCCAGTTGAGGTCCTATCAGCACTGAGAAGAGTAGAATTATTTCTCAGGTCTTGCTTATAACTCCTCCTACTCATACAGGCCAGAATGATGTTCACTTTCTTTGCAACAGTATTACATTGGTGACTCATTTGGTTTGTGATCTACTATAACCCCAAGATCCTTTTCTGTAGTACTCAGTCCCAGACAGGCATTTCCCATTGTGTATTTGTGCAACAGATCGTTTCTTCCTAAGTGTGGTACTTTGCATTTGTCCTTATTGAATTTTTTCCTATTTACCTCAGGCCACTTCTTCAGTTTGTCAAGATCATTTTGAATTCTAATCCTGTCCTCTGAAGTGCTTGCAACCCCTCCAAGCTTGGTATTGTCTGAAAACTTTATACATGTACTCTCTATGCCATTATCCAAACCATTTATGAAGATATTGAATAGAACCAGACCCAGGACAGATGCCTGCAGGACCCACTCAATTATGCCCTTCCAGCTTGATTGTGAACCATGGATAACTACTTTCTGACTATGCTTTTCCAACCAGTTGTCCACCCAGTGCATCTAGGCTGTACTTCCCTAATTTGTTTGAGACGGTCATGTGAAACAGTATCAAAAGCTTTAATAAAGTAGAGATATATCACTTCTACTACTTCCTCCCTAGCCACAAGGCTTGTTACCTTGTCAAAGAAGGATATTAAGTTGGTTTGACATAATTTGTTCCTGACAAATCCATGTTGATTTATTTATCACCCTATTATCTTCGAGGTGCTTACAAACTGACTGCTTGATTATTTGCTCCATTATCTTTCCAGGTACTGAAGTTAAGTTGAGTGGTCTATAATTCCCGAGGTTATCTTTATTCTTCTTTTTATAGAGGGACGCTATACTTGCCCTTTTCCCAGACTCCACAAGTTCTCAAAGATAACTGCAAATGGCTCAGACATCTCTTCAGCCAGTTCCTTAAGTATTCTAGGATGCACTTCATCAGGTCCCGCCAACTTGAAGACACCTACCTTGTCTACATAATTCTTAACTTATTCTTTTCCCATTTTAGCCTCAGATCATATCCCATTTACACTGATGGTCACTATATTAATTATCCAATCACTGCTACTTTTTTTTTTTTTTTTTTTGTGAAAACTGACACCAGAAAGGCATTTAACATTTCATCCATTGCTGCATTTTCTGTTATTGTCTTTCCCTCTTCATTGAGTAATGGGCCCATCATGTCCTTGGTCTTCCTCTTGCTTTTAATGTATTTGTAAAATGTTTTGTTGTTACCCTTTCTGACCCTAGCTAGTTTGATCTTTTTTTTGCCTTGGCCTTTTTAATTTTGTCCCCACACACTTGTGTATTTTTATATTCATCCTTCATAATTTGACCTTGCTTCCACTTTTTGTATGTTTTTTTGTTGTTGAGTTTCAAGTCGCTGAAGATCTCCTGGTTAAGCCAGGGTACTTTCAGTTTTGAAAGCACATGTTAAATTTGTTGCAACTCTGCATGCAGATAAGTCTGAACTCTTGCATCCGAAGAAGTGGGCTGTAGTCCACGAAAGCTTATGCTCTAATAAATTTGTTAGTCTCTAAGGTGCCACAAGTACTCCTGTTCTTTTTGCGGATACAGACTAACACTGCTGCTACTCTGAAATCTGAACTCTTGATAAATCAAATTAATCAAAGACAACAGCAGAGGGCAGTAGAGCCCATAAAACAAATACAAACCTAATTCTACAACACTGGTTATATTGGAAGAATTTTCTCTTTTCTAAATGTAAACACTGCAGAAAAATAGTAGGATTGTGTGTTTTACTTATATTCAACTGCAACCACCATTTAGGAATAAAATAAGATTCCTCTGATTATTCAAGGGTCCATCCAATCCTGCATTGCTCATGGCCTGTCAGTCTCAAAATTTGGGGTGTTATCAGAAAGCAGTAGCGCTTCTCAAATATTGCTATTTACTCTTCACATGGCAAGGTTAAAGCTTTATACCTTTTAAAAAATATGCAAGCCGATGAAATGAGTAAATCAAAACCTTGGATCTGAACATCCTGAATGCTGGGATACTTCAGATATGAAGTTTGCAGCACACTCCCACCACCAGTCCAAAGCAGTTGAAAATCTTTAAAGAACACTAAGTTCTATGTGCAATTTGGTACTGTGTGTTCAGGTGATTAGTATAAATAGATATTTAACAAGATTCCGCCCCCTCCCCCTTTCACACGGCTAAAACTTCTATACGTTTTATAGGCAAGTTTGAAGTCTGCGCAAGTTTACAACCAACCTCTCCCCCGAGACAGTATTTATAATGCTGATAAGCTTTTTATAGAAGAAATGGAATTGCTCTGTTCTAGTTTATTACTACTATATGTTGACCTAGTTATTGGAATGTTTATTATATGAATACATTGGTTTAGTTTAATGGGTAGCTGTAGGAAAACAACTAGGAAGGAAACAATGACTCAAGATAAGCCACTTCTCCACAAGCCCTGGAGGGTTAAGAGACAATGCCATTACAGGAAAAGCCTGGGAACCAGATGATCAAAAGGATTATAGCAGTTTGAAAAGTCTCCCTCTCAGGAGACTTGGGCAATCAGTGGGGAGCTGGGGCAATCAGATTGACATGCAGACACATGCCGGGGATGTCTGAAGAAAGTAGGGCTACCTAGTTTACCATCAGAAGACAATAAGACTTAAGATAAGATAGAGACATGGTTAGATTTTTAAACTCCCTTTTTCTCTAAATGCTTTGTTCCTACTGTTAAAAACAAACTATACTTTGGTTTTCAGAGGCTGTTTGATCAGGAAGAACAGTAGATGTCAGAATTTAGTCCGACCTGTTGAGTAAGCACTCTCAATACACAGGGTACTGTAGTGCAAAGCCCTATCTAGGAGTGGAATAATTGTGGAATTCTACCCAGGATAGGTAAAGGCATTGGGACTGACACCCGAGGGGGTGCACTGAGAGAGTCCAAGGAGTCAGAAATGCAGCGAGCCCTGTGACCCACCTCTTCATGGTTTCAAAGTAAAAATAATTTTAAAACTGTATCCTTACTTGTTAAAAGTAGCTCCTTAGGCTGTTGGAACAGATTTTAGAAACCTTATTTACTTCAAGATATTTATGCTACCTTAGTTTCACAGAGTGTAGTGCAAACCGTACACAGATTGGTCAGGGTCAATTGTAAACAACACTCATGTTAACACAGGGATGCTCTGGTTACATATGCTATGCTGCAGGGGACAGTTTAAAGTAATAAAACCCCAAATCCAAATTTTATTGGAGTTTTAAGAAATCATGGGTGTGTTTCAATTGAATGCTGCTTGAACGCAGCATTGCCTAACTAGGATTCTCTCTTTAGAAATGCTGAAATCCTTTTGTCAAATCCTGTATCTTGAATTAAATGATATTTTAAAGTAACAGCTAAGAGTCCATAGCCCTACAACAACAAAATCCATCAGGGAGATACTACAGAGCAGAATTGTTCTGAATATTGTTTTCTTGAACACAGCTGCTATAATAGATCCCTGGGGCAGAAGGTTGCTTGGCAACTGGGAGTTCTTATTTACCAATAAGTAATTTAATCTAAGGTCTACATGTTGCAAACTGAACAACCCATTGTGCCTTTAGTCTGGATTGGCTATGTCATTTTGAGGTTAGATGGTTATTCCTAGCAGCAACAAAGCAAGAGAAAAAGTATGAGACATAGTTTTACTTAAAATTATGGTTGAGCACCACTCAAAGTTAAAGCAGTCAGAGGACCAGATAGCTTCTAGTTTAATAGTAAATAAATTACTCTAATACACACGTTCAAATCTGGTCAGAGTCTGCTGGAATGGATGATGAGTGACCATCCTTGTTATCAATACAGTTCCTTAGCAGCTTCATTTTAACCAGGATTTGGTGTCTCTTGTAAAAAAAAAAAAAAAAAAAAGAATTCTTTGGATGACAACCCCAATAAACAGGAGCCACCATGTGTGTAGTAACAGAAGTCATGAGCGAGTATTATGCCATTATCCAACAAGTTTGAAAACATACCCTAAAAATTAACATCTATTTTAGAAGGGTAAAAAAAATATTTCAACCTCAAGTGTATGCAACTGATTACAGATCACACCGATAGTCCAGATACAGCAAAGGAAGTGCACTAGAGTATCAATAATTGTAAGGGGTTATCAGACATCTGCTCATTAATGTGCTGGCATATGGATTGGTAGCAAGTGTGTGAACAAGACTGTTTACTTATCCAGCCTATTTTCTTGCTCTTTTGTAACTGGTATTTGCATTTTATTTACCCTTTGTGGCTTCTGATATGTCTGCCGTCTTCACGTAAAAATATAACCCAGGAAAACTCTGCCACAGTGGCAGAGTACGCAAATTAGATTTACAAGCCTCCAGCTGGCAGAGGCTACCTGGATGATGTAAAGGTTGCAACTGACCTTTGAACAGCAGGATACCAATTGGGATGACAGCAGCTTGTATTTGCTAGACAAAGGATCTAGACCAGAGTTAGCTCTAGGGAAGAGCTGCTCAGAGAAACCAAAGGTTGAAACAAGCAGCAGCAAGATACAAGACCAAAAGGAAGAGAAATGTGAATTTACAGATGTTTAATATTAAACTGATTCTTTAATGTTCCCTGCGACTTTTCTCAATCATGAAATTAATGAGCCTATGATCACTTTAAGAGTTAAAACGCTACCCAGTGTCCAGTGGCACAGCACTCAAACTGAAAACTTATAGCAGTGGGGGAAGGGAGTGAAGGTGGATTCTGAAGATGGGAGGGAGTGAGGCCTTCAGGCGACTGCAGGAAGGCATTGAACTCTTTCAGCACTAGTTTATCGGAAAGTACACTCATTCTCAGAGTTAAAGGTTAATTAAAACCCCGGTTTTACACACAAGTCCTTAACTTTATCATGGACAGCACTTTATCATGGACAGCAAATCAATGCATTTCACATCTCTGCTTTTCAATAAATTACTAAGAATTACTACTGCTGTCCAGGTCCGTTTCTAATGAATTTTTGTGCACAGTTTAAGAGCCGAAGTCTGCTTCTACCCATCTTGGGTTGGAGTTTCAGAAGTGCTGAACACCAACAGCCTCAAATGAAATCAACAGGAATTGTGGATATTTAGCATCTCTGAATGTTAGGCCACTAGTTGCCAATGGGGAACCCAAAGTAAGCTTCCAGGGTAGAATAAGTCTCTAAATACACAGAATATTTCAAAGTAAATGTGATTAACTATAAAGGAACACTGTCAGTTTAAAAGCGTGACCAGGTGACCAAGACGCCCATAAGTTTAGTGTACATCTGGGTAAAAATTCAGATGTTGAAATGCACTATCTACGAAGTCAGTTTACAGCATGTCACAGGGAGGCTGCATGGGGGCAAGTTGAGCATCACGGCACATTTCAAAGAAGTTGCATCTCATGGTTAAATTCCCCAAATGGGTATTTACAACAGTCTAGACAGTCAGTTTGACTAGACAGCCTAACTGGTCTGGTTCTCTCAAGGCAGATTCAAGTCACTGGTTCGGAGATCATTAACTCAAAAGACTAAAAGCCACCTACTCAATCATGGAGATGTTGATTAATAGGATTTAAGATTTACAGTCAGCCATTACAAACTAAAATAGCTTGTTTGTGTGTCTTACACCCCTAAAATGCACCAGTAATTAAGGGGCAGGTCCACTAATGGTACCAATAGTAACAAATTAATTGCAAGTCATAAACTCCTCAATTAATAGGACCATCAAATTAGTAACTGACATCGGCTGCCCCTAGGAGGAAAAAGGAAGTGAGGTTAAGTGTTGTGGGATGAGGACAGACAGAGTGAAAGTAGTGCTGTCCCATGTTACATGTGTAGCCCTCAGAACTGCCAACAATACCTTAGTCTGCCCTGAAATAGTGTCTTTATCTAGTTTAAACACACCCATCAAAGAGGTGATCTGGGTAGCCTGGACTTTCTGGGAGCAAAATGAGATTCAAGGGATGTCTAGTTCAGGGAAGTTATTTGTAGACATCAGCAGTGCTGCCTGGACACAACCTCTACCATACCACGTTCTACCTTGTAGAAGGGAAAATAGTACAAAACAATAGAAAGAAAACAAAAGAGAAACAAAAGAGAAAAGAATGAACAAAACAAAAGAGAAACAAAAGAAAAAAGAAAAGAAAAGAAAGAGAAAGAGAAAGAACACAAGAAAAAAAACAAAAGAACGAATACAAAAGAGAAAGAACGACAGCTGCTCTTGCCAAACCCACAATCCAATGAAACACCAGGCACTAGAGATTACAGGACTGAGGTCTCCTACCTTCATTGGCCTCTGGTCTGGAATTCTTGATAAATGCAGAAAATTTGGCAAAGATGTCCATTCCAGCGGTGTTTGATTCTGGGTGCTTTGGTGAAAGCTTTAAGTACCTAAGCAGAAAGATGCAATAGTTTGTGGGCAAATATTCCAATAGCAGTTCTACTGCAATATTCAACAGAAACAATATGACCAGTCAGCCATGTATTTATTAGCATTAAGCAGGCAAAGAAATGTGTACACTCTACTTAGGTTTTTAACACATATCAGTGGATTCCGACTGGTGATCAGTGGACCCGTGGGGTACGCAGACTATGTCTAAGATTTCCAAAGAAGTCATTACCTGCATTCAAAATTTCACAGGGGTCCACAAATGAAAAAAGGTTGAAAACCATTGTTCTATATTATGTGCATCTTTATTTAAAAAATGTAGTCATTTTCAGGCCCAAAATTTAAGTTTACAAGATCCAAATGGAAATGTTTAGTGTTTTTTAAAACAAATATCAATAAACTGTGTTGATTTAAACATTTGCAATGTTGCACTGAAGTAATGCAATCAGAATCTGGAGATGAAACTGACTGCCAAATGTGAAACTGGCTGTTCTACTTTCACTCAAGGATCTGCAAATACTGAACAGCATAAACAGTGAAAGGGAAACTCAATTTTATTAACTTAAATTGGTATCAACAACATGCAAGGAATTAAAAAAAAAAAAAAGATGTTTAACCCAAGTGCCCCTTTAAAATGTTCTTTAGACTTGTCTCAACGTGACTTATCTATCTATAACATGAGTCAGGACCTGGAATTCTGAAGAACTTCAGTGCTTATTTCTGCGATAAGGATTACCAGAGGACATGCCAATTCCACTGGAGAATATGAAAAAACCTATATACAGCATGTAAAATGGGTATCCAGTTACATTGAGGGTCACAAAGGTAGGATTTCTGAGCTGGCTGTGGGTTTTAGTTACGTGTTCACCAGCAGAACCTTTAAAATTTTATGTTCTTTACATATTTGTAAAGATCAGGAGACTATAAAATGACCAGCTAAGCTTCACAAACAAAAATGTTAATGCACAACCCTGTGCAAAGGGAAACACACTGCTCTTTTGAATACGGAGATCTGTCCTGTTGCTCTTTTCTGTGAAGCAGTGATCTTTTTAAAAGGTTCCTTGTCACTATGTAACTGGAATCTCTTGATCAATACAAACAATATTGTCAGGGCCCGCTCTAGGATGTTTAGAGTGCCATGAGTGGGGGGAAAAGGGGTTGAGTGGTGGAACAATGTGGCAGCCACCCTGATTGCCCGCCCCCCCCTCCCCCCAGGCTGGCCCTGAATATTGCTGTCAGTTACACTGAAGAATAGTGCTCATTCTTGTCTAGTTAATGACAGGCAAACTTGTACTTATTTAAGTCAAGACTGCACTGATACTTTTCCTAAACATGAAAATTGGAATATTCAGTCAATGTGTTGAAATATGTACATTTTGACTAGCTTTCTACTGAAGTTATATTTAACATTTCTCATTTTAGGTATTAGTGCCCTTTTATTTTTTTCCCTAAAATATGAACCAAATGTGTTCCTATTATGTATTACTTGACTGCTGCCTATAGTGAGACTAGATATAAATTACATTTATAACACTAAAAATGTTTTCCATGTTTCTCTTCCCAAATGATACTGGCTACTCAACTGAGATTCAGTTGGTTAAAAAAATTGCCATATATGTAGTTTCTTTTCAACTTTCATCTCCCAAACCAACAGCCACAAGACAGAGCAAATGACTACAGTCTTGTATTAAAAAAAACCTTACTAAGCTCTGTTGTAATGTAATTTGATCAGGAGAATCAAAACTAATTTGAAAATGGTTTATGAAAACCACGTTAAGCAATTAGGCATATTTTTTTTATCAAATATCTCTGTGCAAAGTAAACAGCAATACTGATGTGTGGGAAGCGTTTTGAAGAGAATTTGTCACTGTCTAGTGTTAATCAACTAGTTTAAATGAGAACTATGTTTGAAGTGAGCTTTGGAACCCTTCCAACAGTGCTATGAGCACAGGGCCAAAAATCAGTAGTGTTGTCCACAATACCACCACCCACTCACTTGTTGCTTTCCCCCAGAGGATTCCCCTACTAGTCACTTAATATCAAAATAAGGGATTTTAATAGCAATTTTTAATTCCCAGGTCTCTCCCTCTCATGGGCTATCCTAAGGGTACGTCTACACTACGAACCTTACAGCAGGACAGTTGTACCACTGCAGCTCTGGTGCTGAAAGATCTCTTGTGTAGCCTCTCCATGCCGCTTTTGTCGGTGAAACTTATGTCGGTCGGGAGAGGAGGGTGGCTGTTTTTTCACACCCCTGATCAACAAGTTTTGCTGACAAAAGTGCTAGTGTAGACAAAGAACAAGGGTATGTCTACACTGCAATAAGAAGTGTGACTGCAGCAAATGCAGACATACACAAACTAGTTTTGATTTAACTAGTTCAAAAAACAATAGCGATGAAGTCATGGCAGCATGGAGAGCAGCACAAGTAAGCCACTTCGGTACTTACCCACGGCCTGGGTGGGGTTGCAGAGGCGTTATTGCTATTGTTGTCTGAGCTAAAGCTAGTTCAAAGCAATCTCAATGTCTACATGTGCTGCAGTCACATCTCTCATTGCAATGTAGACATACCTTAAGGATGAGCTCAACCCAGCTCTGATGTCATCTACCTCAAAGTTTGGATCCCAGTTTCTGATTTAACCCATTATATACAGAGAGGCCATTCACAGAAGTGTAACCTAGACTTTGAACACCCTCAGCGTTGACCGTTGAGATCCTGGGTTTTACTCAAGCCCACCTTTAACTGGAGACCACTAACTCTCCCATGACTCCTCCAAAATCGGTGCAAAACCCTGCAGATTATACATAGGGTTCACATCGTAGGTAAGGAGAGCACTTACAGTATTCTGCACAAAAAAGGGTGGTCAAGACTCAAGAGTGGTTTACAACATAAAATCCAACCAGAAAAAAAAATAGATTAAAAAATAAAGTTTCTTTCTGATCAGCAAGAGACCGCTTTATTAGTGTACAGTAAAACGACCTCACTGGTAATTGATCAATCCTTTTTGACCTTCCTTTTTTCAGATGACTGAATAGACACAATGGCTCTTTTCTATTCCAAGAACAGCTTAAGGTGGACTGGTATGTTTGATGTTAATAGTTCTCAGCTTAAAGAAACAGACTTTTTGTAACCTTAACTTTCTGACCCTTTCCTATGTGGGATAAAAATACCTCAGTTCATTTACTCTTACATCTACATAGCGCCTGTCGCCCCAAAGAGATATTAAAATGCTTGCAGATGTTAATTTAATTCAAAACACGCTTAAAAGCAAAGTGTGTGTTTGGAAGAGAGAAGACTTGCCTTATGGACAGTCAAGTACATTAGCTGTCCAAATGTATTTTTTACTTGTAGAGAACTGGACAAGTCCTGCTCCAGATTCTCTTAAACCCCCCTGGGGTAGAGACTATAATTACATATTTCTGCTTTCTGGAGCAAGCATATAAAATCAAGCACATGGTGCTTTTAACATAATAGAGGGGGGGTTACAGTGGAAAGCTGCCCCCCTTATCACTGCAATCCAGTGCTCAGTGAATGGAAAGTTGGGCTTTATACACAGTAGAATAACTACAGGCAGCCATACACAGCCTGCTTTGCTCCGTTAGTCCTGCCAGCCCAAGGGAAAGGAGACATTTTTAAAAACATGCAACTTAAAAACCATCTGTCCCAGAAGATAAGTGGTCATTGACCTCAAGATTCCTAACAAGGGAAGAAAAAAAAATGTGATGTTCCAGAAATCCTTCCTTTTCCTGAAGGCTCAGAGGAGAGAGAGAGAGAGAGAGCTCAGCTAGCAAGAGACTACCCATGTCTGATCAACACCATAGCCTGCCAGTTGGAGTTTAAACGGTATTTGATACAGTTTCCTGCTCTTGCACTATATAACCTAATGAATAGAACATGTATTCACATCTTTCCATCACAATTTTGACAGGCTTAAGGCTCAACCTTAGCCTCACATGCACATTTAGAAGCGGGGAGCATATCATTGTGTGTGGCAAGACAGGCCCAAGCCACAGAAAGTCTTGAAAAATCAGCTACTGCCAACTTGCACAGAAATATGATTGATTCTGCAATGATTATACAAGATTATCCTTTTTCTTATTCAATAAACTAGGAAGGAATGAGGAAAGACTTTCTAATGGAAAATATGCAAGTCACTGACATTTACCATCCTTACTTGAAATGAACTTTTCATTTGAACCAAAAGGCTGAATGCCATGTCATTTACTTCTAGAAGAATGCCTGCAAATGCAAATCTTGCAAAGACCATAGGCAGATCACCGGGAAATAGGTTTTCCTAAAGATTTAATGTTAATGAATTGGTATCTAGTTCTGTGAAGTGGGGCCCCATTTTCAGTTACATGAGTACAATCTTATTAGCATGGCCTTCGTATCTTGCCTCCTTTCTAGCACACAGCCCCACCCTCAACCACCAAAAATGAAAAATATTCAGGCTCCAATATGCATTTATAAAACGATAACCACTGATTACAGATAATCTCTAGTCTATTTCCATGTTGATTTCTTCCTAAACGAATGGGTATTTATAAAAAATATGGTTTGGGGCCAAAATATTTAAGGCCTCAATCCATATTACAAAGATTCAGACTTTAGTTTGTTGATATGGAAAGCATCTTAAACTTGGTTAGCACTAATACTTGCACTATTTATTGCAGGTAGCTTCTCCATAAACAGGAATTTAAACAAAGCAACACCAATAACCCTGAGGCCAGACACCACACTACTGTTGCCAAATAACCTGTTTCCAAAATACATTTTCCTCACAACACTTACTTGGGTGGACACAAGACATCTTCAAGGAACTCTTCAATCTTGTTCACATCTGTTTTCACTTCACCATTGTAGGTAATAAAGGGTGGATGAGTCCCTGGAGCCAAGTTCTGAAGGTCTGCTGGTTTCCTATGGTGCAATGCAAATGTGATACAAAACAATTTTAAAAGGAACAAGCGAGCACAGTACAGCCATGATCCCAGCTATCAATGCTACCTCTGATCATAGAGGTATTGCCTGAGGCCAAGCTCCGCGTGCCAGCTCTGCCCCCCCAGTAGAGTTAACAAGTGGTGTAACGGTGCTTTCAGTAAGCAACAGCATATGAAAGGGAGTTCAATGCCTTGCAATTTCATGAGAATTACACTAGTAAAGTTTTTAATCTCAATGTATTTGTGATACTTCAAAATGTACTTTAATTCCTAATTAGCTGTTTTCAGATCTCTTTTGTAGGAACAGTAGAATACAGTAGAACCTCAGAGTTATGAACACCCCAGGAATGGAGGTTGTTTGTAATTCTGAAATGTTTGTAACTCTGAACAAACCATTATGGTTGTTCTTTCAAAAGTTTACAACAAAACATTCACTTAATACAGCTTTGAAACTTTACGGTGCAGAAGAAAAATGCTGCTTTTAACCATTCTAATTTAAATGAAACAAGCACAAAAACAGTTTCCTTACCTTATTTTTTTAAACTTCCCCTTTATATTTTTAGTAGTTTACGCTTAATACAGTACTGTACTGTATTTGCAGTTTTGGTTTTTGTTTGTTTTTGGGTCTCTGCTGCTGCCTGATTGCGTACTTCCAGTTCCAAATGAGGTGTGTGGTTGACTGGTCAGTTCGTAACTCTGGTGTTTAACTCTGAGGTTCTACTATATATAGTTATTTTGAGATGTTTAGGGTTGTAATTTCTTTCCTCACCTTCAGGTCTGTTTTACCCTCAATGTATGTTGGTACATGGGGCAACCTGCATAGAACCTGTCTGCATCCCTAATACCTCTACTTCTCCACATCCAAATTTTTCCTAATGGCTATAAATTAAACCAGAAATAAATTAAAACTCCACACATGCCATTCTTTGCCAACAAAAAAAAGCCATGCAGTAAGGAGAAAAATGTGCCCTACTATCAATCTAAGAATAGGAGGTGATTTTTTTCTCCAAGTAAATATTGAGGAAAGTAAGATTTTCCTGGAAAGAACCATGGACATGGGGTGAGAAGAGGAGGATATCACTGACTGGCACAGTCGTAAGTACTTGGATTCTATAGGGATGAGCAAGACATCAAGTTAAATGCTTCAATGTCTCTAAATTAAGTCTCTATAAAAAGACATTTGGTGACACCTCTTCCTTTCTGGGGTGTCTACCCACAATGCCTTTCATGCCCTATTTCTTGTCAAGCCTAGTCTATTTTATGGGCACTTGGCTGCTGCTCCTTTTCCCTTAGTTGGTAGTGGTGTAGTGGTGACAGCATGCGACATTGCAGGCACGCATCTAAAAGCTATGTGCCAGCTACACGTGCATCCGCCCACTCACATTCATTCTGACTTGCGTAATTTATTCCTTTCAACACAAGGTGTGTTTGCACATCTGCTATTTCATTTGTAGCATCAGACATAGGGAAGCAGAGGGACATTTAATGTTCGAGTGCAGAAGTTGAGAAGTTCAGGCAGGGGATGGGAATAAAGGATGCAGGCTCTGAATCCAAAGTGTCATCTAAAAATAGCTCCCTTCAAATTCTCTCCTATAAGAAACACCCATTGAATTCAATACTTGCATGCTGGTGTGACAGTTAACGCAAACAGGAATTTCCATACTATGTGTCAACTCTTCATCAGTCTTCTAGCGGAAGTTAAATCCTGGACTGAAGCCAGTGATTCTTTATGGTCCACAATAGTTTCTTTGGCAAGCATAAATAGGAATTTGAGGTTATATTCATGCTCTAGATGATTTTAGGGTGCAATCTATAGCATGATTCTCAAATTAAAACCCTTGTCCATACTGATCAGTGAAACTATGCTAGCAGCAGTAAGTGGAAAGAAGATGGTTTCAAACTGGTGTGGAGAAGCACAGAGGTGCATAGATAACACCTTTAAATTTAGTTAATCAAGCATACCTATAGTTACTGCAGTAATCTGAGACAGTGTAAATTCCTACAGAATTAAAAAGACATGCTAGGATTTCATTCCCTGGCTACCGCACAAACCCTTTAACAGAGGAAGTAGCAATAGCAATAAAAAGGCTCTAATGCTTTGGCAGACGTACACAGAATCATTTGGCCTTGTGCTATAAGCATCCCTATGAATTACATGCAGCTAAAATTACATGCAAAACTAAACTTCATTGTCAGTCCTCAAGCACCTCAGTGTTAAGATCAACACCCACTTTGAGTCTGGTGGCGTTTTAGTAAAGATGGCAGAAGTCAGATATTGAGGCAAGTGGGGCAATTTTCATTTTCCAAGTAGTTCTCACTCATTGCAGTGTGCCATTAATATTTGCCCTTTGCCCCCCATTGTTCTATGCCAGAGGGCTCTGCGAGTCAGTTCATACCTTAACCTTGTATTAAAATACAGCTCTGTACACCCGCAACAACTGCGGGAAGTCATCACGGCTCCCTTCCAATTTTGCACATCGACTAGATAACATTCCTTTTCGGGAATTTTTATTTTAAACAAATGCAGCCAAAACCACAGTACTTGCAATAATGCTATCAAGGAGAAGGTTTAATTTCAGAAACAGACAAGGCTTCACACTAATGAAATATCAAAAGGGAAGGTTTCTACATGATTTCAAATGACATTAAAGTAGTTTATTAGCTGCACTGTGTCCTTAAATAAAACTGACATGAAAACAAAAGCATATGTGGAATGTATAGACATCTGTGCAGTATAGAATATTGGTTCAACAAAGCACGTTACACCCAAGGTGCTCAAAGCACTTTACAAATAAAACCTCAAATGCTGTGATGTTTGCCTCCTTCCATTTTACAAATGAGGTAACAGGCAACGAGTTTAAGGTCCAAGTTAACCAGCACAGATCCGGGAATCGAATGCAGGAGTTATGACCCCCAGTTTGCTATGCTAACCATTAGTTCATGCTTATCTTACAAGCCACAACCTCAAACACTATTTGATTATCTCTGGGTACATCTAACACTGCAGCTGACAGCATGCTTCCCAGCTCGGGCAGACAGACATGCACTAGCTCTGCTTGAACTAGTGCGCCTAAGAGAGCAGGGTAGCTGGGTGCAGTACGGGTAGTGGCTCAGGCTAGCTGAGCAAGTATGTACCTGGTGTTCTAGGCAAGTTTGTACTCTGGCAACTCGCTGGTGCTGCTGCCTGTGCTATACCTGGCTGCGCTGTTCTCAGTGCACTCGCTTGAGCAGAGATGGCATGTCTGTCTACCTGAGCTGGGAAGCACCTTCCCAGCTGCAACTAGAGGTACCCTATGAAAGCAGTGGCATGTCCTTAAAAGAGCTATCAGACTCTTCTCAGGCCACATGGCCTGCCTTTACTCCTTTGATGTTCAGAATAAGAGGTCAATGGTGTGCTTAGAAAGCTGTATCCCAGAAATTACAGAAAACAGTTTGGTTATAAATGACTTGACTGGATAGCAAAGTGGCCTAGTATTAGCCCTTATACGAAAATTGGTTTAGTATATATTGTGCCTAGGGGCTGCAACAGAAACCTTTAAAAAATTATTTTGTCTCTTTCATTGAGCTTCTAAAAAGTCACCATATTGATTTCTACTTTGATTTGCAGGTGTGGGCTATATGAAGTTTACAGCTCAGATCTGTGTTAGGGCTTGTCTACATGGAGCCTTACTCTGCACCAGCTGGGATGCAACTTCTAATGAGCACCAATGTGTTGCACACTAACTGGCCCATGTGTTTGAAACAGGACTACATTAATTCGCATAAGCAAACTTTTAGCGTGCACTAGCAGGGTCCACATGGGCCAATTAGAATTTACATCCCAGCTGGTACAGACTATAGCACAGCATAGACAAGCCCTTATTAAGAGCAATTTGTCCATTTAATTATCTGGTGACAACAACTGAAAAATCAAGTCTGGCTGTTTACCACATTTTAGGAAAGTAACCTTGTCTGCACTCGAAGGTTAACATGGACTACGGTAGGTGTGAATTTAAAGCACAAAAGCGGCTCCTAATCGTGTCCAAGGGCTTGTCTTCACTACCCACCTGGATCGGCGGGTAGAAATCGATCTCTCGGGGATCGAATTATCGCGTCTCGTCAGGATGCGACAATCGATCCCCGAATTGATGCGCGTACTCCACCAGCGCAGGTCGGAATAAGCGCCGTCAACGGGGGAGCCACAGCGGTCGATTTGCCGCCGTCCTCACAGCGGGGTAAGTCGGCTCGGATATGTCAAATTCAGCTACACTATTCGCATAGCTGAATTTGTGTATCTTAAATCAATCTCCCCCCCTCCTCCCACCCAGTGTAGGCCTAGTCTATGTGTAGACACTTATTCCAGAACTCTTGCTTCAGAATAACTGTCCACACACGGAGTTAATCAGGAACAACTCTCTGTGTATACAAGCCCTTAAAGTTGAATAGCATAGTAAAAGCCGGGGCAGTGGGTTAGCATGATTGAGTAGTGTTTGTCTGACACATGCTGAAGCAAATCTCCAAGCAGCACTGGTATAAATACATTAGTAAAAAGGAAACCTTCCCCCACCTTACACAGGCTATTGAAGGCGTTATTTTATGCATGGGCACTCCTTGAATGTTTAGGGGTGGAGGTTAATTATGGACTGTGTGTCAATTTTATAAATTTGAAGAACAGTTTAAAAATCAAATCTCAAAGGTATAAACTAATGCTCCCAAACAGGATTTCTAAATGAAATTCAACACACGCTTGCCTTGAATTTTATTACAAGATTAACAGTTTTTACACTGCAGCCATGCTCCAGTCATCAGAACAAATTAAATTTCTGCACATAAAAAGTTGTGTTACTGAAAAGGGAAAGAATAGAGCCTCTGTCTTTGACTGCACAGAAGAAAGACATGTATGGCCTCACTGAAATGCTGGCATGTCTCATTTAATTCAGTCTGTGTGCATATTTTCTCTTGTGCCCCTAGTAACTAATAGTTGAACTGAGAACTGCCAAATATTCTTTTGTTTGAACAGTACTATATTTAACACAATTTAGGAAAGGAAAATACACATCATACAAAGTAAATCAAATAAAAGACAGTTTTTCTGGTGTGTCCCAAAGTTACTTGTTTGTGAACTTTTGTACCAAACCATGACCTGCTAAGACAACCACAGAATTGAATTAGAGCTCCCGTAGATCTTTCATTGAAGGCCAAACACCGACCTTACAGTGTCAAAAATTAGTTACTGCAAACTAGGCCTGCTATTGTACACAAATTGTATTGTACTGCCAAGCAAGAGGATGGTTTGCAAGTATACCCACAATTTCTAGGTTAGTGAGATAAATTAATGAGTGAAAAGTTCTTATCACCTAACTTTCACAACAAGTTTGTGGCTCTCCATAACGGGACAAAACAGGGGTAGCAAAGTTTGGAAAGTGAAGCTTAAGAATATTTAGGTTTCAGGGTAGCAGCTTAAGAATATGTACAGCATGTTAAACTGGGGGGAGGGGGAAAAAGAGTATAAAAGAGCATACGATAGTCATTGAATGCTGTATTCCTGGAAGCCATTCCTAATGGCACTATTATGAATATGGAGACAAATGCAAGCACCCATTCTTATCTTGGTAAATGGTAGAAAACTTCCATGTAAATAAGGCTACAATTTAATCAAAACATTCAACTACTCTTATGTGCCATGTGGCACTACTGCTAGGCATTTAGTAATCCAGGCACACAGATCAACAAGTTAACAGCAAAATATGCATTTCTGTAGCCTTATTTTGAACATTTTTTTAACGCAAAGGTTTAACTTGCTAGCCCACCTCTATTCAAGATTTTAATTACTTGTAGTGACTGCAGATGTGTCCCTCTATCACAGAGCACACATCCATCACTATAAGGTCAGGTACAAAACAAAATTCCAGCTGCTTTACTCTAATCCTATTTCTCAGTTTTGAATCTACTTCGCATTTTTTCCCCTAAATCAAAACCTAGAGAACTAGAAGGAAAGACTTATTAGGATGGAGACAGAATACTTTAAACCTCTTGCAATCAAGTTAAACCGGAAATTTCTTTCCATTAATGCCCAGATGTGAAGGGCATAGAAAAACAATGCAATCTGAACAGAAATCTTTTGCATTTCTAATTACGCATCTGACATGAGTAGAAGTGACCCACATGCTTATAAATACATAATGGTTCTATTAACACGGTCCTCTAATTTTTTCCCCAGAAGTTGCACTGGGTTTTTAAAGTATGCAATCAATAAAAGCAATGGGAGCCCAGAGCTAAAACCCTGTAGAAGTCTATGGTCTGTTTTGGAGGGTCTGCAAGCCACACAGAATTAAATGGAAGATTCAGTACATGTAGTTTGTGTGAGTTGGAAGCAACACCCATGTTTCCAAAGAAATCCTATCCAGCCCAAAGAACTTTATAACATTGCTACAAATGACTTTTCTTTTAAATGTGTTCTGCCTCATGGCTGCATAGAGGAACAGTGAATACCTACACTGGATTACCAGTATGGAGTTAACTTCAATCTGTGGTGCTAAAAAGTTTCTGTTCCAATTCTGGCAATATTAACAAAAGCCAAAGCAAACTAGTTGGTTATTAGAAATAAAGTTCAGGATGTCTCATGCTGGCCTCCTTTTGCCAGATTTTTTTTAAAAAGCTCTAACAGCAATATCCATGTATTTCTTTGGTTTTACTTTTAGGCAAACAATATATTATGTTCTTTACTCCCAATAGGAAAAATTAAGTCTGTAATTAATATTAAAGTCTAGAATGCCATAGGCTTTCCCTTCTTCTGCCACTTCAAAGTTAGCCAAATTAATAAACATTTGTTTTCAACCCAGATTAGTTTTTATGACAAAACTTACTTTGTAACACATACTAAAACAAAGCTCTACTGAACTTAACATTAGGTAACCCAGTGGTCAGAGCCAAGGCCTGGGAAATCAGGATACCTGGTTTTGTTTCTGGCTCTGCCATCATTTGGTTCTGCATGTCCCTTGAGCTAGTCATTTCATTTCTGCACTATAGTTTCTCCATCTATAAATGGGCATAGATTGATATAGCCCTGATATTTGTAAAGTGCTATATAAGAGAAGACTATTATATTGGATTTCTACTCATTCTCCTATTGGGAAAGTGTTCCTCCTACCAACCTAAGTTTGTGAAAAATGCCATCTTTGTTTTTATTATGTGATGATAGCAAGGCTTATCTTAGAGATCTGAAAAGGAGGATTCAAAGTTGTCCCCCACAATCTGCAATTACCCAAAACTCATGGGTAGTTTGCCTGTAGGTCAGATGATCTTTAGGATCCATCCAATGATTCTTCATTTGGCAAAATTCCTTTGCAATGAATTATGAAGCAATTCTTATTTGTACAACACCATATGTAAACAACTAAGTTATGCAGTAAGAGTACATTATAAAATCATTAACAACCAGACACAATCCAAGTGCAAGGGCCATTCCATGCTGGCTTCTTTTTCTGACTTATAGATTTTCATAATCTTTCATTACTGATTGTGCTGCATATTTATTATCCTGCAATACAATTAGCCATTGAACGTGAGTATTGTAAGAGACTAACTTAGTATGTTCTTTAAAGAAACTGGATAGGAAAAATTCATCTGTTCTAGGAAATATTAAGGGTGTGTACCTGGTGACAAAATATTTTTTAATTATACTGAGTGATTTCCTGTGTGGTACGGTATAGAAAGGCCTTCCAACTTTCACGGTCACCCAATACAAATGTTCAGGTATGCTGGAAATCTAAGGAAGCTATAACCACATTGATTGTGTATCGGGGGTAGCCGTGTTATTCTGTATCCACAAAAACAACAAGGAATCCGGTGGCACCTTAAAGACAAACAGATTTATTTGTGTATAAGCTTTCGTGGGTAAAAAACCTCACTTCTTCAGATGCATGGCGTGAAAATTACAGATGCAGGCATTATATAATGACACATGAAGAGAAGGGCGTTACCTCACAAGTGGAGAGCCAGTGTTGACAGGGCAAATTCGATCAGGGTGGATGTAGTCCACTCCCAATAATAGATGAGGAGGTGTCAATTCCAGGAGAGGCAAAGCTGCTTTTGTAATGAGCCAGCCACTCCCAGTCCCTATTCAAGCCCAGATTAATGGTGTTAAAGTTGCAAATGAATTTTAGTTCTGCTGTTTCTCTTTGAAGTCTGTTTCTGAAGTTTTTTTGTTCAAGTATAGCTACTTTTAAATCTGTTATAGAACCTCCAGGGAGACTGAAATGTTCTCCTACTGGCTTTTGTATGTTACCATTCCTGATGTCCGATTTGTGTCCATTTATTCTTGTGTGTGTCATTGATCATATAATTCCCACTAAGATATACTCCATTCAGCCCTTGTTAATAAGAGCCAGGAATATATAAAGTGATCTGTGTGACATAATATACTTTATTTTGTACCCTATTTACAGCATACACTACAGATGACTTTTGGCAAGCAAGTGCATATTTCTCTCCTAGCTCACAGATACAATATTTGATTCTAGGTTACTGTCCTGTGTTGGTCTCACTCTAACCAGAATTGCGTTGAGCCACTCATAATAAAAGGACAATGCCTTTGAGGTTCAGGGCATTAAAGATATTAACTCAACCGGGGATGAAGCTGCAAAAAAAGGAAACTTTGCTGAAAATTTGCCAAGAGCTACATTTTTTGTGTGTCATGTGTGATAATTTAGTCATACACATACAATTCAGTGTCTCACACAGGAATATGGTTGGCCTGTTAATGAAGCATTGATCATCTAAGCCTTTGTGCATGGCAAAAGTTTTCCAGATAAATAATCAAGCAAACATAGCACATTAAAAATAAAAGACAGAAGTTACTGGGGTGTTGAGACCAATCTCCACATCTCAGAAAGGTCAGTAAATATAGGAATTTGTTCATAACGGAAAGAGATTGAATCAGCTTCTCAAACTGTGTCTGGATTATAAGCCAGTTATCTATAGTCCCTGTTTAAATCAGTGTCCTATGTTACTTGTCCAGTTAAGGCAGCATCCACTAACATGTCTCCCCATGAGTTAGCTTTACAGAAGCCATCACTGGACATTACATTATTGAAAGCCAGCTTTAAACAGATGCGAGAACTCAAATCGGGCAAGACCTTGCAACCATCATGCAGTGACACACCGTCAAATAAGTATTCGACCGCAAGTGCTTTAGAGAATATACCCATGGCCCAGTGATTGCAGTAAGAAGTCAGTCATGTTTGAAATAAGATGTACCTAAGTAAAATTTGGAAGCCTTAGACCTACACACATCGGATTGAGAAATGAAACTACTGTACATTTGGCAGAGAAACAAGGTTTCTTACCTCTTCAAGTCAACGGTTGTGACACTAAACACTACTCCCTTGAGCCACAGAATCATGAAGAGTCTCTGGGAAAAGGGACAGTTCCCTATGCTTTCACCATCACTGCCAGCCTGTGAAAGAGAAACAGGTCATTATCAAAGGGTACCAGTAGGTGCACCATCCATTCTAGGGCACACACACACACACACACACACACACACACACACCATTACTGGAAGCTCCTGAAATAAAACCAGAGACTCAGTAGTAAGGTCTATGACTAAGTTTTACTCATCATGTCGGCCCCATGCCGGTATTACACAGCACTCAACTCCCAGAGTCTCATCCTGACTAGCACTGGGTTCAGAGTAAAGGCTGCGAAGGATTCTCTGGGAGCAGTCCTTTGGCTGTTCCAAAGTCCTGCTCAGGTACCTGAATGGATATCTTCAGGCTATTACCATACAATCCCCAACAGAGGGGATTCCTCAGCATGTTTTAAATGAAAATTTCCATAATTGTTGAGTTTACCATCCTTCTTAGGATAGTGCATGAAAAACAGATTTAAAAACGGTATTAAAAATATTTCTATTAGACATCGGTCTTTCATTTTATCCTTTAACCCTCTGTGGCAGGGAGCACTCCCAATCCTATTGCACTTAAATGGCTAGTGGTAGAACTTCTAGATTGGCTACATTGGGGATTGAATGTACACGCTGAAGTATTATTTGTATTCAAGAATATCCTACAGAGTGTTAGGTGCTGTCCACACAGGTAAGGCAAAATTCCTGTTCCAAGGAGCTTGCAATCTAAGATAAGCAACATATGAAGGATGGGAATAGAGGGATAAGCCATACCATCAAAATGATATATTCTGCTTCCCAGCTTCCCCTCTAACTCACCAAGGTTAGTAGTTTAATTTCTCACAGGAGCCATAGTAGAAACAGATATTGACGATAAGGGAGTTGCTTTATGAGTCAGTTTCCATGTGAAAGGCTGTCTCAAACACAAGGTTTCAGTTTGAATCCAACACAGACTGGTAGCGATTGAAAGTTATCACCTGATGGCTGGTCAGTGGCCTGCATAAAACCACGTTGGGGGGTGATGGTCTCAGTCTCATTTACAAAGGACAGATGTTTATCTCACAAAACCATCAGAACAAATGGAACCCCAACTGACTTCCTCAAAGGGGGGGGAGAAGAGAACTGTATAAGCCATTGACGTTGAACCCTCTCGCCCCTAGAAGTCACAGTGAGGAACAAACAGGGCAGGGAGGAGAAATTGCATTGCTGCTGCTTAAGCAACATATGCATTTTAATCTCACAAGGGTATACAAGACTTTCTACTCTCCCTCCCATCTGGCAGGGCAGCACCATGCAAACCTCCGCTCTCCCATATGCTGGTGATGTGACTTATAAATACATTCAGGAGTGTAAGAGGATAGTGAGCATTAAAAAGGAGCATGAGAGATTCACTTGCCACACAGATCTCCATCCTAAATAAGATGCCAACAATGGGAAAAGCTGCAGCTATAACTCTTAAAATCCTAGCTCTTGCCCGGGCACTGGTTTGTTGTGCTCCCAATGACTCAAAGGAAATAAGCAGCGAGGGATCATTAAGGAGAGGTATGAAGTGCATGCCTCCTCTGGGAGTATAAACTTGGATGCCTGCATCTGCTTTGTTTGTTGCCAAGTTGCTTTTTATTGGTCAGTTATGACCAATGTACAATGATTCTTTGCAACAAAGGCAGGACTGGCATTTTAGTAGAGATGTGAATTATACTGAGGTTTTGCATACTTATAAAGCTGACTAACCTATTTGCTTCTCATTTCCTTCAATGACTGTGTATGGATATTTTTAAACAGTTTTTGATGTACATAAAAATAGCTCATCTTTCAAGTATTAGATGATTCAAGAGCTTTTTAACATTAAGTGGCAACTAAACTTCTTCTCGGGAGCGCATCTTTTGATGGCAACATTCCAACAAATAATTCTACGTTGACCTTTCCACTTATTTCCCTTCTTTTGGGGTGAATTGCTATAGTAATGTTCTACCCCATTTCTGCTACCCCTCATCGAGTGAGTAGTACTGCAGTCAGCCAATTTCAACTAGTGACTATGCATCTCGATTATAGTGTGGATCTTCTGAGGAAAGGCAAGACTCACTATCTGCAGTCATAAGTGACATCATGGTAAGACTATCTTCATCCGTACATCACAGGAACAATTTTCATAGACAGTATTTTAGCACAACAAGGATCCATTGCATGATCACAATAAGGCACTCCACAGCAGCATGCAATGATTTCGTCTCATGATTGCTTTGCTAGGACAATGAATTTATGCACGTACGTACAGCTTAAGTAATGTTACATTTTTAGTGGTCTCTAGAAAAATTCTCAGACAAGAGAGACAAGGTTAGAAACAGAAATCTATTAAAACATTTGAACTTTGTAGTTAAACATTGAAAAGTCAGGTAATTAGAACACTGGACCAGAAGTACAAGGAAAAAAAAAAGCCTAAGTGTTAAAAAGTCTAGAAGTAATCTTAAGGTTTCATTATCAATCTTAGGGATTTCTGGTCACTAAATTCCTTTATTTGTAAGGTAAGAAATAGAAGTACATCTAAAGTTCACCATTAGAAGTATTCGGTTTTTAAATTTGAAAAAGTTTTATCCCACCTACCTCTATAAGTCATCTAACAAAAATAAAGTTTCATTGAACTGTTGCCAACTCATGACTATCACAAGTCCAGCTAGATTTGGAGTTTTTCTTGAAGTCCCAGCTCCTGGATTCAAGACTATACAAGAATCTCAGTTTTTATTTTAAAATGTAAGTTTCTAGCCATGAGTTCTGTAGACCAGCTCGAAGACTAGAAAGCAATTGAAAACAAAATGTTTTTTTTAAAACCTCACGATAAACTAATCTTATGATTTTGAGGGACTCTTGATTTTTTAAACACTCTGTAGTGGACATGGTGTATCTGCCATCTGGGAATAGGCTACCGTAGAAAGTCCTCCCCAAGGAGGCTTTTCCTCCATGTAGGAAAGCCCCCCTGGGGAGGACTTTCTACGGTAGCCTATTCCCAGATGGAAGTTTTGCAAAAAGCTTTGCTACTGTAATGTTCAGTCATTGCACTGGGCAGAGTTTCTTAATATAGATCCACTTCAATGATGTTTATAAGTTCAGAAAAGCATCCTCACTCTGGGAGCTCTTATGAACACTAAAGACCCAAATATGCGATAAGAACTGGTACCCGAAAGACCCACCGGGTACTGACAAGCTGCAGCACTTCTGCTCTACAGAAACAGTGGTTCTTGGACTCAGTGGTTCTGATCCTGTAAAACTGAATGCCTGCATCACTCCCAGCCTGCAAACAGCATGAAGTTCATAGAGTTCACAAGTCAGTAAACAACTGCAGAAGTATCAGTAATCATTCAAACATTCCAAAACTCCTCAGAGGCACAAACCCCCAAATAAGGACACTTGAACAAACAGAGTTTGGAATCTGCAGACCAAGCCACTTTTCAGACAGGATGTTGCAAGAGAGAGACCAGAACATTCTGCAACTAGTAAAATACTTATGAACGTTTTAAAAATCAGAAGTACCACAGGAGCTTCTGGAAGAAGGCCTCTAGAAATTTCAGGTGGAGTTAGTTTATTGTACTTTAACACACACAAAGCTAGAAAGGAGTCACAAATCTGGTTTATAATGGAGACCTAGCTACAGCCTTAACTGCAAAGCTTGTACTAGGGCTCCATCATCAGAGCGCAGTAATGATACCCAACTTCAACATCCCCTTTTCTCAGCATTTCTCTTCAAACACTAGTCTCATTACCACAAATATCCCTTTTGTCAGGCTGCCCCATCCTTTTGAATTATTTGCTACAGAAGGGACAGATAAACCCATTTTAGTCACCATTTTACCATCATCATGTAGGATTTCAAGGGAGAGATAAAGACAAAACCCAGGCTAAAGAACTGCAGATTGTGCCTCCTTAGAATAGCTCAAAGTAAGTAATCAGTACACTGGAGAGACTAGATTTTACTGTATGCCAGTGGGAATGCAACTCCTATGATACTGAAACATTAAAAGTCTCTGTAAACAGCTCACCTCCTCCCATGACAGTAAACAACAAAGAGCTACTCCTAAGGGAATGAACAATATACTTTGGTCAGAGAATACTGCAAACTAGCTTCTCACCACTAACATTTTCATTTAAAAGTATTAGTTTCTGTAGGTCTCACTGCACTAGTTTAACTGTTTGATTTCTCAGGCCCCTTTGATAGGAGGAGAATGGACTAAGCAGAAGGCCCATATAATCAAACTATGCCAAAATACTAAACAAATCCACAGAGCTATTCTACTGTGTACATGTAAAAATTGTTCAACATTCCATCAAATGACCTTCACTGATGAAGATGTTCCTATATCATAACATATTGGTGGGTAAGTTTGACAGAGAATGATTGTGCCCCCAGGATCAGCACTCACTATACTCTTTAGCCAATTTCAGACGAGAGTGCTTCTTTATGGATAGAGGGATCTCTAACACATGCTATCACCGTGGCAGTTAAATTCATGTCTTATGCCTTGTTTCCACCGGTGGCTTTTGCACAGATATAACTACATGAATGCAGTTGCAATGGGGCAAACCTCTACTGTAGATGCACACCAGCGTAGACTTTACACATAGCTGTAGCTGTACTGGTGCAAAAAAGTATGCCTGGTCTAGACTACAAAGTAAGGTCGACAGAAGCTGCCTTGTGTCAACCTAGCTGTGCATGTGTCTATACTTCAATTTGTTTCCCGCCATTGTAAATGCCCCTTTACGCTGACAAAGTAACACAACCTTCCCAAGTAGCACTGAGCCGTGGTCAAAGCAGCACGAGTGCAGACACTGTTACCTATGTCGACCCTAGCAGTCCGCCAGCAGCTGTCCCACTATGTTTGACACTGATCACTCTGGTCACAACTGTGAACTCCATTGTCCAGGGGTTGTGGAGTCTGGAAGCCCCTGCACATTTTTGAAATGCCTTTTTCTCATCATCCGCCTGGGCAAGCACATCTAGCAGCCCTCCCTTGCTTTGTGCAACTGCCCAGCCCACCATGCAGGCTACATGCTCCAGATGCGCTCTGGCCTGAGTAGATAGAAGATATTGGATCTCCTGGGCCTGCAGGGAGAAGAGGCTGCCCAAGCACAGCTATGGACCAGCTGTCGAAGTGTGGACATCTATGAGCAGGTTGCATGGGGGATGCAGGTGAAAGGATATGACAGAGCAGTGCCACATGAAAGCAAAGGAACTGTGGCAGCACATCAGAACCAGAGAGGCCAACAATCAATCTGGTACTGAACCGTAGACCTGCTGCTTTTTTAAAGGGCTGCATGCCATACTTGGCGGAGACCCCATGACCACAGCACCATGGATACCGCCAAGGAGCCCAAGAAACTCGTCCCTGGTGTGAACAGCCAGAACTACTACTAGAAATAGTTCCTTCCATTTGTATCCAACTACACGAGTCTTTTACCATGTCAATAACTCAAAGGAGTTGCAGGATCAAACATGTTACAGTTTACCCAGCATCATAGCATTTGGGCTAGTTTTTCTTACAGCAGTCTCCCTTTCAAGAGTTATTTTGCCCAGTATGTTCAAGATTCCAACGGTCTAGAACTATTCCCAATTCACTGAAAAGCTGGTAATATTCCTTCCTCTTCACTTTTTGCAGAGGGTCCCAATCTTCCTTCGACTAGTAGAGAAACTGTTTCATGTAGCATGTTTGGCCAAAAGCCTTCTCTATATGTGGACTGAGAAAACCCTTCAATTACACAGCTTTACCTTGGGCTCTAGTAGAGGAGACAATCACTTGGACTTTCCTACATGCCTTAAATGCATGGAAGATCCCTCCCACCAGATGAAGTATATTCCCAGCCTGAATACTAGTCCCAGTGTAGGTAACTGAATCCACTATCTATTGGCAGTTTCTTCTCTGTGCCAAAAATGTAAGGTTTATCTCATAGATGTGCTGAGAAGATTTGTAAAGTGCTTTGAAATCAGATGAAAAAGCCACAGTTTGCTGAGTGTACCAAACTAGAATGGCCAGGTTTGAAAACTGATAATTTAAAACTGCAAAAAAAAATTTACAGCAAAGAGATTTTGTAATTTAAAAAAAAAAAATTCAAAGGATTGGCTATGAAAATGTCAATCTGTGCGAGAAGTTACAGCTCAAGAAAAGGTGCCAAGAAACCATTAGCCTTGGCAGTCTCTGCTGCCTGTCAGCCTGATAGAAAGGAGTAGTAACATTCAGCTCCAAAATGATGTACTGAGGGTGCAGAAAAGAATTTTAATGTTAATGACTTGCAGATGTAAAGCATTTCATATCTCACAATCTCTAAAATTTATCAGCTGTGAAACTGGAACTGTTCAAAAGAAGCACAGTGCTGGATGGAAGGCCACGTCTTCCATCACTTCAGTTTTAATTCCACTGTAGAATTTCATGCATCGATAGTGAAAGATTACAAGAGCTGCAACTGGAATAGACAAATCTCAAGTGCAGCAAATAGTTTTGTTTAATAAGATCACCATTGGGAGGGAACTAAGACTAGTCAGTTTGGAACCCAAAGCAGGACTGCTTTTATATCTAGCTCACAGGTCCGAAACTGTCAGGATCTTAGTTAAAAACCACTGAAGTGCACCAAAACAAATCTTAGAAATTTGAAACTATTCCAATCATTATTTCAAATATTTACTCATAAGCATGCTCTTTGAAAGCAGATGCAACATTCTGGGTAGTGTTACATTTAATAGCTACTACGATATCGCAGTGCATAATATATAACTTATGATGATGCTCCCCCTCAAAAAAGGTGAAATAGATTAGAAATACAGTTTTAACTTCTTCTATTAGTCACTTTCCTCTCCCACCCAGAGTGCAGTTTTCAAATAAATAAAAACTCCAATAGCATCTGCTTTCACTTAGCCTGTCTCTGTTTTCTGTATGACTCAAATCAGATGAGAAATATTACAGTCCATTAAACAATGTCCTGTGATTTAAATAAAATCTAGATCCATTTTTTTAAAAATCTGCAGTGGAGGAGCTATAAATTGAATGTATGTTTTTGTCTACACACACAAAATCTTGGGACATTTTGAGAGTAAAAATTCTGAGCACATTCTGGAAAATGAAAGAATGTAGTGAGAATGCCAAGGAACTTTTGGCTTCAGTCCTGTTGAGCTGAGGAATTCTGCTATGTGACTGTTCGCATGAGAGGTCCATTTTTACATAGGCCTGATGTTTGATATTTTGGGGGTGCGGCATGTGCGATTTGTTACAATGAGAAAAATGAGGAACAACTAATAAGCAGTATTTTGAAGACAAAACTTTGAGACAGATCTGAATTTGTTTGTTTTTCTTTCAATAATTAAAACAAAGCAAGTAAACAATTCTGAAAGTCAAACCAGCTCCACCCAGAACTCTCCTACCAACATTTTTCAAACAGTTGTCAAAGTCCTCAAACAGTTACATTAGAACTGTATATTGATACGTGTGCTCAAAGCATATGTTCTGTAGTGCCCTGCAAAATATGGCGTATAAATCAGTGGTTCTCAACAAGAGGTCTGAGGCACCCTGGGGAGCTGCGAGCAGGTTTCAGATTCTACCAAGAATGACCAATGTTAGACTTGCTAGGGCCCAGCGCAGAAAGCCAAAGCCCCACTGCACAGAATTGCAGCCCAGGGCACCAAGCCCCACCACCCAGGGCTAAAGCTGAAGCTTGAGCAACTTAGTATCGAAGGGCCCCCCCTCCGAGGTGGGGTCCCAAGCAATTGCCCTGCTTGCTAACCCCTAACACTGGCCCTGGCTTTTATATGCAGAAACACAGTTGTGGTACAGCTGGGCCGCGGAGTTTTTATAGCATGTTGGGTGGCGGGGAAGGAGGGGTGTCTCAGAAAGAAAAAGGTTGAGAATCCCTGGGTAAAAGATAAATGAGTATCGATTGTCTCCACTGCAACAGGATGTTGTGCTGACAATACAAAAAAAAATTCTGGGAAACAATGTACTAGTACTTTGGAATTCTCTAGCACCTCACCTATGGACTTCAAATAACAGAAGAGTTAAGTCTCAAAGCTGTGAGCCAGGTATTTTTATACATGGGTAAATTGAGGCACAGCAAGATTAAATGACTAGTCACATAGCAAGTCAGCGGCAGAGCCAGGAAGAGACCAGAATTCAGCTCCCAGCCCTGTGGCTCTAACCATTTGGCTATATTCCCTCCCTGTTCAAACAGGGAATTGCAATGCTAAATTAACTAATAGCGTTAAGCCTAGATGCCCTAGTTTTGCTCCACCAGACTATATTTTGTGGGGAGGAAGGAAAAATAAGGGAAAGAGGAATTTCAGCACATAAATCAGTTAACATCTGAAATCAAGCCCTCTGCTCCCCACCTCCATAAAATGCAATGACACTTACTAGCTTGCTGAAGAAACCATGAAATTACGCATATCTGGTATCTGAGATCACGCTGCAACGTTCTGTAGCATCTCCAGTGAGCCAAGTACCACCAAATTCACTTCATATTAGGGAGGAAAATATTAAGTGTTGTTTTATTTCTGTGCTGAATCACATAAAATGGCCATGCTGGGTCAGACAAAGTCCATCTAGCTCAGTATTCTGTCTTCCAACAGTGGCCAATGCCAGGTGCATCAGAGGGAATAAACAGAACAGATAATCATCAAGTGATCCATCCTGTCACCCATTCCCAGCTTCTAGCAAACAGAGGCTAGGGACACCATCCCTGCCCATCCTGGCCAATAGCAATTGATGGACCGATCCTCCATGAATTTATCTAGTTCTTTTTTAACCCTGTTATAGTCTTGGCCTACACAACACCCTCTGGCAAGGAGTTCCACAGGTTGACCATGTTGTGTGGAAAAAAAAACAAACTTCCTTTTGTTTGTTTTAAACTCGCTGCCTATTAATTTCATTTGGTGACCCCCTAGTTCTTGTGTTGAGAAGTAAATAATTTTTTATTTACTTTCTCCACACGTCATATTTTTATAGACCTCTAACATATCCCCCCTTAGTTGTCTCTTTTCCAAGATGGAAAGTCCCAGTCTTATTAATCTCTCATCATATGGAAGCCATTCCATCCCCTAATCATTTTTGTTGCCCTTTTCTGAACCATTTCCAGTATTTATTTATTTTTGAGATGGGGCGAGCACAACTGCATGCAGTATTCAAGATGTGAATACTATGGATTTATATAGAGGCAATGGAGGAATAATAATCTGCTTGGAATCATTTAGCACAGATCTGAGCTTTTATTTAATGCCTTGTCCCTTAACTGGCAAACATAAAACTAATTTTAGTAAAGTCTCTCTCAGAATCATCAAGTACGTACACTTCTACCTCGATATAATGCGACCCGATACAACACGAATTCGGATACAACACGGTAAAGCAGTGTTCCGGGGGGGGGGGGCAGGGCTGCGCACTCCAGTGGATCAAAGCAAGTTCAATATAGCGCGGTAAGATTTTTTGGCTCCCAAGGACAGCGTTATATCAAGGTAGAGGTGTAATATATGCAAAACCATGGTGTAGGGCTATTTCTAATTGATATCACTAAATCATGCCAGTGTCATCAATTGTAAGGTTTGTATTTATAGTGGACAAATACGGGTTTCTTTCAAATCAGACGCAACTTTGCACAAATAATTTTAATAAAGGGTTAGGAGCACTTCATACTTGCAGCACTCTTTCCACTCATCCATTAATCTGAGTAACCACACCTTGGCATTTCATTTGTACAGTGAGAGATTAGAGGCAGGGGTTATCTTTTCACTCCCATGTTGTGCAGATAACATGACATTTTTCACCTGCAAGTGAATATTTTACTCATTAAAGATTAAGGGATCACTAGCTCCGACAAAACTTGCCTTCTGTTTGCCCAAGGAAGGTACACAGCTGACACCCGAAGTGTAACCTTGCCCCTGAACTACAACGTAGTCATGCCCAGTTTGAGAGGTGACACTGACAATAGCCTGGACGCTAAGCTAGAAACTTTTTAAGCTACAGCAGATTCATTATGGTAGATGATGCGCAGTTCTATGAAGAGAAATGTTTATGCTTCCTCCAAGTTGCTTCTGTGCTAATGTAACATTGTTTAGAAAAAGATGCCAAAACGGGCTCAACTGCTTTATACTTAACTGACAAGTATATTCAAATACTACATGGTATGTAACATTTTAGTAGCAAGGGACGGGTATTCAAACATCATAGCCGAAGTCTTTATAACCACCTCTGCAATATATTTTTTTGTGTATAGCATTTTATAGAAGGAAGGAGAAGCAAGAGATCCAAAGAATGGAAACAGGAGAGAGAGTTTTAGCCCCCCCACACCAAAAAAAAAAGGGGGGGGACAGGAGAAACACTGTAGTGATTGGGCAAAAATATCAGCAAGCTTTATTAAGAGGGCAATGAGAACCAGAACTATCACAGCCCACAGCTTCATTTTTTAAATTACTGACTGCTCCCCTGTCAAAGAGTTTGGTCCAAATGAGAGGGTGAGCTGGCTGGGGGAAAAAAACCAAAAACACCACCCCACTGACAGCTGGCCCAGAAGTTAGGACTGGATGATGGGATGGGTCACTTGAAATTTCCCTGTTCTGTTCATTCCCTCTGAGGCATCTGGCACAAGCCACTGAGAGAGACAGGATACTGGGCTAGATGGACCATTGACCTGATCCACTATAGCTTGCTTATGTTCAGTTGTGAAACATGTTAGATTTATTTTTCCCCTTCATATCCATTCCTATCCCCCCTCCCTTTTTTTTTTTTTTTTAATATATCTATACACAACTGGATAGCATGTGGTTCTTCAGATTAGCAGGACAGGAACTGGAATATAAAAGAGCAGTGTGGAAATATGTAGGAGGAGTTTGAAGTCCATGTAACATAATGAGGAACTTATGAACCAGAGTATCATTAAATTTGGGGTATAATTCTGGACTCAAGGTAGGATTGTTTCAAATAGCAAATCAGTAACAGGAACACACTATGAGGCAGAAATAATAAGGTCACAGTACATGCAGTGGGATATTTAATATATCCCAGTCTCTGGTTCTGTAAATAAAATTGAGGCAAAGGGCAGAATGTTGGAAGACCTTGAACAGAATTATTTCCTAATTCATTAGTAACTAGCAAGGGAAACTTTCCCAGATTTGATATGCCAGAGAGCAGAGAAAGTGAGGTTTGGAAGAAGCGGGGCAGGAGTAGGGGTGCAAAATAGTAAAAATCTCTGAGTAACCTATTGTGAAAGAAAAATAATGAGGCTGTTGGATACATTAGTAAGAGAACTCCCTGCCCCTTGAATAAAAAATGTAAATGGCTTTGAGGATTCAACAGGTTTCACCTCTGGGGATTGCTTCCACACAAATGACTAAATAGGACAGGAAGAAAAGCTGGGCTTTGCAATACTGGGACAGCAGAGATGTTGCCAGTCAGGATAGAAATACACCTCTACCTCGATATAACGCTGTCCTCAGGAGCCAAAAAAATCTTACCGCATTATAGGTGAAACCACGCTATATCAAACTTGCTTTAATCCACCAGAGTGCGCAGCCCCGCCCCCAAGCACTGCTTTACCACGTTATATCTGAATTCATGTTATATTGGGTCGCGTTATATTGGGGTAGAGGTGTATACTGGAGAAGTTATGAGGAAACCAGCAAGATGCGTCAGGTACTGGGCATGCTAGCAGAGTTAGCTTGATACTTCATGAGCAGCAAGTTTACCCACAAAAACGTTAAATAAATCACTGATCCACGTAGGATTATAGATGGAGGAGCAGTTTTAGATGGATTAGTGAGGTGATTCATGAAGTGATCAGAGGGAAAACGTATGCAGCTATTCGAAAATCCCACAGAGAGATGAAAGAGTGGTTTAGAGGCCCATACACAAATACCTAAAACTGTCCAGTACTACAGGTTCAAATCCAGCTTGGATCTTTATCTTATCATTGTATAAATAGAGTTCCAGACAGTTAACCATGTGAGTCTTTCAGATAAGACGTAAAAACTAAAGTCCAGGCAAGACCTACAAGATTAAGCGTTTGCTATAGCACTGACCAAAATGTCCCTACTGTTGAGCAGCATGCTGTGTATCAGTTATTTGTTGTTCTCTGCCCAAGAAATGGCTGAATTTCAGTGACATTATATGCACTGTGAATAGTTTGCAAGGCATTTTGGAACCCTTCAAGATGAAAGATGCTTTGTCTAAAATATTAATGAAGTCTCATCCAAAAAACCCAAGTGTCCAATTATTACAGTGGCAGTTCAGGAAAGCAAAATGTATTCTGAATCCAATAGGCAAGGCTCCCACTTGCTCAGATAACTTGCATACCTCCAGGATTTTCTTTGGGACTCTGCACTTTGATGCTAATGACCAACAATGTTAGGGCCAGCTTTATTCTGATGTCCTATGACGGCAAAGTAAGAATTTCCACTTAATTTCCTTTTCCATCTTGCTGCCCCAGGCTTGTAGGGATAGACTGTGTCCTTGCTTAAGTGACACTTTTTGTTTCTGACTCTACTGCCCTCTCCCACATACAGCTAGCCAGGTGAAGAATTAGAGGGACCTTTAAAGGGCAAGAGTGGGAAGTTAGTGACAGATGAGGCTGATATTGCTGAGAGCCTGAAAGAATTCTTTGCCATAATATGCGAGAGAAAAACTGAAGGTCAGGACAACAAAGAGGCCTAGTCCACACACAGAGCGAACAGCCAGCAAGACTTCATTTCACAAGACAGACTTCTTGGAATGCCAGAAAGATCCTCTTGCCAAGTTTCAGCCTAGAGCAAATATGCTTTGCTACAGAGTTACTGTGAACCTATATTAGTTACTGAACTGGCAATCAGAAAACTGACAAGCCCTTAACAATAGTGGTAGCCGCAGGTACTGCTAGAACTGGGGTAGGCAACCTATGGCACGTGTGCCGAAGGCGGCACACAAGCTGATTTTCAGTGGCACTCACACTGCCCGAGTCCTGCCCACCGGTCCGGGGGGCTCTGCATTTTAATTTAATTTTAAATGAAGCTTCTTAAACATTTTAAAAACCTTATTTACTTTACATACAATAGTTTAGTTATATATTAGAGACTTATAGAAAGAGACCTTCTAAAAACGTTAAAATGTATTACTGGCACGCGAAACCTTAAATTAGAGTGAATAAATGAAGACTCGGCACACCCCTTCTGAAAGGTTGCTGACCCCTGTGCTAGAATATAAGAACTCAAAATATCTAAGCTGTCTCTCCAAAATGCACTGAAATGGAACAACTGAGTCATTCAAATTCTAAAATTGAAGTGGTCTATTTTAGATCCACTTTACCTAAAGCAGTTAACCAGTTTTCCACTCACCTCCCTCCATCTCAGATGTTCTGTTTCTTATATGTATGGATGTAACAAAGAGCTAGAGAAGCCAACTGCAGGCAAATGATTAACAAATGGAAGTGCGATTCTTTGTAGTTAAATCAATTGCTAATGAGCAAAACTCTCTAAAGGAATTACTTTGGAGTGAGCCTGTTGCAGTTCAGTATCTGTGAATCCACCTTTTGAGGATCCCAGCACTGCACCTTTGTAAGGATGGCCCCTACAGTGTAATATTAACTTCCCACCCACATTCATTTCAGAACAGCCCTCCCCACTTTTAAGGCCTTTATAATTAATTTCTTTTTCAGAGAGGGACTGTGCTCTAGTTAGAGAATAGTCATTGGCAACATCCTGCCTGCCTTCAGGAGCAGGGCCAAAGAGACCCTTCACCAACTAGGGGCTACCGGGGGCAGAATTACTGCAATCTTCCCTCACACCCAGCCAAGCTCCCCAATGAGGCAGTTGATAGAGAGGTGAAACAGGAGACAGACGCTTCCTTTTGCCTCTGGCTTTTCTCAACTTAACTCTTTCCTTGAAGCCTGCAGGGGCACTACCCATGGAAACATCTCTGAAGGGGAAGCAGAACTCAGGGGAAAGTCTGTCCAAAAAGCAAACGTAGCCCAGAGAGAGCTAGGAATTAGACTTATTGAGCCAAAAAATGTCAGAAATTTGAACTGGAATTTGGAATTTTTCCTCAAAAAAGCTCTTTAGCAGGGGGTCTGGTTGAACTGGCCCACTGCTGTGGAGGCAGATAAGGGTAGGGTGGGGAGAGAACAGGTCCCTCAGCTACTGACCATGATTGACAGGTCTAGTTCTGCTCCCAAGCTGCAAGCAGGCTGAAGTATTATTCACTGAAAGAGCTATGTGGATCTTAGCATGAAGAAGAAAGTAATGTATCTACAACCACCAATCATGTGGGGATAGAACAGAACACATTTCAGAACATTTCCCTCTAAGCCAGCATTTTGTGTGGCAGGGTATTAGAGCTAAGCCTTGGTAAAAAAGAAAACATTCACTAACTAGTTTACACTGTTTAAGTTTCTTTGTTCCGGTTTGGGAAGTTTCCTGCAGTACATGTCTGTCATGTTTATTTGAGATCCAAAACTCATTCCTCTGATATCTTTTGTCCATAGATAAAACACATTCAGCAACTGCTTAGGACCAAAGTTGTTTATCTCTTGAGGGCAAATTATCCGACGGGGGAGACTCAGCCAAATCAGACCAAACAAAAGCAAATCTCAAACAGGTTCAAGCTGTGGAATATCTGAAAACTTCTATTTTTTTATGCTTTTATAGAAGACAGTTTGATTAACTAAACATTAAGCAGAAATCAAGAAAAACCACAGGAGATTTGTGCTTATATAAATATTTAGTGGGACTGTGTCTAAGCACACGCAGGTCTGTTTCCCATATTTAGTGCAGAAAAGTTTACACGTATTCTCAGCTCAATCCACCAAGTTCTAAGCACAGAGTACAGTTATAACTAACAAGTTGAGGGCAAAAATTGAGCTCTCAGATTCACATCGCAGGTCCCATAAAGCAATCCACGTTTCTTGTCTTCCTTTGCCACATAGCAGCTATTTGAAAAAGAACAACAACAAAAAGGTCTGAGTATATAGATGTTTGGAAACATCCTTCTGAACTGCCTTTTACATAAACATAACCGTAAATTGCTACAAATTCAGTCATAAGCATAGATTAGGCATGAAACACCCAATAATTTATGCATCCAACTACCTTTGCATTGTGCTGAAAATTTAACTCATACACTTTCATAATGCTGATAAGGTACCATATAAAATCATGCCTAATATTAAACACTGGAAGTTGTGTAAAATAACTTACTATGTGAGAGCTTTAAATACCTAATTCTTCAAATTTACCTCTGCCCACCATATTCCTTTTCCTGGGCAGACACACCCAGAACATATTACAGACTACTGCCAACACAGGAAGGGCCATGTTATGCCATTTCCTCAATAGTCCTATTTTCTATTAAAAGAACCAGAGCAGTATAATTAGACACTAAACCCACCCTACCTTACCAGTTACTGAGGAACACAAATTGGTTTAGTATTCAGAAAATGAAATATTTCCAAAATCGCAATCTAATTTATATAAAGGACAAAATTAGTAACTACAGGTATGTATTATTCTCAGGCCAATTTTACCCCAAAAACCCTTACAAGAGTGAAGGGAAATACACAATTAGTTCAAGAGTTTCCAAATAGGAGAACTAGCACATTTACAGTCACTTCTATAGCTTTCTCCTCCTGCAACTTCAGAGGAAACACCACTAAAGAAGTAATGAATGAATCTACAGCAGCCAGAGCAGGGGTAGGCAACCTATGGCAAGCACGCCGAAGGCGGCATGCGAGCTGATTTTCAGTGGCACTCACACTGCCCAGGTCCTGGCCACCGGTCTGGGGGGACTCTGCATTTTAATTTAATTTTAAATGAAGCTTCTTAAACATTTTAAAAACCTTATTTACTTTACATACAACAACAGTTTAGTTATATATTATAGACTTATAGAAAGAGACCTTTTAAAAACCTTAAAATGTATTACTGGCACATGAAACCTTAAATTAGAGTGAATAAATGAAGACTCGGCACACCACTTCTGAAAGGTTGCAGACCCCTGAGCTAGACTATAGCCTCCTCTACACACAAAACTTACATCAATTTAGTTAAGTCAGAGCAACCCTCTTGTTTGGGCACTTAAGTCAATTTAAGACTCACTTATATGGAATTAGCTTAAGTTAATTCCTTATTGCCTTAAGCTAAATTGATACAAGGCATTCTTCAATCTCAAAAGTGAGAATTCTTATCTATATAGCAAAGATCATCAAAAGTAACTTTGGGCAAGTCTCAAATATCCAGAGACTTTTTAGGCACGCCTATAAAAATGAAAACAAAAAATGGACAAATCTGATAACCAGAAGTTATAGTCAGCAGCAGAAGAGGTAATAAAAGTAGATTAACCAGACTCTAGCAGAATTTTGTATTGATTCAGTAAAGCTGGAAGGGAAGTCGAGGGACCGAAAGGCTCAAAAGATTGACAACAGGATATGGAACATTTCTCTTGCAGGTTATTAGCTGAAATCTGGCCCAGATAAGAAGAGACTGAAAAGATTATTGCTGCCGGATGACATCCGGTGGTCCTATATGAAATTAGTTGGCAATCTTTTTAATTAATCCCTGGCCACACCAGTTGGTATTCTTCTGTGTAACCTCAAAAGCAAAGAAAAGAATGGACTGAACTACCCCTTCTTCTCTGTACTTGACTATCACCAATGCAGGGATAGGAATCTCCACCTTAAATCCAACATTACACTTTTCACTTTTCAAATAAGCCACCACAATGCAAGAAAAATGAACCAGAATTGATGATGCAATTACTGTCTTTAGTATCTAAGAGCTCTATAAGAAAGGAAAAGTCATTTTTATGGTTCCAGAAGAATTATGTTTGCCATTACCCAATTCTCAAAGTGCAATTCTGTAAAGAAGTCTTGGGTTTTCACGGCAGGATATTAAAATACATAACTTGTTCTTATTTTGTTATTCATTAGGAATTCATCCTTATGGGAATCAGCTAAGTGGTCAGGTAAAAATCTGCATTACATACAGGTCAGAGTCCTTCAGTGGACAAAGGAATGTAACCACATGAATAAAAGCTTAGATTGTGTGGAATATTCCACATGCAAGAAGTTTTCCTGCCTTGGCACAACACCTATGAAGTAACGGCATAAAAACTGGCACATCAGATATTCCACTGGTGTCTCTCGGCTGCAATCTCTACTTGTTGAGGGCAAATTCTCTGATAAAATGAGCTAGGCTTCTGTTACAAAAGAATAAAGTAATATGTGACAAAATTGACTAACATCCACTGTGTGTAATAGCTGGACATAAAACGTTGCAATATTTGAGTGGAAATCTAAGTACAAAGTTAACTGCACTCTGGTGAGTTTGTTCAACAAAGTGCTTGGAACTCAAAGTTGCATACTTAGCACAAGAGCTTGGAAGAAGCTATTGTGAGAGCTTCTCCCCCCCCCCGCCCCACTTAAGTTTGGTAGAGTACAGCATGTGCTCTGGCTACAACACAAGAGACCTACTCCCTAGCTTTGGCCTGGCCTCCTCGCAAAATACAGCAATGGCTCATAAAACTGTAGTAGAAGGAATCATATCCCCAGCCACTGTTCTTCAGAAACATGAATAAAGTTCTGACTCTTGACAGTTAAAGATTTATAACGCCATAGGTGTGCAGAGTAATGCAAAAAAATTAATAAGGTCCTAGTTCTGAGTATTTTGCAATGTAATTTATAAACTAAAGGGGAAAAGTTGGGTAAATTAGTGGAGTGGAATGATAAAAACAAAGAACAGAAGACAAACTCTTGGAAAAAGCAATTTTTGTTCAAACAAAATATAAGTTCAAGTCATTCAAGTTGTCATGTTAACTTAATTTTTTATAATTATAATCCTCGTGGATCAGGAGAATTGGAGACAATGGGGAGCGCTCAAGTGACAAAAGTAGAAAGTTGAGGGGTTTGATATTCCGATAAAGCCAGAAGAATATGACTAAAACAATAGGATTCCAAAGTTTCACAGTTGCCTTATGCTTCATATCTGGAATGTGGATGTGAAAAAAATAATTCAAGCTGTTAAAGCCAATCAAAATGAAGGATTATACACTGACACTGCACATGCTCTGGAGTTTTCCATATCTATAGAAGGAAAACAGCAGCATCTTAGTTTACAAAGCTCTTTTTTAAACAACAGGCAAACTAGTAGATTCATTTGGAGTCATCTTTTCAAAATGGAAATCTGCAATCACATCTCCAGCATCTGCATGCACTCTCCATGCATTAGAACAGATTATGGCAAACCTATTTCTCATTTACTGGGAGCTAATACTCCTCAAACCCACTTTCCCATAACATTAAAACTATAGTACAATTGTCTGTATGGCCTATTCTGCTAGAGAGAAATATATCCTAGCTCTGAACGTTTATCAAAACACTTGCATTTGTTGAACTTATTTATAGCCAAACCGATTCTTTGTAGAAACTATTTCCTTTATTTAAAGAAAACTCAAAGGGCAGACCAACAGGCTCTTGCCAATCTGGTAATGTTTTAACAGAGCCAAAAATATAAAAGGGGGAGGAATCTGAAGCCGATCCAGTAGCACTGACTGATCTCATTAGGTCTCCTCATGAAATTATACAGATGTGACTTCACTCCTGGGTTACACTCCTATATTTAGTTTATACCTAATATGGACATTTAAAACTACAGAACTGAAAGCCATTTCCTTTCCTTGCATAAAGAAAGCCCCTTGGCCCTTTGTCTAGCCAACAATACAAAGATTAAGTATGGTCTCTTTAGAACACTGCAACACAAATAGCCTTGTAATTAATGGGGAGTTTGGTTTATGTTTTAAGCTTTAATATAAGCAAATGCAGCATTCTACACACTGAAATCAGACTGTGCCACTACAGCAAATTTTTACTTGAAATGGAAGATATTCAACCTAAGTTTTATAGCTACTCTCCTCTTTAGCAAAAGGCCAATAAAGGAGTTAGCAGAACCAAAGACTAAATTTCTGCCTAAAAATCACACAAGTATGAAAGTTAATCAGGAAGTTTCCTGAAGATAGAGAATATGTTCAGGCACTCAGATACCCACCGTGATGAGCACAGTATAAGGGGACTGCCTTTTTGGGTATTAAGTGTTTCAAGGGTGGAATAGATCAAATCAGAGCAATTTTACAAATTAAGTTTATTCACAGGCCTGGTCCACACTAACCCCCCACTTCGAACTAAGGTACGCAAATTCAGCTACATTAATAACGTAGCTGAATTCGAAGTACCTTAGTTCGAACTTACCACGGGTCCAGACACGGCAGGCAGGCTCCCCCGTCGATGCCGCGTACTCCTCTCACCGAACTGGAGTACCGGCATCAACGGCGAGCACTTCCGGGATCGATCCGGGATAGATTTATCGCGTCTAGACAAGATGCGATAAATCGATCCCAGAAGATCGATTACTTACCGCCGGACCCGGCGGTAAGTGTAGACCTACCCACAGTTTGAGAAGTAGCTGCAAGAAAAACTTTGTAAATAAAACCTGTCTATTAATAAAGATCACTTTATATAAAGTTTTCCCATCATCAAAGTGCCTTACAAATAAGTTGGGTTTTGTTACAAATACAGATTTACATCAGTTTTCTGTGCAAACTGTCCCCCTACAGAGATCTTGCTGCAGTAGGGCATCCAAAGCAAAGTTACTAACTCAGTTTAGTTTCACCTAAATCAGTGGTTCTCAAACTTTTGTACTGGTGACCCCTTTCACATAGCAAGCCTCTGAGTGCAACCCCCCTTATAAATTAAAAACACTTTTAAATATATTTAACACCATTAGAAATGCTGGAGGCAAAGCTGGGTGTGGGGTGGAGGCTGACAGCTCGCCCCCGACCCCAGTAATAACCTTGCAACCCCCCCGAGGGGTCCCAACCCCCAGCTTGAGAACCCCGACCTAAATCCTTGGTCCAAGCTGTCCTTCACTCCCCAGTCCAACATATGCTTTGGCCCAGAACACTGCCCCTACATTGCTTAAGTGACCCACTTTGGATAATCCAGGACAAAAGGCCAACCACCTCCAGAAAAAGTTGCATGCAGCCACCATCAATTTCAGGAGACTGACTGATATAGAGAACCTCTACCCAAAAATCGTACCAGTTACTGACAGGTATACAAGTTCCACTCAGACTTCATTTTAAGATTAAATGCCCTTCTAAAAGATGTTTAGCTCAATCAGGATTTATGGGCTTGATACAGGTATCATTAGGTGAAATTCTATGGCTTGTGTTATGCATATCAAGCTAGGTCAGGGATTCTCAAACTTTTTTTTTAAATGGTGACCCCTTTCACATAGCAAGCCTCTCAGTGCGACCCCCCTCCCCCCATTACAAATGGGTTTTTTTAATCTATTTAACACCATTATAAATGCTGGAGGCAAAGCAGGATTTGGGGTGGAGGCTGACTGCTCGCGACCCCCCCATAAGAACCTTGCAACCCCCTGAGGGTCCCGACCCCCAGTTTGAGAACCCCCACACTAGGTGATCATAATTGTCGTCCTGATTGTAAAAATGAGTCTATGGATCCATGAGTAAATTCTCATAAGCCAAACAAGAAATGTTAACATGAATTCGAGTCCCGCATTGCCCCTTTTGAAGGAGTTAAACCTTTCAAACAAATATGCAACCTCGTGGAGTACAAAAGTCATTCTGTCTCAGAAGCACAGAACTCACTATTTAACTAGCAGCTGCACTAACACACACAGATGTTGTAATGAAATGCAACTCAAAGCTCACTCCTTCTCTGGTAAATGAGAAGCACTCAGCTACTGGGTCTAGGTAAAGAAATTGGGTTCTCCATCCTCCCTTTGTTGTAGTAGAACTCTCTTTGCTAGTTCATACCAACTCAGCCTATGCATGGCTAGTATACTCGATTCATATAGCTGTCTGCCATAAGCTACTTCCAGTCTCTGAACAAGGTCTGAGACACACTGGGGACAAAACACCAAGAAGGGACTGCCGTGGAGACGTGAAAAGCTAGCTGTAGAGAACAGGGAATTTTCCTCTGTCCACTCTGGGGATAAGCATGCAAAGGAAAGAAAGGAATCGCGGTCATTCCAACTAATCTTATAAGAACTGTTTCTTCCATGAGGTAGTCTGACTGCCTCTTCCACAAGTTAGTTTATGCTTGCTATCCTATACTGCAGTGGTTCTCAACCAGCGGTCCAGGGATCCCTGGGGGGACCGCAAGTTTCTGGGGGTCCACCAAGCAGGGCTGGCATTAAACATGCTGGTGCCCAGGGCAGAAAGCCGAAGCCCCACTGCATATGTCTGAAGCCTGGGGCCCAGAACCCCTGCCACCGGGGCTGAAGCCAAAGCAACTTAGCTTCACGGGGCCCCCTGTGGCGTGGGGCCCCAGGCAATCACCCTGCTTGCTATCCCCTAATGCTAGTCCTGGCTTCTATATGCAGGAAAATAGTAGTTGTGGCAGAGGTGGGCTGTGGAGTTTTTATAGCATGTTGGGGGGGGGGGGCCTCCGAAAGAAAAAGGTTGAGAGCCTCTGCTGTACTCGACAGTGATCTTGAAGTCACTTCAGGTAATCATTACCCTTGCAGCCTAACTTCTTAGGATGCTAATACGGTCTTCACTGTGCTGCCACTGAAAGATTACAGACGCTCCCCGGGTTACGCAAACCCGACTTACGCAAATCCGGACTTACAGAAAAAGTCCCGTAAGCTTTTTTTTTTTTTTGGGGGGGGGGGGGGGGAGGAGAGGGGAAGAATTATCGGGTATATGTTCCCAAGGTACGCAAAATTCGACTTATGCAAGACGTCTATATCTGAAACTATAGATTCTCCCACTCGCTTATATGGGTAACTAGTGAGTTTACATAAACATTCCTCACAAGTGTGCTACTTTCCAGCAGTCAGCTAGCGTCACCTTCTCAAATACTTACATGTGACCTCTGATGTCACATTCATAAGTACTATCTTCCCATGATTCTGTGCATTCCCTAATATACACGTGATTAGGGACAATGATAATAAAAAATGCATCGCAAACATCAATGGAGCATATGACAGGATTCAATCTGCCACAGCCTTTGATGTGCTTTTTTGTTTGCTGATCTCTATTAGGTTGACGTGCTGAAACTCTTTGTTCTACTGTGTCTCAAAACAGTCACAAGCATTGTGTACACAAAAGCTTGATTTTTTCCCCCCCTTTATTGCTTATACAGTACTAATAAAGCCCCCAATACTTCCCATTTGAAGAGTGTTTTCTTGGCAGTCGCCATGTTCATATAAAGTGTTTATGGTGCAAATGGAGCAAAAGTCTGTTTCCCTCACAAGATATACCGTAGATATCAGCATAATCCTATTTGTAGCACTTGATTTTGGACCAGAAGACACTCAGCCAATGCTCACAGCACTGGGGGGGCAGGAGGAGGGAGATCAGTGCACTGTCAGACATCTTCCAGTTGCAAAGTAAAACAGAGGCTCCCTTGAGAAACTAAATGCCAATTTTAAACTTGAAAAAGCTAAGATGTTCATATAAATGGGACTGCCTAAACATTAATTATAGCATTAAAGGGGACTACCTGCCAGAAATAGAATTATTGGTTAAAACCAGTACAACAGAAATTCAGCAAAATGTTGCAAGCGACCTCCAGTCTAAGAGAAGATCATTCACATGTGTAAACATTAATAATGGTTAATTGTTCCAAGTTTTTATTCCTGTTTTCTACTGGTTAAACATTAGACCGAACTTAATGTTGAAACTTTTTGAAAAAAGCTGAATATAGAACCAAGTATCATAGCTCTGCTTTTTTTGTTGTTAAAAAATATATTAGAAAACAGATGCAGATGAGAAAACAATGGGGTTTATGGTTATGAGCACTAATGCCTCCTCCAAAGCAAATGGCAGTTTTTAAAGAAATATGATTGCCTCAAAGAAGATGAAGTCGTCCAATGCCAGTTTCTAACGTATGATTCATTATAATCAATGACAAGGACATGCATGACATTTAATCCTCGGTGTATAAAGAATCACTTACGCTTTGCCAATATTTGCTCTCAAACACTGGGAAACCAACTCCCCCCTCCCCCGCCCCACAAAGAAAAGCAGACAAAGAAAAGGATCACCAGGTGGAGAGGAATAACAAGATGTCTGTTACCCATAAAACAATGTTTATCTTTACACCAAATGTTATTTCAGATGTAGGGTGAGAAAATTCCCAGGTGCAGAGGTTATTACAAGATTATCCTTTGCTGAGAATACTGTACCTAGAGAAAAGACTGTGTCTAATAAGATTACCTTGTGACGAGCCACCCCCTGACAAGATTATCTTCTTAGGACAATGCTGGAAATAAGTAACATTGCTTATTTACTGACTGGGTCTTGTTTTGATTGCATGGTTTTGCTGTCAAAGCAAACAATTATGGCAATGACGCAGTTTGAAGGGTGACCTGTTACAATATACAGCTATCATGCCACCCATGAGATGCAAGATTTCTAACTAGGGATGGGCCTTGTCAAAATGTGACTAGAAAACCAAAGAAAACACTGAACATTGGCAATTCAGTGTATTCCTCCCTCTCACTTAGCCCTGAACCAATGCTTCAGCATGGTGTGATAGGGCACTTGCTGCTAGAGGCGCTCTTACACATATGACAAAACCAAAGTTTTTGGCACTTGTAGTTAAAGATACCATAGCACTTTTTGCAGGAGTATGGATGTTAGCCCCAATCTGGCGAACTATAATTTACCTTCTCAAATGCTCCCTGTAGTTTCAGTGTAATATGGCATTCCCCTCCTTTCCTAAACTGTCTGGGAATACTGATGTGCTCTATTTTCACCCTGCTGTTACAGAGCATTCAAGCTGCCCTCTAGAACGGGGGCGGGGGTTGTTGAATGTTGGGCATCCTTCATCCACAGCTCTTTTGCATGCCATCTTAAACAAACCCTACAAGCAGTTTTGTGTACTCTATTGTCAGATTTCATAGATGAGTGCTTCTATTTGACTAAAGAAACATTAACCCAACACTTTAAAAAAAAAATCCAGACAAGACAAACTGAAGAGCAATTACCATAGGTTGCTTTATAAGAGCTCTAATCAAAGCATATTGCCTGAGTTGCTACACGTGATACCTCATGCTCATTACATTTCAGTCGTCATTACTATAAGATGCCACTTGGGTCTTTTAAAAATATTCCAGTTAGACAATGGAACCAGGCCTCCCTTATCAATAATACATGTGAACATGCTAGGAAGCTACACTGAAAGCACACGGGGAATGAGATACATCACTAATTCCTCCTAATCAGCTGGTAAAGAAAGACTTAGCATTTGTAAGTTAAAATGGGCTGCAGGCAGCCCATCAGTGAGGTTAATGAAAGACAAATTATACAAATACTAAAATTATTCATTACCAGAGACCACCAGTATAAATTCCACGAGCGACACCATACGTTATTCTTCGCGCAGCACAATAGCTTTGTACTACAGAAACTGTTTTGCTATCTCTACATCTAGTGCTTACTTTTCAAATATGCCTCAGCACAGAAAAGACAAATATGAATTACAACAGCCCCCAGTATAAATATTGTCTTGAGAGAATAATCAAAACAATTTGAGGCTTCCTAACAGCTTTGTACATGACTGAAAGCTAACCATGTGTGCACATTTTTCTCTAGACAGTTCTGTCACTGATCACAATCCAATATGATGGTTTTAAGACCAAAATTTTGGGAATATAGCCAGACTGACTAATGCTTCATCGATTTACTTCTGAAATTTTAATCCATACCTGTATTTTATTTCAGCCTGACTGCTGCAATCCTGTATACATGGGTCATTTGGCACAGACTTCATGAACCAGACTTCTTGCTTGGTCAGAGTCTTTCCATTACATTACCTCCATATTAAAAGCTTCACTGTGCACAGGTTGAGCAAAAGACTGTAGTATTCACTTTGGAAACAGATTACTTAGGTTCCCTATTCCATGCAAATCTTTTGATTTTACATTCATTAAGTAACCGCAGACAATGTCTTAATGTTTTTTAATCTATTCCACACACATGGGGCTACATCTTCTGATTAACTGGAACATATACACTGTTCTCCCTGGTTATGGAATATAATGCCTGACTACAACACCAAATTAGCTTGCCATTAAAGTTAAGCTAAAAACTAATAGGTGTCTTATTTTAAACATTCTATTTTATTTGACATTAGCTTGTATGGAAATGACCATCTTAATAGTCCTGCTATTTTCTACCCAGCTGGCTCCCCACTAAACAATAACTGCATGATAGACTATTGTTCCCTGAAAGATTTAAGCACAGTGCAGGATAGGTTACAGAACACTGGAAGTGGAAATGGCTTTTTAATCAAGTTGACAGAAAAAACTTTTCCTTCTCTCCCTACAAATGTGGGATCTTCCTCTAAGATTTCCCTGACCTAAGCATCAGGAAGGGCAAGATAATGCCCTGGACCAGTTACGAGCTTTTTCATTTGTTTGTTTTAAAAATAAATAAATAAACAAACCTGATCTTGACCTTAAAATGACACAGTGGATGAAGTAATTTCTTTTATTTGACCAACTTCTGTTGGAGAGACACACAAGATTTGGAGCAACACAGAGCTCTTCTTCAGGTCTGAGGACTTGACTTTAAAGGCAGATATTATACCCACAGCTGGGAGCTGAGAGATGGTATTTTCATAAAACTGGGATGGATAGATTCCTAGTGGTAGGCAATACTCACTTATAGCCCTGGATATGGTCATTCCAAATTCATGCCAAAAAACTGTGAAATAGCCCACACTGTAACACTCTGGAATGGAATAGGACAATGAAAGAGGAACAGTAAGTTCCCTCAAGCGTTCCAGCATCCTTCTTGGTACCTGATTATAGAACCACCACCATGAAGTTTCACTGGGGATTTTTATGGAAATTTACTGCTATTTCTCTTGTATTGTTATTTGTCAAAGTCACCCAGAGTAGCAGATGGATGCAAGGATATAAATCTCAAGAAATAATTACACAGATATGTATATATTTGGCTTTATCCCTCTTCCAACACTTTTCATATGCCACTTGTCTTCGATTGTTGAAGTTCTTCAGGACAGACACTATCGCAGAGGTGGGCAAACTATAGCCCGCAGGACCGTCCTGTCCAGTCCTTGAACTCCCGACCGGGGAGGCTAGCCCCCGGCCCCTCCCCCGCTGTGCCCCCTCCTCCGCAGCCATGCCGCCGTGCAGGCAGGGCTCTGGGCAGCGGGAATGCACGCCCCTACAGGGCAACGCGGCAGTGTGTCTGGCTCCGGCCGGGCGGCGCAGTTGCCAGACATGCTGCTCTGAGCGGAATGGTAAGGAGTCCGGGGGGTTGGGAAAAAGGCAGGGAGTCCCGGGGGCAGTCAGGGGACAGGGAGCAGTTGGATGGGGTGGAGGTTCAGGGGGGGCGGTTGGGGGGGGGGAACAGGGGGGTTGGATAGGCATGGGAGGGCCAAGGGATCTGTTGGGGTGGGGGCATGGCTAGGGGTTGGCGCAGTCAGGGGACAGGGAGGGTTGGATAGGAGGTGGAGTCCTGGGGAGGCAGTTAGGGGTGGGGGGTCCTGGGAGGGGACAGTCAGGGGACAAGGAACGGGGGGGACGGTGGGTTCTGAGGGGGGCAGTCAGGGGGCGGGAAGTGAGAGGGGCGGATAGGGGTGGGGGCCAGGCTGTTTGGGGAGGCACAGCCTTCCCTACCCGGCCCTTCATGCAGTTTTGCAACCCTGCTGTGGCCCTCAGGCCAAAAAATTTGCCCAGCCCTGCACTATCGGGTGGAATTTTCAAAAGCACCTCAGCGACTTATGAAATCATTGAAAATATCACCCTAGGTTTACCTAGCACAATAGGACTCAAATCCTCATTGAGATCTCTGGGTGCTATTCTAATATTAAATAAGCATTACAGACAATTGTGACTAACATTTCAAATAGGAATAACCTATATTTTACTGTTTTATTGTCACCTTGTGTACTGTGCTTCTATGATTTAAAATATTTTGGGGAAAAAAAGGGCAAACAAAACAGGAATCCTCTGCTGTAGTGTCTTCTGTAGGTGGTTACTAGTATATCCTCTGGTAGAGGCTTGATACAACCTTTTAAATAATGGAAAGATTTTAGCTTTTTTTTATTTTTTAAAGTGGGCCACTTAACTTCAGCGCAAACTCAAAAAGGTCTTGGTGGAAGCTTTAACTTCTCAACTCTACCCCTGTGATTGGTATAATGAGCAGTTTCCAAAAAAGAGATTAAGAAACTTGTATTATCCTCTCATGGCACTGGACAGAAACCTCATTTGAAGGGTTAAATACAGTTTTTTAAAAAAGTGAGTCCCCCAAGGTATTTTTCCTTGATGAATTTAACCTATGGGCAAACAAAAAAATTGCTACTTATTCCACACAATCTTCTTCCTCCACTTTGAAGCAGAAGTGATGATGATGCATCACCAAAGAGCCCCAGAGGAACCAAGATTTTACATCATACAAATACAAAACATTTGAGAGGCATATGGCATTTGCATTATTTTATGAGAAATGCAAATACAGTGCAACACCACACACTTCTCTCCTTGTCCGGAAGGAAAATTGGTTGTGTATTTAAAGGCCTATTATGTTTCAATCAAAATAGTTAAATTGTTGCAGAGGAGCAAAAGATTATTAATGTTCCTGGATATCTCCAACTGCATGCACACACATTGTAGGGAGGTAATTGTGGTGCATTTGTGAGGTACTGAGGTATGGAGAATAGAAGCTATTCCTTGCCATTTCAACATTGAGCACATTGTCTGCTATGAAGAAATTATAATAGCAACAGCTGCTCTCTTTCCTGTTCGGACAATTTTTCTGTAAAGTACATACATATTCTTAGTATCTTTCTTCAAATATTTCTGTGGTTTGTATTATCATTTGCTAACTATATTTACATATTTACTGTAGGTCACAGCTTCAAGACCTTTAGGTAGCTTCCACTTCCTCTTTTCTAGTTGAAGACTGCATAGGGTGCCCTGTCTCGAGTTGTCTCCAGCCCTGTATGTATTTGCCCCCTCAACTGCAGCAGGAAGGTGGGCATTACCTACAGCCACTGAGGGAAAAAGCATTTTGCAGATCTAAAAAAAGGTTTTGGAAACACCACAACAAAGAAATTCACGTGCCACTTTTCACACCAAGAAGGGGTGAGTAACAGATTATTCACTGTCTGCATGACAGAATGATTTCACCACAGCATGACTTCAGACGCCCTAGCGCTCTGCCTCATCGACTCTCCATCTCTTTTTTCAAATCTCAGCTGAAGACATCTCTTCTCCGTGCCGCTTAAATAAGGGGCTGGGCTAGAACTAATCTGATTATTAACTCTGGGGGGAGGAGGTCCATGAAACCCACAAAATAAAGTTACATTTGAAACAATGGCGGGGGGAGGGAGGGACTAACAATGACTTCAAAAGAGTGAACCTCTCTCTTCTTGGGGCAGTTTCCTCTCCCCCACTCCAGAGAGTTTCATCAAAAAACAAAAACAAAAAAACTTTCCCCAAATACAGCGATCCCGTGTGCATCCCGCACCAGCCCGACCCCCGGCCGGCCGGCATGGCGAGGGAGACCCTGCACGAAGGATGATGATGTTGGGGGGGGAAGAGGAGAAAGAGGCGGCAGCGGGAAAACCCACGGGGAGGGGGAGGCCTCGCCCCAAGGCGGGACGCGGGGGAACTCCCTGCTCAGAGGGAGCCGCCCAGGGATGGGTGAGCGGAGGGGACTCCCCGGGGCTGGCCACGGAGGCCGGATCCCGGAGAGGGGGAAGCCGCGGGGGCTCCCTCAAGAGGGGGGGTGGGCTGAGTTGACGGGGGGTCCCGCGAGGCCGGCCGGTCTCCCCGGGGCGGAGGGAGCTGACGGGGGGTCCCGGGGGGGGGGGGTACGAGCCTCCCCAGCCGCCCGTACCTTGACGAAGAGTTCGATGAGCGGCTCCTTGTCACCGTCCTTCAGCCCGTTCACCGGCATCGACAGCGCCATGCTCCCCCTGCCCGGCCGGCAGCGCCGGCTCGCTCGCTCCTTCCCCCCTCGCCCGGACCGAGAGACGCCGCCGCTCCCCGCACCCGCCCTGAGAGCGACTGACTGACTGACTGCCCCGCGCTACAGCCTCCGCCAGCGGCTGCCCGGGCGCCAGAGGGGGCGGGGCCTCGGGGGGCGGAGCCGGGCCAATGAGTCTCTATGGGAGGGGCGTGGTCTGTGGGGATGGGGGCGGGGCTGGGACAAACGGGTCCCCGGCCGGGCAGACTCTGGGGGTCCCAATGGGAGGGGGCGTGGCCTATGGCTGCCGGACTTGAGTGGGCCTCGGCCCGCAGCTCCGAGGGGTGGGGCTTGTGGTGCAGCTGCGCCGGGAGGCCCGCTCCTCCGAGCTCCGGCTGGCACAGGGGCGGGAAGGGAGCCAGGCTGGGCGAGGGGAGAAAGACGCTGCTCGGGGAGAGTGGATCTGTACTTGCCCTGGGGAGGGAGACCGCCCTGGGGGTGGGATAGGGAGGAGGCTGCCCGGGGGCAGTTGGAGGAGAGGGAGACCGCCGGAGGTGGGGGAATAGGGTGGAGACCGCCCTGGGGAGAGGGAGAGGGGGAGGAGAGGGAGACCGCCGGGGGGGGAGCAGGGGGGAGAGGGAGGCCGCCCTGGAGGAGGTGGGGGAGGGAGGCTGCCTTGGGGAGGGGGTAGGAAGGGGAGAGGGGATGGAAAGAGATCACTGGGGGTGATGCCCACCCGGGCTGCACAGTCTCTCTCACACACACACTCCTTCCATGAGAAATGCTTCCACCACACCCTGGTCTAATTCTGGATTGTTATTTTTGCCTAAGGTTCTGGGGAGGGGGGCACTGCAGAGCCCGCTGTTGCTGGTGCGCTGCCCGATGACCTAATGTCTGGGAGCAGCCACCTCATGGGGCTGTGCTTGGCAAAGAAGGGGCAGGAAACCAGCACCCTCCTCCTCCTGCCCCAGACTGAAGAGCTGCTGTTATGGCCTGTGAGGTGAAACCCAGCTCACCCAGGCGGCAGCCTGGCCATCCACAATTTATCTGTCCGGTGAAGCCTTGGAAACTCCCCTCTTCTGTAACTGGCTCTAAGTGTTCAATGACTGCCCAGCCCAGGGAACATCTGTCTACATGCCAGTCAGCTAGGAGCCAGGCCTCTTTCACCACCCAAGAAACATCTGGAGGAGGAGAGAGAAATACACATTACCTAGTCAGGAAAGAAATGTGGAGATTTTTTGTCTTGATTTCTCCCCCATAGCAGGGCCAGGGTCTGACTAACCAGAAAGAAAGTTCACAGCAGATCTAGGTTAAGCAACAAAATAAAACCACACCCTCTGCTTTTTCCAGGTTATTTGCAAGGCTTGTGTACAACCAAAATAGCCCAGCCTCTGATCACACTCTCTCCATGCAACTGAACAGTGTGTAGTTTCCCAACCAATTATGAACAGAGTAGCTTTTTATACCTTCACCCTACCCCTTGCATTTTCAGTAGCCCAAACCCTTTTAAAGAGTCAGAACCTAACTAGGCACAGCTATACCAAATTACCTCCACTCAGTGATGCTGTCCCCTTGGGACATCCCTGGGATGGGGGGCAGCAGAGCAGTGTAGCCCCCTTATGTGTGACCTGTACATGCTGTCATACAACCTTGCCAATTTGTACTCAAGAGGGTTCATGCAGCCGGACACTGATCAGAGGAAGAGTATTATGAACAGAGTGTGTAGTGTAAATTTAATAGCCTCCCTTCCCAGCAGGCATTTCTGAGTTGAGCAAAATGTGTCATCATAAAAAAATGTTTTTCCTTTTTAAACGTACTTGACCAAATTTTCACTGAGAGGGGGAAAACAGCAAGTGGTGTTTTCATAGACTCAGACTTTAAGGCAGAAGGGACCAGCATGATCATCTAGTCTGACCTGCACACAGCAGGCCCCAGAACCTCACCCACTCCTGAAACACACCCCTAACCTCTGGCTAAGTTGCTGAAATCCTCACATCATGGTTTAAACACTTCACGTTACAGATAATTCACTATTTGTACTAGTTTAAACCATGCTGCAGAGGAAGGTGAAAAACCCCCAGTGTCTCTGCCAGTCTGACTCGGGGACGGAATTCCTTCCCGACTCCAAATATGGCGATCGGTTAGACCCTGAGCATATGGGCAAGACCTACCAGGCAGATACCTGGGAAAGAATTCTCTGTAGTAACTCAGAACCCTACCCATCTAGTGGCCCATCTCCAACAGTTGGGGATTTTTGTTACTGGCAGTCACTGATGGGCTCCATGCCATTGTAGGCAATCTGTCTGCCCTTATCTACAAGTAATTTGATGCATTGGTAGCAGGGCTGGGGAGTTGACCTGAAAGGGTCTTTTCAGATTGATTTCTATGGGTCCTCTGCAGCCCTTCTTAACTAATTAATTCCTATTAGAGACAGTAGAATCAGCTGTTTTGCAGTGTACAGCAGGCTCTGGGATGGAGGGGGAAAAGCAAGGGTGGAGCAGGCTCAGGGGAGGGGCCTTGGGGTAAGGAGTGGAGTGGGGGCAGGGCCTGTGGTCAAGCAGTGGAAAGTTGGCACCTGTAGCTCCAGCCCCAGAGTCAGCACCTTTGCAAGGAGCCACATATTAACTACTGAAGAGCCGCATCCGGCTCCAGAGCCACAGGTTGGCCACCCTGGTTTAGGGTAATCAACTGGCTCTTGTGTGGCTGCCTAGTCCAGGTGAGAATGTGGAGAGGCCCTATACAGAACCCCCCTAGACAGCACATCTTGTGTGTATTGTCAGTCTGGCAACTAGAGGGAACCACAGGATCTAGCTGTGTCTAGGGGCCTCAGTGAAGAATGGGCAGCAGGTTTAAAACAAATAAAAGGAAGTTGTTCTTCACACAGCACACAGTCAACCTGTGGAACTCCTTGCCTGAGGAGGTTGTGAAGGCTAGGACTATAACAGGGTTTAAAAGAGAACTAGATAAATTCATGGAGGTTAAGTCCATTAATGGCTATTAGCCAGGATGGGTAAGGAATGGTGTCTCTAGCCTCTGGTTGTCAGAGGGTGGAGGTGGATGGCAGGAGAGAGATCACTTGATCATTACCTGTTAGATTCACCCCCTCTGGGGCACCTGGCATTGGCCACTGTCAGTAGAAGGATACTGGGCTGGATGGACCTTTGGTCTGAGCTAGTATGGCCGTTCTTATGTTCTCCTTTGTGTTAACTGCAATCACTTCTCATCTCCCTATACTGCAAAAGACCCTGTAGGCAGATGTTGAGGGGGAACAAAGTTTACTCCCCTCGTGAAGATTGGAACTGAGACATACCAGCATTGCCAATTTACAAAGCTGTATCTTTATGAACTAACACTTCAACAATAGAGCTGAGCAAGTGATTCATGCCACTAACCAGTGGAGGACAAGGGGAGTCAGGGACTTGGTAACAGGATTTGGAGCCTTTCCTTGCACTTCATGTGAATCCCAGGTTGGTAGTGGCTGAACGTCATTACCATCTGCTGACCGCGTGGTGGCCCCCGGTGAACTGAGTTGGCGAACTCACCCACGTCACAAAACTACCATCTCTATTGGTGGCTTCATCTCAGAGGCCAAGGACTGACAAACTCTCATTCCAGAGGTGGTTCCTCTGAATCAGGACTAGGACACACTGCGAGAGGGAGCGCACAGAAAGCTCCTACTGCCCCTGTTGTACCTATTCGTTGACTAAATAGCTTCATAGATTCCAAGGCCAGAGGAGACCAGTGTCCGACCTCCTGCATAACGGAGGCCACAGAACTTCCCCAGAATAATTCCTGTGTTACCTAGAGCATCTTTTAGAGAAGCATCCAGTCTTGATTTTAAAATTGCCGTGATGGAGAATCCACCACAACTCTTGGTACATTGTTCCAATGCTTAATCACCTTCACTGTTAAAATACTACATCTTATTTCCACTCTGAATTTGTCTAGCTTCAGCTTCCAGCATTTGGATTTCAGAAGCCTTTGGGTATATAAATTCACCATCTTTCAACAGGCAAAGATGTTAAAATTGCAGATTTCTGTAAAAGTCAAAACTACTGTGAAACTTACCTTACTGGTAAAAAAAGGTGATGCCCACTTCTCCCTCAAGGAGCACAGCAGGAGAGGGCAATATTTCTCATGTACAGACACAGTTGGCCTGCACAACTCTACGCTGATGGCCACATTCTGGAAGCTGAGAGGTGCAGACGCTCAGCCACTGGTTCTGGGCTGCAGTCCCCTTTGTGCTATGTTACATTTTTATCGGCAATATAAATGCACTCCAAAGTGTGCCAAGTCTATTACCATTAATCACCCCTGAGTTTCTTCTCTATTAAAAGGCAGCATATGGTGTTGGCTTGCAGGGTAGTTAATGACCAGTTTATTTCTAGCCAGCTGCGTTAGCCTTGCCTACTTTCTAACATTCTTTAAGCTCTTTCACTTGTGGGTGACCTTTTCCTCTAGTTCAATGGACTCCTTCTTGACCTCTCATCTTTTCCATTTGAAGGAAGTTTCTTTCTTTAATGAGGTTCACGGTGGTTTTGAATGGTGAAAGCTGTCAGATGTTTCCTATTTCTGTGATTGAGAGAGGTGCTATTTTGGAAGGTTTCCATAATCATAATCATTAATACTTAGTATTTAAATTCTAAATGCTTTGCAAAATAAATAACCAATCCTCATGGCACCTTTATGGAGGAATAAGCATTGTCCACATTTTGCACGGGTTGGAAATGAGTCAGAAAAGTTAAGTGGTATGTCCAAAGCTAAAGAGGGAACTGGTATCAGAGCTAGGGAATTAGAACACAGGGATTCCTGCCTCTCTCTCTCCTATGCTCAGAACACGAAGCTATGCTCTTTCTGTTCATTGTATTGTATTGCATTCATGGCTTCCATTCTACAGAACAGTTATGCAATATATTATGATTTTGCATTTCTAGCATCTTGGTATTTGTGCAGCCACTTTTCACCCCCAAATCTTAAAATGCTTTTGAAAATGAAAGACAGTACATTACTTATAAAAAGAAATTCTTTTCCCCTCCCCTTATACAATTAGCCTCTGGAACTCATTGCCCCATGATGCCCCTGAGCCAAAGATTCCAAAAGGATCAGTATTTATGGATGGACTTTTCAGAGGCACTTATAAGAATTAGGAACTCAATCTCACTGAAATTAAATAGGATGTGCGTGCTTAGACTCCTTTGAAAATCCCTGCCTTTGTGGATAACGAGACTATCCAAGAATGTGTTTTCTTTTTAATCCTATCAAACAAAAGGTTGGCAGGGCTACAAACCTCATGCTTCACGGTATAAGCCAACCACTAACTGGCAAAGAGACTTTATGGCCACATTGTTCCATAACTGCTTATTTGCAAAGGTTTTTTTGCATCTTCTTCTACATGAAGAGGAAATGCTGGCTCACCAATCTGGTCTGGTGTGGCACTTTTTACGTTCCTACAATATCATAGCACTCCTGGAAACTAGGCAAGGATTCTTAGATCCACTTTAAACCAGAGCATACTGAAGCAGAGAGAGCAAGAGAGACAGAGTAACTTGCCCAAGACCATCCAGAAAGGTAGAGATGGGAATGGGAGCCAAGACCCTGACTCACAATCCCCTGCACTGAACCACACAGCCTCTCATGATCAAAAACTATTAACATTCTTACTCATCTGCTACATACAGGGAAATTCAGACTTGGGGCTCTCGGTCTGAGCTTAACACGTCCCGGCTGGACCTTGGTACTTCAAGGGTCCTTCCTGTGAGAATCTGTCCAAAAGGAAGGGAAAGCTGAGGTTAAATCCTTGTGCCCTTCCATCCTGTTCCAGTGGTTTCCTCCTTATCATTTAAAATCCCCCCCTTCAGGAATGTAGCCCCAGAAATTCCCACCCAGGCATGTTTGCTAAACTGAATGGAGCTCAACTAGATCCTATCTATTACCTCCTATCTATCATCTAGTATTTCGCTACAATGATATTGCTCTTTATTATTTTATTACCCCCTTGTCAAGCAGTATATTTGTTTATGAAATCTCATCAGAGGATGTTAGCCTGTCAGTTTTACGGGTGGTGCAGGGAAAAATCAACCTTTTGTTTGGGACAAATGGGTTTGCATTTGCTACAGCTCACAACCAGCTGTTCCTAGATAGCTTATTTTCATCGGGAGTGAATGAATGCCAGACTTTAGCATGAACTTCAAGTTCTGAAGGGGCCTGATCCTGTGAGGTGCTGAAGTTAAAGGAGCTAAGGGCAGTCTGCACTGTGCAGAACTGGGGCCAACGATAGCACCTGATACTGCTGAAAATGTCCATCAGCATAGCTTGGCTGAAGTCCATGGAGCTAGTGATTTAGTCCATGGAGCTAGTGAGCATCTAGCCTGTAATATTAATTCATGCTGAAGCGGACTTCAGTTCATAATTTTTGTGCCCCTGGGCAGCTGCTTAGCTTGCACATCTCAAGTTAACACTCTTCAAGTAGAGCTTCAAGGACAAATATTTCTAGGAAATTGAAATCAGCAACGTCTAGTAGCAGCAATTGCAATTTAAGGATCATTTAACAATCCATGTCGTTTCCAAGTAGCAACATGGTTACTGGCATGTGTTGCCTACCCCAGAGATGGTAATTAATGCATTTAGTAGTTAAATGTTTGGGCTCAGCCTCTGTTTGTGCCCAGGGTTCAGAGACACAAACAAAGCATAGATTGTCTGCAGGTTCTCTCTCCTGTGTTAGGTCCCTAAATAAAGGCACAGCATGGCTCAGGCCTGCAGGAATGAAGACCGGGCTCCAGTTTTCACCTTGCTTCCATCTCTGTGCGGATGAAAAACTGCAAAAGCCAGTCTAGGCCCTGCAATTGATTTGGAAACTTCAGTCGTTTGGAGGATGTATAAGGGGGTGGAGGGGCAGGCTGCCTTTAAGCAGCGCAAATATCCACCTGGGAAGGATCCCCACTCATTTAGAGGCCCTGTATCTCATGGGCAACAGGAGTGGAAGGTTGAGTGGGCAACTTGCTGTCAGATCCTCCCCAGTATCACCTCCTCTCCATGGGGCAGTTAATTCATTGCCTGATTCTCCCCTTCTGGCAGCTTGGGGCCTTGCAGCTCTTAATGCTGGATAGGTCAGGGGTGGCCAGCCTGAGAAGGAGCCAGAATTTACCAATGTACAGGTACATTGCCAAAGAGCCACAGTAATATGTCAGCAGCCCCCCCATCAGCTTCCTCCCCCCCACCGCTCCCAGCAGCTCCTGCCCACCGGCAGCTCCGCCCATCAGCACCTCCACCTCCCTCCCCACACCTCCCGAGCAGCTGTTTCATGGGGTGCAGGAGGCTCTGGGGGGAAGGGGAGGAGCGAGGGCACGGCAGGCTCAGGGAAGGGGTGGAGTGGGGCAGGGCCTGTGGCAGAGCCAGGAGTTGAGCAGTGAGCACCCCCGGCACATTGGAAAGTTGGCGCCTGTAGCTCCAGCCCCGGAGTCGGTGCCTATACAAGGAGCCGCATATTAACTTCTGAAGAGCCGCATGTGGCTCCAGAGCCAGAGGTTGGCCACCCCTGCTGGAGATACTTTTGTGTTAGTAGAAAAACAGGCAGCAACAATTGGGAGAGGGGTGCATTTCTGCACCCCTAGCAGACGCTGCCCTTCTTACTTCCCTTAAGATCAGAGATTGGCCTGAGCTTACAAAGTCTGCCGTTTGAATAGGCCACAGTGGGGAGCATTCAGATCACAGGTTTCAGCTGCACCCTTTGTACCAACAGGGACCATACACAGATTTGGGTTTTGATTTTAAACCCCACCCCACAGCCTGAAGGAGGGAGAGATGCAAGGCTTTGGTGTGGACTTTTTAAAATCTTACAAGACACAGCCCTTTGATGCTTCTATGGAGAGGAGCTACCAATAGAAAGGGCTCTAAGAATAATCCAAAATCTATTGTATGCTTTTTTATTCCTTATATCTAAAATAGTGTTTCCCGTGTATGTCTGAGTAAATTAGTTAATGAATTTCCAGTGAAAGGCTCTGCTATTTCTCCATCTATTTTTATGCAAATAGTGCCATTTGAAAGTTAGCAACTGTTAGATCCGCATCAATCTCACAGGCTGTTTTTTGTTTTACTTAAATCCAGTGAGTTTAACACTGAAATGCAAACACGGGACCTGGTGACAAAACGGTGCTAAACCAGACTCACATTGCTCTTCCAAAAGAGAAAAAGAAATATTGAAAATGGACTTGTTTAAACCCAATGAACAATTTGAACTTGACTGAGATGTGTCCGTTACCGTACACGGAAGTACAACAAATCAAACACCATGAACAAGAGCGTTCCTCTTATTTTTCTACCCTCTTTGGAGCCACAGGAAATAGCTGAAAGATGCTGTTAGACCAATGGCTTCCCTAATGAGCACTTTACGTAAAGTCTAAGCAGCTCTCAGGGGAGCAGCTTCCATGGACCAGTTTCTGGCTCGCCGTCTAAATTGAAGAAACGCTGTTTGATGTTGCCTTTTAATAGCCTCCGAGTTCTGTAAAAGGCCCCGGAGGATGGTCCTGTGCAGAATACAAATACACACACTAACATCAACCCATCTTGTACCATGCTCTCTATTGTATGTGACCAGAATGTGGAAACGCAGTCCCACTTGCCCTCTTTCATCAGCATGCTAACGGCATCTGGAGAGGATCAATCCAATTAGAGTAATGGCAGGGAATCAATACATTTTCTCTCCAGGATGTTAGCTAACACTGGGCGGAGGGGGACGGACCCATGAAGCCATGCTTGCTTGATACAAAACTGTACAGCTCCACCGCAGACTCTGGCTAAGCCATCCGGCTTCATTACAGGACTGCCATGTCTAAAATTACAAGTGCCAGTCAATGCTGTTGCCTTTAGCAGCTTTATCGCCCATGTTCTTTACCCCAACCATAGCAAAGCTTCAGGCATAGCAGAAAGAGCATCGCACAGAAATAGGGCTGGGTCCTGTTCCTGCTCGTATTTACCTAGGTGCAACCCCACTGAAGTCAATGGCTTTGCAGCTGGTAACTGACAACATGAATTTGGACCAAAGTTGCAGACCTTAAGCTGCAGCCAAATCGCTCCCAGCTCATAATGGTGCCCACTGCACTTCCCCAGTTCTGGGCTGCTCTGCACTGGTCTATTCCCCTGGTGCAGCTTAGAAAAGACTTCTGCCTAGGGTGCGTTACAGTAGCTCAGGATCAGTGAAGCATGGAGAAGAAAGATTAACTTTGTACAGTAGTGACAGCTAAACATATTAATTTAGTTGACATTCATTCATCTCCCTTTTACAGATGATGGCTGAGAGAGGTTAAGTGACTTACCAAGGTGACCAGGAAAGCATGAAATTATGATCTCAATGACGCAGGTTATAAATGAGATCAGAATCTGGCCCTTTAAATGTGAGAGGGCTCATAAATCTTCCAGCGCCCTGCACAAGATCATCTTTCCTCTGAGTTTCATTTCCTTTTACAATCTAGGCACACGTGGAGGAAAAGACCCATTTAAAGATCGACACGTTGCGCTGAATTTGTTCCTAATGGAACTCCATTGACTTAGGTAGAGTGTGGATTTAGCCCATTATGGGTAGTACTCTGTGGCAGTCCAAATTTGGGGTTAAAATAACCATAATTGCATTGTGGTGTGTTATTATGAGCTGTATAATGCTAGCACCTGGAGTGCCCAGCTGAGTTTGGGGCCCCGTCGTGCCGGGTGTTGGATACACATTGGAAGAGACAGTCCCTGCCCTGAAGAGCTCCCAGGCTAAATGGAGAAAAGACAGAACAGAAGGATTATGATCTCTATTTTACAGATGGGGAACTGAGGCACATAGGCCCAGAGCCTCACACGTATTTAGGCACCTACCTCCCATTTACATCAATGGGAGCTAGATACCTAAAGACCTTGGAGGATCTGGGCCAAACAGGCTGATTCAGGAACGGACTCCTACTCAGAACAGCACCTAAGTCTTCAGAGGGCTGGTAGCACACGCTTTCCTCACTCAGGCTCCAGTGACTGACCCAAGAGCACAGAAAAAGTCTGTGTGCAGAGCTAGGAACTGCACCTAGAGCTGAACCCAAGTCCAGCACCTTAACCCTTGATTTAATTGGTGTTGGTCCTGCTTTGAGCAGGGGGTTGGACTAGATGACCTCCTGAGGTCTCTTCCAACCCCCTGATATTCTATGATTCTGCATAGACTGTCGGTCCTTCATCAGTTAAGACTGAGCCGATCACAACACGTCTTCCAATCTTCTCTCGCTCTGGCCATCCTTCGCCATGTTTGTCCATATCTCCTTGTTAAGAAATCATCCCACCTCTTTGGAGGCCGACCGCGTGGCCGTTTCAGTTCTCGCGGATACCACTCCGATATAGCTGCAGTCCATCTGTTGTCACTGAGTCGGGCCATGTGTCCCGCCCCCCGCATTTTGCTGAGCCTGCTTTCGACAACAACATCTCAGACTCCAGACTGCTGCCTAATTATTTCATCGGGGATGCGATCGCAGAGCGAAATGCCCAAAAATGTTCGTTCCATCGCCCTCTGTGTGACAGACAGGTGATGTTCTTCAGTCTTCCTCAGCGACCATGTTTCGCTGCCATATAGCATCGCTATGATTCTATGAACCCCCAAACCATCTATGCATCATATATATGCCTTTGATTCCTATTGGATAGGCAGAAATGAACTCACAAGCTGCTAACCTCTGGAACAAATGTTTTACTGTCTTAATCAACTAGTAAGTAGGACAAGACCAGGCCAGTCAGTTCTCCCCCTGGGTTTCCCCAAGCAGCGTTTTATGACCGTTACTGTGACACTAAACCAGGGAATGTCAGATGAGTGCAGTCTAAATCCCTAGACAGACACCTAACGCAAATACAGAACCAAAATTGTCTTTCTGAATGTATTGGACCTCCGAGGCCTAGTTGATTGCTGGGTATTAACGTGATTATTTTGCTGTTTTAGCACACGAGGCCAGACAGATTACCGCTGATATAGCAAAGATCTGCCTTTCAAGGCTATAAATCACACAGCCATCCCCAAAGGTGCTGAGGTATTGTCACGTCTGGGAGACTTACAGAACGCCACTGCTTTGATAAGGATTCTGACTACAGCTGCTGTTTCCAGGAGGATGAGTCCCTATCCACATCTGGATGCTGGTGATTATAACTAGCAGCTCTGATAAAATAATAGGGACAATTAATTATACTTGGCATTTCTAAGCCTGGTTAGACTGTAAGCTCTTTGAAGCTGGGATTGCCTTTTTCTTATTATTATTATACATGTACAGTACCTAACACAATGGGGCCTGATCCCTGAATGGGGCTTCTAGATGCTACCACGTACAAATAGCAGCAGCAATATAGCAGCTTCCATCAGAGGGTCTCAGAGTGCTGTTGGTTGTGAGAAGGGCAAGCAGCAGATATCGGGCTTTAGTCTGACCTCTTGGCTCTGGCCCCACATCTGGCTCCTACATGGGGGTTTTGGTCATGGGGAGGATCTATGCAGCACACAGATTCACTGGCCACACCCTCACTTGCAGGAAACATGACCATTCCCCTGTGCACGTTTCCCCACAGACGTCATATCCAAGGCACATAAGGATGAGGGGAGTCCTCTGTGATCTCTAACCCATCTATTCTGCCCACACAGAGTGTCTAATGTATCTTCAACATAAGAAGCAGTCAGATCAGGGTGACCACCCCTGGTGCTGAGTCACCACTTGACTCCCTTCATACTTCCTTAAATGTCCATTTGCCTGCTCACTATGGGGTTTGGAAGATGGGATTTTCCAAAAGTGCCTATGGGAGTTAGGAGCCCAATGCCATTCAATGGGAGCTGTGTGTCTATCTCCCCTGAGCCCCTTGTGAAGACCCCATCCGACAACCCCAGCGCTAGCCACTCCATACTCGTGCCAGGAAACAGTTCTCCTCACCACTGTATATGAGTCAGCGGTGGGGCAGGGGCTGAGGATGACTCAGAATCAATGACGCATTAGTGGGGCCCTCCCCAAGTCTCCAGCTATCAGTGCTATTGACCTTAAGGTGAACGTGCAAGGAGCTGCCGTATACCGGGCAGGGTAATAAGGGAAAGCAACTGATACGGCTGGCAGTAGAATGAGAGGAATCTCTTTGTTCTGAAGGAGACAAGCAGATTAATTGCTGCTAGTCCTGCTTACAGGCAGGAGAATGTGCAGTAGCCTTTACAGTTCCTGCTATTCCTGCCAGTGACAATTATATTCAAAGCTTCTCCCCATCTCTCTGCTGCTGCTTCTTTCATCCCATGATCACAACCTCTGACCTGCCTTCTGCTGCAACTCAGCAGGTCAAATGCCAAGTATCAGATGGGTCTGTAACATGGCACTTGGCCTTGGAGCGTATGCGCCCATCGCAGTGTGCCTGGTATGGCCCATGGGCCCTATAAACTAGGTGCTGTTGAGCACAAGACTAGGCACAAGAACAGGCCCTACAGGAAATCAGATATAAAACTTCCTGACTTTGAGGCAGGAGAAGCAGCCCGGAGAGACTCAGAGCTGGTCTACACTGAAAAGTTAGGTTGACGCAGCTACGTCGCTCGGGGGTGTGAAAAATCCACACCCCGACGAACATAGTTAAGCCGACCTAACCCCCACCGTAGGCAGTGCTAGGTCAATGGAAAAATTATTCCGTCCACCTCGCTGCCACCTCTCAGGGAGGTGGATTAATTACAGCAATAGGAGAACCCTTCTGTTGTGAACCCTGGGGAACCAGTAGTGAACCTAGGATGAACCCTAGGAAACCTGTAGTGAACCCTAGGGAACCAGTAGGAAACCCACTGTAGTGAGTGGCTAGGCTGAAGCATTGCAGCTGTGCTGCTGTGGCATTTTAATGTAGCCCCAGGAGCAGGGGTGTTTTTACAGGGTCTCTCCATAGTAGCCAGAAGGACTACTGAAAGGGGAGGCAAGACAACATACTCTTCCACGTGCTGAAAGCTTGGAAAGCCTTTGGGTGCTTAGATACCCCTAGTTAGAGTTTACTTGATCTCGTTTTGGGGCCCTATTGCTTGACAATAAAGTGAGCCCTGAACATAAGGACGTAAAGCATTTGTGGGTGGGACTTTGTTTTCCTGCCCCAGCCAGTGAATCTGCCCCCAGCTTAAATAGATTCAGAAGTTCCCAGTCCAAGTTCCAACGGGATATCTAGATACTTCCCTTATTGGAGAAATAGCGTCGGAGAGTCATGCTTCACTTCTAGTGCCGACCCGCTGCCTGCGAGTTTGCAAGCACCAAGGCACATCTGTACAAAATCTCCAGGGAGAGCAGGGAGGTGGCCAGGGATTCAGCTTTGCCATCGGAGGGAGGGAAAGCGGGGATGGCGGATTTAAAGTTAGGAAGAAATAAAACAGTTTTTTTTTAAATCCTCGAATGTGATAATTTGTCACAAAATGACTTTCCAGGGCTGGCTCTGCAAACAGCTCCAGAAACTCCTCACTTCCTCCATTACTCACTCACAAGTCTCCAGGGTGACGCTGTTCACCACAAACGAGGCGACTGACTTCCATGGAGCTCTCCGGCCAGTTCTTCCAATAAAGTCACGTCTGAGGTTAAATATGTTTAACACAAGGCATTAAACAAACACCCCTCTCAGAGCCAACCGGCTCAGGACTAACGGTTTAGTTGTACGTTGGACTAAAGAACGGTTAAATTAAGAGTGTGGATTTTATTTCCTGCGATCTGAGTCACCGTGGAAGGGATGCTGTGAGTTATTCCTAGAGCATGAAAGAGGGAAGCAAGGATCATCTTAATGCACACATGCCAAGGGGCTGATTTAAGGTGCCACAGACCCTCTTACTTCTGCCATTTCCTAACTTCCCAGTGCTTGACTTTGCAACCTTAATATGGATAATGTAGTTATCGTGCATGTAATAATACATAGAAGGCAGTCGTGAGGCTGATAGTAAGCTACCAGTGTGGCCCTCTTGGCACAAAGTGGCAGGTTCTGGCTATTGCTCTAGGAAAGGGAATCTAGAAAAGAAGTTTGGAAGAAGATTTTAATACTTTGGGTTGTTTTTCCCCCTGTCACGTGTTATTACTTTAAATCTGTATCTCACTATTTCTAGACAATTTGTACCTCGTTTAAATGCTATAAACAGCGGGTAGGTGTTCCAACAAATTAGTCTGTACAGCTGTTTACAAACTTCATTGGCTCAATACTGCTCAGATGATGATAAAACACTTTGTACTTTCCCATAAATCTACATAAGTAGATATGAAGGAGGTTTTTGTGGCTCAGATTTTAACATTAAAAGATTATTTGGTTTATGTAAATGAGCAATTAGAAGGTATGCACCTGTGATGCCATTTAAATTCAAATGACCTATTGCTTGCTCATTAATAATGAATGTGTGTTCTGTGACAACGCACATATTAGCATCAGGCAAAGAACAGAACCTACCTGAGCTGCAGCTCCCCCAGGTGCAAAGTCCAGATTAGGTGCTTGTGTATTCAACTACACTGAGCTCATTTAAGACAGGATTGGTCCCTGGGAGACTAGCGAGTTAGGGCTCCCTGAACATCATGCACTTGGTTAAATATCATTATGAAAGCTGGGCCCTGTTCAGGTCATCAGCCCTAGAGTTATGCAGTTATGTTTTATGAACCTTTCACGGTTCAGCTATAACCTCTGCCCCTCTCATCCTCTTCCCCCCACCCCCCATCTCCATTACCCAGATGCTATTGTGATTGTGGGTGAAATTCACATGCACACATGATTACTTACGACTTTGTGCTGGAAGTCCATAGGGATTGTGGGTGGATGTAATTCACCGGGTGAAGTGCAACAAGACCCTTTCCTGGATGCTATTAGTATCTATAGGTCAGAATACTGTGTAGGGTTTCTGGGATTCTTGCTCCATGCAAATGCAGACCCATAGTCTTACCCTGAACCCTCCCTCCCGCCATGCACTGGCCTATTTGGGACTGGCCCGGAGAACCCATACATGACCCGCAGGGTGGGTGTTCTGCTGCAGATTTCCAGGGTAGACCCATTCTAGGATTTAAGTGGTGTAAAGGACTTTGGGACAGCCCCTTTCTGCTGGGGTGAACTGCAAACCTTATAGGACTTATGACAACCTGCCCTTGTCAGATGCAGATAGACTGGCTGTATGAGCAGCATAAAAATGGTTAGCCAGCACACAGGCCTGCCATAGTACACCCCCATGGCTGCAAAGTGTTATTTTAAATCTGACTGACAATGGAGGCCACGTTTGCAATTGCATCTGCACATCCATTTTCCACAATGGGCCAGATTCTCTCCAGCTGCACTGGGAGGGGAGATGTAGTTGGCTTCCTTCCTGCTGGCTCCAGCTCACTGATTCTCAGGCTTCAGGGGTTCCAACCCCAACGTAAGTTACAGAACCCCAAGGCTGCTCTAACTTGACAGCTGACTGTGGTCCCCGAGTAGACAGTCCCTGCTTCTTATCTGTGTCTGTACCACGCCTATCGCAATGGGGCCCATTCTTGGTGGTTCCTGGGCACCACTGTAATAAACATCATAATCAGGGACTGGACCTGAGCTGAGAATTGACAGCACAATCCACTTCCTACCTCTACCTCCCCCCCAACATATGATCAAGGCCCCTGGGAAGAAACAATTGGCTTAGAAGCCAGCTCTGATTGCTCCCCTCCCAAACCAAGGGAATTCTCAGCTGGGAAAGTAAGGCCAGGTGCTGGCCCCTTTGCACCCCCCAGGCAATGCAAAGGGGCTGGACCCAGGGGAGAGAATCTGGCTCAGCAGTTGTATTCATGGCCAACGGCAAACTGAAAAAAGCCAACTGAGAATTTGTCCATGTGTGTCTGGTTTTCCTGCAGTTTGGGCAAAGAAGCGAGTCAGTCCTTATGAGACTGAATTCAGCCTCTCTGCTAGTTCTGTTTGGTGGCCCGGTGGCCCTAACCCGCTCATCTGAAAGGCTAACAAACTCAACTGAAGAGAGTCGCTCACAATGCAAGGAAGGAACAAGCCCAGAACCACAAAGGGTTTCACAGGACCCAGGCCTTGGCTACCTTGAATTTCAATGGCATGGAAAAGGGCAGAATCGGAGCACCCGGGGAAAGTGGAGGAGCCGTTGACACTGCAGAGAAAAGCGATCAGTGGGATAAGGAGGGCAGGGTGGAAGAGGGATCGAAGTGATGTGCAGGTCTTCAACAGGGGAACGTCTGCTAAGTGGTGAGCACAGGGAGTCTCGTCTATCTGCTTCTCAGTCTGGCAACAACTATACACAACCTGAAAATCCATCAGTGAAAGCTGTAAGGCGCTTTGGAAGTTACTCCATACACATACGCTCATTATTGACACCAAACTTTGAGCATTTTTCTTCCGTCAGGGACCCAGCTTCCAGCAACAGCAATTGAAGCCGTCAACAAAATTAACTGCCATTGATAGCCGGCGCATGTAACACTCATCACAGGGCTAGAACAATGATTCCTAAAGGTGGGGGCTCCATTATTCATGTATGATAATCAGAGTGAAACCCAAGGCAATCAATATTTGCCTTACAAGGCATAACAACTTGGCATTCAACGGTGCAGGACAGGGTGTCGGCTGCAATGAACGTACATTTGTCACTGGTAGATGCTCTCCTGTAATCTTTTAGAGCCTTTGACCTCTCCAATTTGCTGTCACTGCTAGAAAGAAAGAATTGTTAGCTTGGTTACAAATTACCGTAACGTCCCACATTCCACTTAAGGAACAAGTATCCATCAATCACTCTTTCCCCTTTAGGCCATCGCTGTCCAAGCCCCAACCACACAGTGCTATCAAAATATCCAGTTTCAAGCTAGCAAAAACACAACTCAAATCAGATCAAAAGATGATGCTAAATTGGGTGGGTTTAGGAACACATGCCAGGAATGCGCTTATACAAAGACATGGAGAGGTTAAGGGGCCTGGGCAGAGAACAGCAAAGGGAGATCTCACTTGGAAAACTGCAAGCTAATTCAGCGTGGAAACCCTGATCTGAGCGATATTCAATTAGGCATGTTTTATACTAAGGTTCCGGTCACAGGGTGACTGGCCCCTTTAAGGGTAGATGGACCCAGTCTGACCTGGGATTAATCAGCTGAGGCTGGGGGGGCTAAGAGTTCGGTGGTGGCCTGCAGAGCACCTGATCCTCATAAAGGCCAGCAAGCAGATCAAGCTGAGGTGGAAATGTGCCGGGGAAAAGAACCTGGCTATTAGGCAAATCCAGCGCAGGTGGCCTGGGGAGTTGGGAACTGCAGGGAGTAGAAAGTGACTCCCACAGGAGCCTCTGGCTTAGAGCAAGGACTCAGAAGGGCAGCGAGGTGAGGGAAAAGCAGCTGGGACTGTAGCCCATGTTGGGCAGAGGAACGACTTTATTTTGCCTACACTTTCAGTGCAACGAATACATTGTGCCCTGAGGCAAGAGCCTGAAACAGACTCTCTTATTAGTTCTCTTACACTAAGACAGAGATGCATGCTGGAATCCCTTAGCGTAGCTTTAAGTCAGAGTGTCTGGGTACATCATGCATGACGAGGCTGTGGAATTCCACAGAGAGTACAATCATGCAATGCCCCAGGTCCTACACAACAAAGTCCACATAACCCATTCCCCACGCCAGCCAGCCTTGGCTCACAAGCTGCTAATCATGATGAACTGTTGTGGGGACGATAAAGCTGCCCCTGCTTAGTGGGTTACTTTGATCAGGCTAGCCCAGATCAAGGCACACATTGCCTTTATTCATTTCCAATCCACTGCTTTTACAATACAAAACAGGGAAAATTCAAAGGGGCCCAGGATTGCACTGATCATCCTCAACAGGGTAACAGCACGAAAGTGAAACCGAGTTGCTTCTAGGTACGTGTTCTATCCCTCTGCTTTCCCCATTGTCGTTCACCACCAGCACGTTCTTGGGAATTCCCCTCCCTTGATCCTAGCCGAGCAGACATTTCTTGTGGGGACTTTTCACTGCCAGCCCGCCACTAGGCCGGTCTCACAATAGCTGCATTCACAAGCGGAGGTCGTTGTATTTACCAGAGCAGCGCAGTGTAATGTCACAGGCCAGGCCTACAGTAAGCAATTACCAAGGAGCTGAGAAAGCCAAGGCAGAGGAGGGCAGTGAGATGTGGGATTTAAATGTTAAAGACAAATACTGAATATGGAAATCAGCACACCGGAGAGAATGTGAACAAAAGTTTGAAGAGAAAGGGACACGTCTCAGGTTTGACCTATATCAGTTCATCAATCCCTGTTATCCTTTGTGTATATTTTTAACACTTCCCCCCAGTCAATGTTTACAGTCTTTATTCCACCCCCTAAAAATAAATCTGTAGCAGCAGCCATCCAGTCACAATGGAGCAGCCCTATAACAAATCTAGTGCACACAGCTCAACACACAAGTCAATCACCACACTTCAGTAATCCAGTTAATATGCCAAAGCAACAACCTAGGACTCACATTACTGTACATAACCTAGGGCTTGTGAGCAACCCATGAATAATTGCGTTGGAGTGCACAACACAAGGGTTCCTGAGCAACCCTACAGTAAACTAGTACATTCGCGCAATCCTCTTATGACTAGCCAGGGAGCACAGTTCAGCACTCACCAACCATCCTACAACAACAAGCCACTGAGGTCACAACAGAAAGGCCCAAAGTTCATCCCTTTTCCTCAGCTAAGGGGAGGGAAGGCTGCAGCTCGGGCTTTAAGATTAAGCTCGATAAGTTTATGGAGGGAATGGTTTAATGGGATAACGTGATTTTAGTCAAATCAACAGCGTGCCATCGCTGGTAAATAGTATCAATGGCCAATGAGGGTCTTGCCTGCATGCTCGGGGTTCTACTGATCGCCATATTTGGGGTCGGGAAGGAATTTTCCTCCAGGGTAGATTGGCAGAGGCCCTGGAGGTTTTTCGCCTTCCTCCACAGAACGGGGCAGGGGTCGCTAGCTGGAGGATTCTCTGCAACTTGAAGTCTTTAAATCACAGAATTTGGGGACTTCAACAGCAGAATCAAGGGAAAGGGGTTGGATCACCTTTTGTGGCCTGTATCATGAGGGGGGGTCAGACTAGATGATCATAATGGTCCCTTCTGACCTTGAAGTCTACGAGTCTATGAGCTCTGACAGGAGGTCAGGTGTGCCGGAGGTCTAGCCAAGCACCGGCAGCAAAGCGTGACTTTATTGCTCATGTCAAAGAGCAAGCAACATTTCCTTTATCCACTGCAAAGAACAAAACCAATATAATATTTGCTTTGTAAATCGCTCTTAACCACCAGACCGCCTTCTCTTGAATGAATATGAAGCTCCATTTTTTGTTAATTTGGATTAGATCCAGATTCATTGGTCCATATACCAGCTTTCCAGGGCTCTACACTGCTTACACTATGAAAAGCTTTGTTGACGTGAATGGTTCCTGAAGACCTGTCTCGCTAATGAAACCTCATCAGGAATGCTCAAGAGGCCGCTTGTTCATTAGCTAATGCCGGCAGTACTTTGGCTTGCGAAGGTCAGAGCACAAAGCACTTTACCATCTGTGTAGCAACTAAAATTGCCCTTGAAGCAAACAGAATAATTATTCTCGAGTCTCCTTGGTTATGGCAAAAGGATCCTACTCCTCCACCGATTTCAAAGCGCTTTACAAATATTGTCACCTCCACAAGATATTATCCCCATTTTATAGATGGGAAGACAAACAGAGGTGAAATGACTTTCCCAGGTTCACACAGTGAATCAGTGGAAGAGGCAGGAGTAGGTCCCAAATCTTCTGGCTCCCAGTTCTGCACCTTAGGATAGTTTTTTTTAGGGCTCTCTCCCTTCCTAAGTACACTAAAAAAAATCATTTAGGACTGAAACTGAATAGCAGGCTAGATCCACATTTTTCCAAGTTGAGTATGTCACCCAGCACTGAAAGCATACTACTAAGCATTTAATGCTGTCTATGAGCTATTGGCAAGTAAGCAGTGGCTGTGAAAGGACCAATTCCATGTTAGTCACACTTCTGACCTTGAGACAAGGTGTTCTGTGCATGCAGCATAAATGAGGTACATTACATAGCAAAGCTGTGAAGTTAAAGAACAAGTGCCAGCAATTCCATTTCAGGCTGATGGATATGGCAAGATGTGTTAGAGGGTCCAGAGTAACTGATTCTATAGTTAATTAAATCACAGAAAGCCTGGGTCTAAACATTTTCTTAGCCCTTGAGAGGATGAATGAGCAAGTCCTTCTCTCAGGGTGCGGCATGACCAGTTTTACCCCTACAGGATTCCTTGGATTCCACAGTAACCAAGTTTCTGAGCATGACTGTTCTGTTACCCTTGTCCTAAAGCTACACCAATTATTTCTAGCCTCTCTCTCTTTCCCTGTTCCCCCAAGAATATCTCTTGCGCACACACACATATGAGCTAAGAGTCCTCTGTTTTCAAATAGCTACACTTACATTCACCCACTCCCTGCGGACCCCTGAACACCCATCCCCACTATGTATAACTGAGAGGTGTCCACTTTTGCTGTTTGGAAAAGAGCTGAAAAATTGAAAACCATGGACAATTTTTTCAGAAGCAGGGAGGACAGAGTCCCCTTTATTCTTTAGCATAAATAATGGAAGGATTCATTCACATGCTCATAAGACAATAAAAGAAAGAAATAAAAACCAGCCCAATTTTGTTTTGCCAATCATGCACTTAATGTAATTTTCTTCTCTCGTCTCCTTGTGCTGGTGCATGGTGGTTCACAAAGACTTTAATAAGCTGGAAAGGTGCCAAACCCATTTCTGTCTCATTAAAAAAAAATCATCCCAGTGACAAAGGTGATTTTTTTCACATCAGCAGTCAATTCACTCTCTGAATTACAACCCAACTGACAGACTGTCTTTAATGGGAGTTGACTCCTCTTTCTGATGTGTGTGTCTGTGTAGATTCTTCATGAAAATGATCTGAAGTTTTAAAAATGGTTATTATAACCTCAGAGCCACGTGTAGCCTCTGGAAGCATAAAACCAATTATGACAGCCAAAAGATTATTAGGAACAGCCAAAGGACATAACAAAATAGCCTTCTTTCACTTTCCAAGCAGAACTCTATCTGGACTGTGCTCTAGGTTATGCTAGGGAATCGGTAACATGGCTTTAGCAAAACTGGGTGGATTTTGGTAAAATGTCACTGAGTGCGCAGAGGTTGTGCTTTTCTACTGACGTGGGGGGATGCACAACTGTAAAATCAGGAGCGCAAAACAATGGTGGTAAGTGGAAGTCCATGTCCAAAGTAGCAGATCAGTGATACCTGTGTTTCAGTAAGTCTGCTGCACAGGGTGAAACTAATCTCAGGGGATCAGATCCTGAGCTGGCGCAAACTGTCACAGCTCCAGTTACTTCAATTGAGTTCTGACAATTGACACAAGTTGAGAATCTGACTGTAGGCCTTTAACATAAAGCTTTACAGAAGGATGGACTGTTACAGGATTCCTTCCTCCACAACATTGAAGTATTGGGGTTTTTAAATCAAATACAAAGATTTGTTATCCAGAGAAAATCCCCTTCTCAATTTCTAGTTGAGCAATTCGGCACTCCTTTTTATTACCTTAGTACAGCAGCAAGATCTTGTTCCAAACTGATCTATATATATATATATATTTTTTTGCATTGCTACTTCAAGACTCCAGCCCCATGACTGTTTAGTGATCTTGTGCTAATTTCTCTCTTCTCAGCCTGGGAAGAAGCAGTGTGCTCTGTCCAACTATTGGATAAGTACAGCTGCGTCAAGTTGACGGAACACATTACACACACTAAGGTAAGAATGATTTAGCCAGTAATAAATACTCAATGCACCCTCTATCTGAGGTACTCCACTGCATTTGTGCAGACAGATGGATTCAGTGGTCCCACATATCCCTTCCATCACGTAATGCTTGTGATACTGTATATCCCAAGATGTCCTAAGGCGGGGGGGGAGGGGAACAGTAATAGTTTTTAATTCACACTTATTGTGCAGTCTCTTCCTAAACCATAAAGTAACTTACAAGTTAACTCACATCAGCTTATAAATAACTGCTCACTGCAAGTTCATATATGATGCAGTCTCATGAAGAAGGTTCCATTCTGGATGAGAAACTCCTGAATCTTGAGGAATCTGCAAAAATAAGTGCGCCAAAGATAATCACTTGGTGACTAGAAACACATCAACTTCCAACGGACATTCATTAGAGCAGTGGTTCTCCAACTTTTGTATTGGTGAACCCTTTCACACAGCAAGCATATGAGTGTGACCCCCCCCCCCTTATAAATTAAAAAGCACATTTTTTTTTAATATTTAACACTATTATAAATGCTGGAGGTGAAGCAGGGTTTGGGGTGGAGGCTGACAGCTCGCGATCCCCCTAGTAATAACTTTGTGACCCCGAGGGGTCACGACCCCCAGTTTGAGAACCGCTGCATTAGCGGCACTGATATCAGACTACCCCTTTGCTCATGGTCATTTCAGTTGGTTTGGCACTTGTAGGGAGATGCTTTCACACTGTCTCCCCCAAGCCCTGACTTTTTGACAATCCTGAGTGTGGACCAGAGATTTTTGCCTGCAGCACTGACTTTTTGATGAACAGAGACCTAAACATGATAGAAAACAGAAAGCAAACTGATGCTGTACAAACCTGTGTGGCCCAGAATCTTCACTATCCTGATGCGAAGGAAAGATAGGAAGATTAGCAAGAACCCAATGTGGCTGCACCCGGAGTTCTTTAATGACCTGAAAATCAAAAAGGAATCATACAAAAAGTGCAAACATGGACTAAAGAGGAGTACATAAGAGTAGTGCAAGGATGTAGACACAAAGTTAGAAAGGCTAAGGCACAAAATGAGATACACCTAGCCAGGGACATAAAAGGCAAAAAGACAATGTTCTATAAATACAATTAGGAACAAAAGAGAAAGGAAAGCATAGGTCCACTACTTAGCAGAGAAGGAGAAGGCTAGTAACAGACAACAAAAAGAAGGCAGACAAGTTTAACGGGGGGGGGAGGGGAGGGATAGCTCAGTGGTTTGAGCATTGGCCTGCTAAACCCAGGGTTGTGAGTTTAATCCTTGAGGGGGCCACTTAGGGATCTGGGGCAAAATCAGTACTTGGTCCTGCTAGTGCAGGCAGGGGGCTGGACTCAATGACCTTTCAAGGTCCCTTCCAGTTCTAGGAGATAGGTATAGGTAATGTTTGTTTCTGTCTTCACTAAAAAAAGCTAATTGTGACCAGATGCTTAACACAAATAATATTAACAACGAGGGAAGAACACAAGGCAAAATAGGGAAAGAACAGGTTAAAGAATATTTAGATAAGTTATATTCAAACTGGCAGGGCCTGACAAAATTCCCCTAGGGTATTTAAGCAACTAGCTGAAGCAATCTCAGAACCATTAGCAATTATCTCCAAGAACTCAGAGATCAGGTGAGGTCCCAAAGGACTGGAGAAGGGCAATATAATGCCTATCTTTAAAAAAGGGAAGAAATGGGACCTAGGGAATTATTGATCAGACAGCTTAACTTCGATACCTGGAAAGGTACTGGAACAAATGATCAAGCAATTAATTTGTAAGCACCTAGTGGATAATAGGGTTATAAGTAAGGCTAAGCTTTTGTCACGGATATTTTTATTAAAAGTCACCTAGAGGTCACAGGCAATAAAGAAAAATTCATGGGAGCCCATGACCTGTTGGTGACTTTTACTAAAAATATCCATGACAAAATGGGAAGCTCATCTGTGGGGTCCCCACAGTGCCTGCAGTGGGTAGGCAACTGCGGAGGCCCGCTTGGAGCTCTGGGGACCCCCCAGCCACTCACAGCCAGCCAGGAGCTCCAGGGAGGCCCCCGCCGCCTGCAGCAGCTTGGAGCTCCAGGGAAGCCCCGCCGCCCGGGAACTATAGGGTATCCCCATTAGGCTGCGGGGTACCCCTGCAGCTCCCGGCTGCCATGGGCTGAAGTCACGGAGGTTGCTAGAAGTCACGGATTCCGTGACTTCCACAACCTCTGTGGAAAAAATCATAGCCTTAGTTATAAGCAATAGCCAACATGGATTTCTCAAAAACAAAATGATGCCAAACCTATCTAATTTCTGACAGCCTTACTGGCCTAATTAATGGAAGGAAGCTGGAAGATGTTATATGCACTTTGGAGGACAAGATTCTAATTCAAAATAACCTTGACGAATTGAAAATTGGTCCGAAATCAACAGGATGAAATTCAATACAGACAAGTGCAAAGTGCTACACTTGGGAAGGAAAAAATCAAATCCACAAATACAAAATGGGGAATAACTGGGTAGGCGGCAGTACAGCCGAAAAGGATTCGGGGGGATCACAAATTGAGAGTCAACAATGTGATGCAGTTGCAAAAGAGGCTGACATTCTGGGGCGTATTAACAGGAGCGCTGCATGTAAGACAGAGGGTAATTGTTCACTTCTACTTGCCACTGGTGAGGCCTCAGCTGGAGTACCGTGTCCAATTCTCAGCACCACACTAAGAAACATGTGGACAAGCTGAAGAGAGTCCGGAGGAGATCAGCAAAAATGAGAAGAGGTTTAGAAAACCTGACCTATCAGGAAAAGTTAAAACTGGGCATATTTACTCTTGAGAAAAGAAGACCGAGAAAGGACCTGAAAAGAGTCTTCAAATATGTTAAGGGCTCTTATTGACAGGATGGTGATCAATTGTTCTGCACTGCCACAGACGGAAGGACAAATAGTAAGATTAATCTACAAGGGAGGTTTACGTTAGATATCAGGAAAAAATGTCTATCTAGAAAGGATAATTAAGTACTGGAATAGGTTTTTAAGGGAGGTTATGGAATTCCCCTCATTGGGTGGACAAACAGCTGTCAGGACAGGGCTAGATTTACTTGGTCCTGCTTTAGTACAGGGGGGTGGACTAAATGACCTCTCAAGGTCTGTTCCAGCCCTACATTGCTATTATTCTCTGATCTTTTGGCTTGAGTGATCATGCCCAGTAATGCCAATTTCATCTCAGCCAGATTAGTCAACCAGATGATTCCATCTGCACCCAGGAATCAGTTATGTTCCATTAGAAAGAAAAGTACAGCATTCCCAGCTGGAGAAAAACATTTTCCCCCACAATATGTTCTCTGTGGCTCTGCATGATGTGCATTTGTTATTTGGCTACAGCCCTGATTTATATAGCCCGTCAGCAAACTTTGCATCTAGCACATTGCACGGTTGGTGGTTTTAAATTAAATATTATGGAGAAAAAGAAAATAGCTTCCCTGCAGTTGTACTACTTGCTCTGTGACAAACCTCAATACTTCTCCCTTAAACAGTGCTTTCCACATTCAAATTGATTTATAATTTTCATTCACACCCTGATGAAGTACTGGCAATCTCATTTCTAGCTGATAAATGGAGGTACAAAGGCTACTGCAGGCTCCCAGACAGAGATCATGTCAGAGCTTGCAATAGCACTAGGAACATTGCAATTGCCGTAGTGGATCAAATCTCTGGTCCATCTAGTTTAGGATCTGGTCTCCAACAGTGGCCAGCATCAGATGCTGCAGAGGAAGGTGTAAGAAACCTTTTAAAATCGCCAGAAATTAGGAGTTTGGCTTAAACCCTGAAGCAAGAGGCCATGGGTTTGTCTACACTTACTGGGCGATCAACGAGCATCTCCAGTCGACAAAGCGTAGGGTGGACCCCGCAGTAAGTAGATCTAATACATTGACTTCAGGTACGTTATTCACATAGCTGAAGTTGCGTAACTTAGATCAACCTCCCCTCCTAGTGTAGTCAAGGCCCTAGAGTTCCTGGCACTGGTCTTGCACATGATGAAACAAGGTATAGGCATGAGACTAGACACCGTATTAATCATTAGAAAGGGTGGGGTAATTTAAACAAGTTATTTATTTTGATGGTTTAAATAATCATTTTAATCTTGTTTAGCATTCGTACTTTTTATTTTCCTAAAGGTTCAGTCTCATTGATTACCATTACCGTTAAAATGTTGATTTGCAGCTAAACGTAGCTTTTACACTAAATTTGGTACATCTTTGCCAACCTAGAGGATGCACTGTATCTGTCTATTTATTCAGATTAATTTCTACTTTTATGTTAAGAATTCATATTCTATCAATTAAAGTTTTTTGTGATTTGTGTCAAGCTGCATTTGGATGGAGATTGAAATTAAATTAAAAATTCCCCAAAAGATTTTTAAAATAATTCTGATCAGTTCAATAAAACTGACTTTAAATGTGCTGAATACATAAGAAAAGAGTAGGTTTGTCAAAACATTTAAAACTGATTTATTAAACAAAGGAACTATTAACAACAATGAATGGAATGGATTGTTTCATGTCACCAGGTCCTTCCAAGCTTTTATAACTAGTAGATCTCATCCTCTTCCACCTTGTTTTTATTCATAGATTGGAAGAGGAAAACAAGTTTTCCTGCTTTTTCACCTCAATTTAAACTTTAAATGACTCAATCAAAATGAAGAAAGTATTCTTTGCACCTGCAAAAGAGCTTACTACATGGAAAGCTGGTTTAGCACTTCAACAAACTCTGGGACCAAGTGCTTAGCCAGTTCAGTGGTTTGCCTTTAGAACATCAGCAGCAAACGTTGCACTTGAATGGTTCACCTTCAGCCCTGTCAATTATGGTTGGCATGATAGATGAATGATTATTATACGCCCATATTATAGCAGCATCTTCCCCTTCAGCAGTTAGGCATCTACCGTGGTACTGTGTGTTGAGAATATTGGCAAGAAAATGAGATGTCAAAGAGCTTTGTCCATCTGCTTCTCCACTGCCTGAAATACACGCTTATTGTGTATTTCAAGTTCATTCCAAAATTTAGCAGTATCAGCAATAGAACAGCTATCTTTAGTTTGATGTTGAATGCTTCAGCTGTGATAGGTGGCCTACTAGTCATCAGGAATATAGGTCAGTTTTTAGTAACTAGCTCCAGAGCCAGCCACTGAATTTCTTCCTATTTCTTGGGGGAGAATTAGGGTATGTCTATACTACTGGGACCATACCAGCAGAGCTATATTGGAATAGCTCCCTAGTGTAGCTGCAGCTTCCACCGACAGAAGAAGTTTTTCCATTGGTGTGGGAATAACACCTCCCAAAACAATATTAGTGACATCAATGGAAACCCTCTTCTGTCAGCACCGCTGCGTGTACGCTGGAGGTTACGTCAGCATAACTACACTAGTCAGGGGTGTGATTTCTTCGAACCTCTGACAGTCACATCTATACCCATATAACTTTCAAGTGTAGACGGAGCCTTAAATTTGACCTCCCTTCTCTCTTTAGTGAAACTGAAACAAAGTGATTGTTAGGGAAGTATATTACAATCTCAATATTTTTCTTTATTCCAGGAGTATCTAAGTCTTTGGTTAATAAAGGCATCAACAGAGCACTGACTGCACTCATGTTAAAAGATTCAGGTTGATTTCATTCATCTTTTAGCTTTCTCATATTAGTTTCAGTATTTTTTACTATAATTTATTTAAATAATTTGAATAAGTTTTGGCCTTAACATAGGCAGTCAATTTCAAGTTAAATTTTATTTATGGTTTATTTTTAAAAGGAAAAATGCATTTAAATTAATTCAAAACTTCTGATTTAAATAAAAATCCCATTTTTTATATATAAATAATCTATTTTTACCCACCCTATCATTAGCCCTTAATTAAATTCTAGCTCCCACAATGAGCACAGATCAAGAATATTCATGGGATCAGTTATACTATTCAGTTCTTTGCACCACCTGGTGAATTTCAGTTGCAAGTGCAATCTGTATTACCACAGATCTTGGCTAGAGTGACTGGCTACACTCTCACCTCATTCGTAGAAGCTATCAACAGGAGACATTGTCCATTAAGGCCCATCCAGAGAAATTTTGGGCCCCTGTATATTATGTTTGCTATGGCCCCACTCCCTCCCATTTCACCCCAGTTAGATATTTGGAGAGCCCCCGATCTCAAGGCCCCAGTACAATTTTCCCTACTTTCCTCCCCCTCTCGTCAGCTCTGCATCCATTACTATAACTTGCCCACAAAAGACAAAGCTATTAAACATGGCAACATGAGCCATCTATATTACACACTCCACCACTGAAGAATGGTCACCAAATACATGAGCAGCCCTCAGGAAATCACCAATCCTTAATCTGCCCTGGGGTTTAAGTAGGGAAATGCAGACAGACAAAGCCAGCTGAACAGAGCTAAATTTCAAATACTGGGAATTTGTAGAAGCCATGTTTCTCTCCAGCCAGCCCCAAGAGATACAGGGCATGGAGCAGGAGCAAAGGGAGGCTTTTGCCTCTCCCCTCATAGCAGGAAAGATGCTGGAATTGGGAAGGAACAGGCACTACTGACTGGCCAGCACACTCATCCCTGCAGGAAAGAAGCCTTCTCCATTATTCTCACAGGGGGACAGGCATGCGGGGGAATGAGAAGTGTCAGATAAGAGAAAACCTTAACAAGGCAGAAAAAAACATTCCTCACAAAAAGCACCAACAGCCCCAAACATGTGTCCAAGTCTGACACCTTGACCCAATGACAAAAGTCCACTCAGCATATGCACAAAACAGGGACTTGCCTATATGCAAAATCCCCACATTCTTTATGTAGCTGCTAAAGCCTCCAGCTCACTCACCCAGTCTTCTAAATTACCAACTATGTATTGCCAGTGCTGTATCCCATGTGCACTAATTGCAGCAGCAGCATGACCTATATGATACCAACTTCAACTGGGTACTGATTGTTGCCATGCATTTTAAATTCAATGAAATCCTAATGTCAATGTTTTTCAAACCATTTCACTACACTACAGAATTCAGCAACACGGGAACCTACTACAGAATTGATGTGCCGATTGTCTCCCAGGACATGGGGCTTTGAAGCAAGGAAGTGAAAACATATTGCTAGAAATGGGAACCTGGAATTTTCCAAGTATGCTCAGTGTTGACCTCACTCTGCTCCCACTCAAATCAAAGGGAGGTTTACTATGGACCCACTGAAACGGTCTTGTAAAAAGGAGCTCTATTGAAGTGTAACAAAATCCACATCCAAGATGTGAGTGAATTTGGTGTTGGTGAAAGTGAAGAAACAGGAGTTTGAGCGGCACACTGCAGGCAGATGATGTGCAAGTGTCCTCATCCCCCTCAATCACAGTCTAGATCAGCCCGGATACTCCAGTCCTGGGCCTCTGCTTAGCAGACTGATGTGTGTGCAACTACGTGGAACTAAGAATAAGTTTTAATGTGCAAAAAATCTTATACTAATGGCTTTGAGCACAGAACTCTGCATTGGTGTGGTTATTTTGATTACAGCAGCACCCAAAGCGTGCTAGACACGTTCCAAACGCAGGGGTAGGGCAGTTCTTGTCCAAAAAAGCAAAGTACCTAACAAATTAGCTTCAGGAAATAAAGATCTAAACATGGCAGTGGCCAAACTCAAGCACTTGGATCTGTGTAAGAACATACTGGAGAAGCGTCTAAGGCTGCAAGACTAGAACTTAAAATACTCCTACCAATAAGGTTTATTGAAGATTTCCCTCCAGTTACTTTGATTCAAGCCATCCCCCCAACATACCTGCTACCACCTTATCTTTTGGCACAGAACGTTGCTCCTTCCTTCTGTTGTCTGAACTGCTAAATAGAATATTTAACTCCCGATGACTTGCATTTCATCCCTCAATGGGGGCATTTTCATTCTAACAGAATTCGATACAACTTGGAATAGATTTGTGTGTGACGAATTCTGATTACTCCAGCAACTGAAGCTTATATAAACCAATTGATCTGCCTTTCCAGAAAGGTAGCATTAATCAACAAGATTCCCACGTAATCACACACTGTTTGCAGTCAGACTCAATACATACAGAGCGGTCAAGTCTCATATATAGTGTTAAGAAATGACAGGGCCAAGATATTTCAAGTGATCACTTCTTGAACAAAACACTGCACCATTACAAATCCATGGATTAAAGAGTAGAGGTTGGAGGGGAAGCAAGAGGATTCAGAGCTGTGAATTATAGGTCAGACAAGCCTGGGCTCAAACAAAGGAGATAAAGTGATCTCAGTTATAAGATACCTACAAAGGAATTCAATTATGCAAGTCAGCATACAGAACATCCTGCACTTATCTTAATAGTGACTTGATTAGCCTCTTATGTTCCAGTCTAATCAAATATTTACACCTAAGTAGATGTGTTTTTCACAGTTAAGATGGACAACAAAATTTTCAAAAGTATCTCACCTAGTCTAAGTCCCATTGGATTTTTGTTCCTTTTTTTAGTTCCTAAATTACTTCTGAAAAATGGGACTAGGCACTTGTGAAAATTTTGCCTGCAATCTAATCAGTCTCAAAATATATTTTGAAGGCAAACATGTCCCATCAGTATGTTCACATTACCTGAGCTCAGTATTTGGTTAACTGAACGCTCCCATATAAATGGTAAATAAGGAAATGAAATACGTTTCCACCAAATCTCCGTTTTGTAACCATACAATACAGCAGCACCTTGCAAAATTCTATTTGCTGCAGCAAGGAATTATGACAAGCAACTGAAGACTTTTTCCATTAAAAATCATCAAAGCAAAACAATCACCATCTAGCAGGTAGATTTTATGCCTGGGCCGGTATTTTTGCAAGGCTAGCACAGCACATCAGGAACATCATTGTATTAAAGTCAGGGCTACTTCTGCCAGTGGGAAAGTCATTTTTAACAAAAAACAAACAAACACACACACACACACCAACAAAAAATCTTTTGCATAATCCAGCATTTTAGACATCAGTTTTTAACACCTATGTTGTTTACCCTGTTTGAGAAGAAAAGGTTTAACAAGTGTGTTCATATAACAATAGCCAACAACTCTTTAAATTTAGAAATTTATTTTGTTTAATCCACAAGCTTTATATAGCTTTCGTTAAAAAAACAGAAAAACAGTGAAAACATGACAATATCCAAAGTTCAGGTCCTTCAGGCTTTCAAAGACATCATCTCTGAAAGTTACGTATACCATTAAGAAGAACCGCAACCAGACAAGAATCATGAATGGGGCTACAACATCTTTTCACAAACAAAATTTATGTAAGTGTGGAACTTCTCTGGGACTGCTGATAAGGAAACTGCCCTTTTAAAAAAAAAGAACAAAAATACAAATGAAATTCCAGTGTTCCAAATCATCTTATTACATCAATATAAACCCACAGTGTCCTGGCAAACGACATGCTTTCATTTACATACCATTCTAGATTTCTGTTCTTGATTCACTTTAGTGGCAACTACACAGGTAACAATAGAGCGATTATGGCATTAAAATATCATATGTACTTCCCTTGCAACTTAAGTGGTTTCATTTCCGGGCAAGCTTATAAATCACAAAGGTTAGTAGCAATATAAGTGGATAAAAAAACAAACAAAAAATGAGAACTTTGTAAAAAATTGTATAGGTTTTGGTACATTTTAAAGAAACTGAGGTTGCCAGTCATTTTTAAAAACCTTGACCCATCTTACTGCTTCTAAAAAGTTTCACTCTACTGTCAATGAAAGAATGTCACTAGTACACTGTGGATGTTTTTTGTAATTAAATCCATGCCTTTTTTACATGGTGAACCTCAACCTAGCAATTATTACAACAAATGTTATATTCTAAAGCTCAAACACATTTTAGCAATTTGAAATTGAATTCTGAGTACAAACCAAATAAAATGTACATTATATCAAAGGTTTCAGCCTAAGATGGTGGTGACACTTGTGCCTTCCTCATCGACCTCAGTGCCTTCTCTCGCAGATGTTTTTCTAAATCATCCAGGTTATCTTCTGCTTCGCTCTCTGTCTCCTTAAAACAAAGATACAGAAGTGATTATTTCTGCAGGCATGAAGAGCTAGACCAGGTAATAGCTATTCTGATATCGCAATATGGCAAATGTAAAATCGTGGGATGCAAAGTTGCTACATTTCTGGAAGGGTAGAATACAGGAAGGCAAATATTTGATTAATGTGATATGCTGATGAGACATGTGGGTGTAGTAATAGGGTGGTCCCTATAAAAAAGGTGGTTTACGATGGGTAGGCCAGGAGTGCACCCAGCTTCACATTCTTCTTGCTGAAGTGATGGCGACTAGGAACAATGTTTTAAAGGAAGGGTGGAGAAGAGAACAGGTGACCATCGGTTCTAAGGGGGATCTCCTTAGAATGTTAGGTCCCACTGGGGGTTGGGGGTCAGACAGGAGGATGCAAATTGTACAGACCTTTGAGGAATCTGCCTGTGACAAGCGGGCAAAAACCGAGAACCCCTGCATGGGTAAGTGGAAAGCTGTGATAGTAGCCAAATGTACCCTAAGAGCTCACTGACAGACCTCTCGCTTTTAATTTTAGTATCTAGCCCACTATCTTGAGAAGGGGAACTTCCAAGGCTTGGGAAGACGGAAAAAAAAGCACCAAGAGTGAAAGCATTTCCACTTCTGGAGTTAAGTCTTGTGGGTAAACAGGCTTTCAGCTGGACAAAAGAACTGACTAAACTGCATCTAAACAGGTCAATTCCACGGTTGAGAGCCATTCAGCAGCTACGCCGAGGTTCAGAGAGGAAGGGTTGGGGTGGATGAGGGACCCCAAGTTCTATCTCAATAGGTCCTCAGTGGTAGGAAGTCACAGGGGTGCCCCTCAGAGGTGGATGAGGTTTGAGTACCGCACCGGCCTTGGCCAGCCTGGTGCTATAAGAATAGCTCTCATTCTTTCCATAAGTAGCTTGAGAAGAGTTGTGAGGATTAATGGTACCTGTGGGTAAATTAATGGTACCAGTAGGGCATGAGGCCAAGGAGATATCAGTGCATCTCCCATAGAACTGAGGCCATAAACTCCCCTTGAGCAAAACAGGTGACATTTGGAGTTGGTCAGGGTGCTGAAGAGATTTACTTGTGGTAGACCCCAGGTTTGCAAAAGAGTTTGAGCTCCCATTCGCCATCTTGCCAGAAAGCGTCTGCTCAGGAAGTCTGTAGTTGTAACAGATGCTTTTCCGTTAGGAAGAGGAGCTCACTTGCAGGGAAATACAGCTCAGGACAAATGGTCTCTGCAAAAACTGATGCTTCAGATCAACATTCTGGAACTGACCGCAGTTTGATACAGATGCCGGTATTTCCTCCATGACAGACCAACCACTGATGTGGCTTTTCGATGGGAAATACTCTGTGCACAAGGACTAGGCTATTGCTCTGCTCTGGCACTTGATGTACATCTCTGCCCTGTGGTCTAGCATTACCCTGACCGAGTGGCCTTGTATGTCATGGTCATATGTGAGCCTAACTGCAGCACCCAGATTAGGCCAGACAAGGTGTGAAATCGCCCAATGGGAAGGTAGGCTTTTGCTACTGTAGAGTCCAAAACAGCTCCTGTGAAGTTTATCTTAGCAATTAGAACAAGCTTAATGCCTTTGTTGTAGCTGTGTGGACCTCAGTATGATTCACCCAGATCAACATGTTGTCCAAATCTGGGGATACGGAGATCTCCCATGGACGGACGGAAGCTGCCACTACCGAAAGGACCTTTCCCAACACCCTTGGAGATATAGAGAGTTTGAAAGGAAGAACTCAGTATTGATAGTGGTCTGTTCCTATTACAAAGCACAGGAAATGCTTGTGCAACGAGTGGATGGCTATATGAAAGTAGGTGCCTTGTTGGTCAAGGGTAACAAACCAGTCTTCTGGATCAAAGGGTGGGAGAATTTGAACTCGTGTCACCATTCTGAAGTGTTGTGCTAAAAAAAAATAGTAGTTCAAGTTCCTGAGGTTGACAATCAGTCTCCACCCTCCATCTCCCTTGGAAACCAAGTAGCTGGAATAGAATCCTTTCCCAATGAACTCTGTTGAAACCCGCTGTACTGCCCCAGAAGGAGGGGGGACAGAACCTTTTGCCTTAAGAGCTTTTTGTGTGAGGGGTCCCTGAAGAGAGATAGGGAGGAATAGAGTGGAAGTGGACAGAGTAATCCACTCTAAGGACTTCCAGTATCCACTTGTCTGAGATAAGGAGTTCCCATGCAGGTAAATAGTGGGACAGTCAATCTTAATAATAAAAAAAAATAAAGCAGGGGGGAGAGGAAGAGAATTGCACAATGGGGAAATCCAGTGAACTGGGATGATTTATGCCCTCAGTCAAGGTGTCAAAAGTGCTTTTTAGAAGGAGGGAGCCAATTAAGAAGAAGGGGTCAGTAGTCTCTCTCAGCTTGCTCCTTCTCCTGAAGGCCTACACAGATATAGGGAGGGTGGACTGCTGATGGTACTGGAATGGCCTAGATCTCTGGGCAGGCTGTGTAAACTAAGTTGTCTTTTTATTGCCGGCACGTAGAGAGTGCCAGTGAATGCAGCGTAGCCCTGGAATCCCTGAGAGCGTGGAGAGAGGAGTCCGTATGATCACTGAAGAGCTTGAGTCCTTCAAAGGGAAGATCCTCGACTGTGGACTGTATTTCTCTTGGAAGACCTAAGGGCTGGAGCCAGGATACTCTTCTCATGATCACTGCCATGGATCTTAACACTCTGTCAGCAGCATCTAGGGCAGCTTGGAGGGAGGTTTTTGTGACCAACTGCTCCCCTGCAATGCTGGACTGAAACTGGTCTCTCTGATCTTGTGGCACATATTCAGTTAAGTGTGTAAATAATGAATACACGGTAAATGCGTCATTCACCATCAAGGCCTGATAATTAGCAACAGAAAACTGAAGAGCAGCTGATGAACAGCTCTTCTGCCCAGTAAGTCCAGACTCTTGGATTCCCTGTCTATTGGAGAGGGTCTAAACTGAGCTTGTGGCACCTTCCACTGGCTGCATAAACCACTATGGAGTTATGGATTGGGGGAAGGAGGGGAAGTGTTCCATCCTCTTTGATGGGATGTAGTACTTTGTGTTAGATCTCTTACAGGTGGGTGGAACTGTGGTTGGCGTTTGACACAGTGTACATGTAGGGGACAGTAATGACTCACTAATGAGTAAAGCAACCTTCCCTTGGAGACACCGTCTCAAACCACAGGCAGTTGAGAAGGAACTCAGTGGTGGTGGGTTCGCACCTGTCTATATCCCCTAGTTCAGAGCAGAAGGTGTTGTTCCGCGCAAGACTGTGAGCACTGCTTTACAATCTCCAATCAAGAGTGTGTAGGCACATGCACATCCTATAGTGGAGTACCAATAGGTACATATACTTGAAGAACTAGAGATGATCATTCAGAAATGTCAAAAGCAGAGGTTTTATACATTAGAAATTTTACCTAGGTTATATACACTTTTCACTTGGGTACCATTTCTACTATAACTTCATACAAATATAGCACAGAATGTCTCTAGTTTTTTGCCTGCATCTAACAAGCAGTCACATCATACAGAAGGCTGAAATACAACAAAATAGATTTTTAGCAAAAATACAATTTCATTTGCCCCATGAGATTTGCTGTTTGGTGTGGATTTTTTAAAGGGACATTCAAACGTAAGTTTGTATATTTACAATATGATTTTAACATGTCAGGTTGCTGAAACAAAAAATTATAAATACCCACTACTTATGCCATTTGTGTACTTTCCATTTTTCTCTCAGTGTGGACAAGTCAATCCTGCATTCAGGATCTCAGTACTTCAAAACCTGGGTTGCAAACTTGGCATGAAATATTTATAATTGTAGTGAATACTGTTGTAAAAGCATTAATGGAAAAATCTCTATGGGTCTGTAGATTTTTAGTTCTTTGTATATTTCACTTTAAAAAATATGATCAATTTAATAGTTACATTTAAAAGAAAATGAAAGCTTGATGTTAGCTTACCATGGATGTATTTCACTGTACAAAGTGGGCTTTTTTTTTTTTTTTTTTTTACACTGTTGCTCAAAAGTGTTACCTATTTACCACTTTGTAGAAATGGAAAGGCAATGTAGACAATGCTCATTAATAGCCTCTCAGAAGCAGAAAATGGAACTGATTCTTGGGAGGGGGATGATGGAAAGGAAGAGAAATGGAGGTAGCTAACCTCTAACTGGAGTTATTCCAGTGGCCTCTGCCACCCCAAGAAGGGAACATGCAGAGGCGACTTGAACTACATTTTACAATTTACCCAGTTGTAGCACAATTCAAGCCCTGCCTTCAAATATATTGGAGTTAGAGGAGATATTTTCAAAATCATACATTAGTATCAATTACGCTTGCAAATATGTTCTTTCATTTCACTCTTTGGCTTTTGAAATCAGATTTATTTAGCCAACCTTTTTGGGCTCTGTCTCTGCTTCTGGGTCTTCCTGGGCTGATGAAGTAGCAGCTGACGTAGCAGCAGCCACTGCTGCAGCAGCCGCAGCCTTCTCTTTCTTATGTTTTTTGTGTTTCTTGTGCTTTTTGTCCTTTTTATGCTTCTTATCTTTCTTCTTCTTCTTCTTCTTCCCGCCACCTTCCTGGTCAGAATTCTGTAATGAAAAGAAATTCCTTATTTTACATGTAGCTATGTAGGCCAGATTTGTGTATAGGGTGATGATGCACAAACAAACTCTCTCTCCTTACAAAGATCACGTGGCCTAGATGTTAAGCACATTTGCTGAATAACCCGTGTGTGTGTGTTTGCCTATGGAGCGGCTATTGCCATCCCATCATTTAAAAGGAATTGCACTTAAATACACTAGTAAATGAGCTAGAATTGTTTGATCATCATAAGCAAAACTAGGTAAGAGCAATATGCCACATGATGAAAGTTCTGTAGGTATATTCCAATTAAGTACTACTAGGATTAGAAAACATACCCTTGCAGGGGATGGACTCTGCGTAGGACTTTGAGCCTTTTTCACATGTGGCGGTGACCAGTTAGTGGAGGGGGATCGAGACCCAGTAGGGGATGGAGGTGCTTGGTGTTTCTTAGGTGCTGGCTCAGGCGATCCTGATGCAGACCTGGATGAAGACACCCTTCTCACAGACTGTGGACTTGGTGTGGAAGCCCTTAAAAAGAAAAGATTCACATTTAGGACTCCTTGTGCCTTATACAGTACGTGCAAACAAGGTAACTTAATGATTATGTAACTAACCATGGTGTCACAGTGTAGGTCTACACTGCAATTAGACACCAGTGTCTGGCCTGTACCAGCTGACTCTGGCTAAGGGGCTGTTTAATTGAGGTATAGATGTCTAGGCTCAGAGTCCCAGAGCCTGGACTCCAGCCCAAATGTCTACATTGCAATTAAACAGCCCCTTAGCCTGAGTCAGCCGACACAGGCCAGCCACTGGTGTTTAACTGCAGTGCAGATGTACCCTTAGAGTTCCTGCTGATCTACAAATCTGTTCATATTCATCCCTTTACTATGGAGCTAAATTCTATACATTTAGACCGGAATTTCTTCAAAAGAATGACAGTAAAAGGAAAAGCCAAGATTTAACTACGCACTGCGGATTGGCAAGCCAAAAAGATACTGTAGGTTTACTACATATTAGTATCTTGGACAGACAATAGTGTTCTCCTGTTCATGAGTGGCGGTCTTCTCTTCACACCTGATAAAAATTCAACATGGCACAGCTACTGTTTTATCATCAGTTCAGACAGGATATTGCATGCAGCTACCTACCTTTCCTGAAAGAGCGGATTAAGCCAGCACTGCCATACTTTCACTAGATGTTTAGGTAGATCTCCCAATATTAAAAGCTTGTCAAATATTCATTTAATAAGAATGTGTCTTGGGTTAGCCCTGTTCCATAGTGAACTTTGACACATAGTTCACTAGGCTCTAAACAAAGCTACAAATCCCTTTGAAGTCTTATTTTGTAATCTGCTCCGGTTTCACAACTATCAGTGTTTGAAGTTTGCCTCTATTCTGCCTTCTCACTATCACACTTTGTCCAAGATGAACCTTTGTAGTGCCTCTGAAGCTATTCCCAATCTTGAATTTTCATATGACAGGAAATGCCTCTAACAGTCATTTCTGAAAAGCCATGTTATAGAAGTTGGCAGAATGAAAGCAGCATGTCAACAGGCCCACAGGAACTAGGGTGGCATGAAGGCAGAATACTGACACCCTTTAATTTTAGTGCAAACCCTTGCTTTATCTATTCCCATTTGCCTGTAGCTAGAAGTTAATAAGTCCCTTACTTTGTCTTTTTGGGTTCCGGGGTCCTTGACACTCTCCTGATGGGTCTACTGCTTGGAGATGGAGACTGTCTCCGTTTGGGTGAAGATGAAGTTCCCCTTCGCAGAGGCGGTGGACTTGCAGAAGTATGTGAAGCTCTAGGCCGTGGAGATGGTGAATGCCGTTTGTTTTGTAGAGGAGATCTGGTTTCACGATTAGACCTGCTGGAAGGAGAACTTTTCCTATGCTTTGAAGATATCGATGGGGAACGCCTCTTTGCCACGGGAGAACTTCTTTGTTTTGGTGGGGGAGAATGCGAGACTCTGCGCTTGGGTTGTGGAGAAGGTGATGCCCTTCGTTTTGGAGGAGGAGGGGGAGTTGCTGTTCTTCGTTTAGGAGGTGGGGAAGGAGAGTATCGTCTCTGTATTGGAGGAGAATATCGTCTGGGAGTAGGTGAGCGCCTGCGTGGAGGTGGTGATGGAGACCTACAAAACCAACAGAAAGAATTTGAAAAGTCATGTATATAGGACAAAGTTCTCACACTAGTTAGCTGCCAATGGCTAAAGATATGCACTTTGGCAAAGAGGAAAGATTTTACACTGATGTGTTCCACTTTTAAAATTCTTACAGCAATCTCAAGGAACTACAGCAGAGTATTACCATATACCCTGCCCAATAGCCATTTCAATATTAGATAAGTGAAATGATTGCTTGCTACACTCAGCCCTTCAATGGTTCAACAATTGAACACATCCCCCACCGAAAACGTTTCAGAAAACAAAATTATGATTTTAATTAATAAAAAAAGATTTCCCAACACGAGACTTATTGGCAAAGGGCATCAGTTCCATTAATCATGACATTTGCTTTTTATTGGACAGTGTTACAACTCTTGATTTGCAGAACTGCCCTTAGGGATTAATAAAAAGCAATAGAATAAAACAGTTACCTTCGGCGAGGCAATGAAGGCGATCTGCGCCGCCTTGGAGGAGGGGCAGGAGAAGGAGAGCGCCGTCTTCTGGCAGGTGGTGGTGATGGACTCCTCCTCCTCCTACTAGAGGAAACAGAAGAGTTGCTTTATTAAAAAAACACCTCATGCCAAATGCTTACATTTTTTTCTGCCATGTCATCTCCACTACATAAAGCTAAGCTGGTTCAGATACTTAGGTTTCCAAATGAGATTCCATTAGATGCAAACACCATCAGACAGTGATTATGTCCAAGAGACAAAAAAGATATAGCAAAGTTTGTTTTCTCAGAGTATGGGATATAGAAGCTATAAGGAGTCTTCAACCTTACCACATTTCAGTTTTCCAAGGAAAAGAAATTCTTAAAGCTCACTAGACCAAGGAGATATTTATCATCCTAGTGGGGATATATCTTAATGGCTGCCGACTTCAGGTAGACAAACAGAAATTGATTCTAAGCAGACTTACTCTTTACCACTGGTAGATTTTAACACTTCACCGAGAGCACAGGCTAAGAAAACCAGAGTTGGTGCTAAGATACTGCTATACTGCATTTAAAATATTCAGAGCACAGGGGGTCCAGACACTACTCCCACCAAAGACAAAAGTTTGCAGTTAACTTATAAAAGGAAATCTGGACCCAATGTGTTTCCCCATAACTTCTGAAAAGCTCAACGGGTTTAAATTCTGTGAGGGGAAAAAAATGTAGCTTTTTAGTGACAATATACAAAACTTAGTGACAAAAGATTAAATATCTTTTTTGCTTTTTAAAGGCTGCCCTGCACTTTTAGTCAATAGAAACAGTCAGCTAATTAATATTTAATTCCAAATAGCCTTGCTATATTTTTCCATAGCAAACTAGATTTGCAGCTAAAGATTGTTTCTCAAGAGCTAAACACGATTTTGTGAGCTGAAAAAATACCAGGTCATCTTCAAATATCACAGTAAGACCCACTAAAAATATTCAGTAATAATAGTTTTCATATTAAATGTATAAGGTGACAGACTAGGAGAAAATGTGTTACATATTGATATAGAAGGATTTAGCTGAATTTATTCTTTTGTAAAGTAAAGTATGCTGTCCTGAAACTCAAGTAAAACAACTGTTATATGCCACTTTTTGAAGACTGACAAATTCAGTAATAAATGTGCTCAAAGTTTGAGGAAGTTAGTCACATTTCATCTGGCTCAAATTTAGCAAATCATATGTGGCACCTATGTTCTGGTTAGGTTTTAATCATTATAGATTATTCACACCAGTCATTAAGTCTGAATGATTAATCTCATAGATCCAGCCTCTTAAGTTTAAAATTAGCACTTTTCCTAATAGTAGTGAGGCACCTACTCTTGTTTTCAGCTGACTTCAATGAGCAGTCTAGTGGCAGAGACCATGATAGAATCTGCTATTCTGGCCATATCTTTGCCAAGTCATCAATGGCTTTCTGCATTATATTAAGCTCAGTCTAAAATCAAGTTTCTAAGGAACTGCCTATAAAGCTACCTATGAAAGGTAAGATTTGTGACAAAATGATGAAGCACTCAGCCTGTGAAGTTTGCAGGAGCTGTTAACTTCAGTCCCACTACTAAATCAGATTGTTCCAGGACACACAGTGAATATGCATGTAAAAGGGAGAGAAGACAGAATGGGAATTTTAGAACCTCCCTCTCCTCTTGGTATTTGAGTTAAATAGCTTGATTTTTGAACACTGAGTTCCCCCATTAGCCCATTTTATTTTCCTACCACAAAAACAGCTGGTCGGCAAATGTGAAATATCTTCACATACTGCTCACCTCTGTTTCAGAATTATATTTGAGAAATAAAAACACTCAAGCAAAACCTTGCCTGGAGAGCATAATTTTGGTAAGTGTTGTATACAGTAATGCAGTTAAGCTTCTAAGGTACAATATCAGGTTTTTATTTCAACCAGTTACCCAAACTGTCATTATCTATGGACATAAGGCAGATTTGAAACAATTTCACCGTTGGAAGAAAAAAGGCAATGAAATGAACAATTTGGATTTCTTGTCCCATTATCTTGCTATTTGAATTGTCTTCTGTGTGGGTGAAGCAGAAGAAAGGGCACCCATGCTCACGATCTACTACAAAAGTATAGTGTTTCTAGAGGAACTTTAATTTTAATCTTAATTAACAGATTAATTTCTAACCAACCTTTTAATCATTGGTGATTGCCACCTCTTTCCAATCTGCATCCTGACAGCAGTGGAGAGAAAACAAAGTCAAAAATCCCATTTGTTAAAGATTTACTTGATGCAAAGATGCACATGTTTGCACAAGATTCATGAAGTAATTCTCAACACCTGAGCAGAAGTCAAATTAATCTCCTTGCATTAGCTTGAAAAAAAAAAAACACTCTCCTGTTATAAACTGTAAGGACCTGGTCCCAAAGCCCCAATAGAATTAATAAAAAAATCTAGTGCTGGTATCAAGTTGTTCACTTTCACCTCTAAAATCTAAATTTTGGTGCACAGACCATCTTCTATGGCATTTGTATAGCACTTGGTCAAGGGTAATCCCAACTGATTCTGCTGGGGGCCTGCAGGCAATAACGTAATGCAAATCAAGAGATGAGAAGTTAGTCCATTTGCAAATTATATATTTTGTCACTGTTAAATACATCAGTTGTGCTGAGCTGAAGAAAGTAATTACCGAGGGGAAGAGTCCTTTTGTCGTTTCCGTGGAGAAGGAGATGGACTATGCGAGTGTCGTCTGCGCCTACCCACTTCACCATTCTTCACATTTGATCTTTTTGGTCGTTCCTCTTCAGAGGAAGATGATGAACCAGAGTCTATAAATACAAAATAATTAGTTGCTGAAAAGTGGTATACAGACACTGTATTCTTGTGCAATTATTGAGAGTCATATTGCTCTGTCTTCATGCAAAAGACATCTTTTTGTCAAGCTGTGATTTCTGTTTTTAAAAATATTTACAGAGTGTAAATCAAGTTATATTAACACGATTAGTTAGATTAACTTGTTTAGATACATTTCAAGACAAACTTCTAACGTGTGAAGCAACTTTAAGCCTTGCTTACACATGATTGCCCCAGTTTAACTAAAAGTTTGTTTCTGATACAACTGTTACACTTGTCCATGTTTGTGTGTAGATGCTTATTTCTGTTTAAGAGTGGATTATTTCTTAAACAGAAATAAGAGTCTATACACAAACTTGAATTGGTTTAACAACTGCTTCAAAAAAAACAAAACTTTAAATTGGTGTAAGTTTGTGTGCATATAAAGCCTGAATTTCAGGTACATGTTGCAGAATCTTCTCAAGATATGCAACTGCAAAATACCGAACAAAAGTAGATAGAGGACAAACCGAAAGATACTGACTTCAAGAGCATTAATAAAAGCCCCGAATCAATTATATGTAGCAGCAGAACTGCAAAAGCAATTCTGACCAGCAAAATAATTTACAAGGTGAAGTATGAAACCAGAAGCAAAACTGAGTATGTGCAGAAATATTCCAAGTAATCTACAGGCACTGGTCAGGAGAAGAGGAATGTTGTAACATTCTTTTCAGCTCCTATGAAATCTGTTGTCAATTCTGGGCTAGCTAGTTATGCCCCAGGATGCAAAATTCTACTTGCCTGCTCCCCTGGAGTATTTTTTGATCAGTGAATAAAAGATTTTCATTATGGTAAGTGTGATTAATTTTGCAATAGTATTGTAGCATACATTAACGAAATGTGTAAAACTAAGCACAATTTGAATTTAGCGGTACAAAAGTAGCCAATATGCTAAACAAATATTTAATTAAGTAAAATCTTATTAGAATTACAAAAATATTACTGTACCAGATGAAGACTGCTGGTTTTGCCTTCTGTACTGACGTCTCTGTTGCACAGAATCTGCTGCAGCCATTTTGCCACCTTTGTCTTCTTCTGAAAGATATACACAATTAAGGAACATTTAATTTTTACTTTTGTATCTTCAGTCATTTTATGTTGCTTTATGAATAAAGACAGTTTGTTTGTGAAGCAGTGTTAAAACTGATCAGGTGTTTTATTTAATTTTTTTGTGCTACATCTTTAATTAAAGGCATCCTTTCTTTGGAGTGTACATTTTGGCTAGGGTTTTCAAAGAAGTATAAGGGAGAGAGTTAATGTGAGTGGGATGCTTTATGTTCTCTATGCACATCTCTCTGCAAACCATACCCCCAATACTGCTATCAAAGCCACTGGATCTCAAGAAACACACTGGAGAAGAGTGCCCCTTGTTTGTTTTCATACCATTTAAAGGAAAGGCATTGTAAATGACAAACTTACCTGATTCAGACAATTCTACTTTTCTAGGTTTTGGCGCTGGTGAGGGAGACTCTCTTTTTTCAATACTTTTATGTTTAGGTGCTAAAAGACAAAAGTTAGACAAATCTAAGAAAAAGCTGAATATGATTTTAAATGAAATTTAATATGATCTTGCACACTTAGATACAAAATAAGTGAAAGCTTTTCATGAATGATGTCAGTTTACATCTCCTTCATATGAATTTTTGTAGTATACGTTTTAGACTTCAGCTTCCTAGCATATTTTGCTATACAGAAAAGAATGTTGCACTTTTAGATAACATTTGGCTGGTATACTGCTATTTTACTTTGAAATTATAGTATGTACACGGAGTAGAAATTTTGGGGTTTTTTTCCTAACTGCACAAGGTTACGAAAAATAGAGTCTTAAAATTGTATGGTAATTTAATTCCTACTAATTCCATGCAGGTACATGTTTCCTGAAAAGCCAGTAACATACATTTTATTTAATAAACTTATTTTAATAAACTATTCAATTCAACTATGATACAACTGAAACGTAGTTATAGAAAAGAGGTGAGAGCATGCGATTTATGATTTATTAAAAATTTCAGTATTAAAAACCAGAGACTAAAGTTCAGGGCTGACTACAGTTGGAGATGTACTTACTTTTGAATTATATTTTAACTGCCTAAACTTTTTCCTAGGTCTGAAAAGTGTTTGATATTCCAACCCACAATTGTAACATCCCTCTGGAATAGAAATTTGATACCACAACCACTTGAAAAGAGAAAACTGCAGCTTGATTCTTTAAAGTGATTTAAGTAAAACTGAGTGCAAGAGAAATATGCAGTGACAAAACTAAAAACCTTGCCGACTGCCTCAAACGCAAACACATGAAACCACATCTAGGTCTTCACAGAGTTGGAAATAAACTGATTTAGAAACAAGCCTCAAAACATTGCAGAAAAATTCTTACACTGGTTGTTACCAATTAGTGTTTGCCTTGAAGTATTAGATTTCATAACTAAGATCTTCCTATTCTTACAATGAAATATTGCAGGGAGGTCAACTCAGCACTATGGTTTGTTTTTTTTTTTTAAATGTCTACCCCTATAATCTTTATTTTTTGTTGCTGATATTTAAGTGTTTTGTACTATGAATCTCTATATTGTTAATATTTAAGACCAGGTTCAATAAAATGTCTATTAAACAACTTTGGTACTTTGAAAAGGCAAAAGTTTTGAGGCAGTCCTGCCGTTAGCTAGCAAAGAGTACAGAACTATGAGACTGTAAAGGTTCAAATGGATAAAGCGATTGGGGGAAAGCACACATTTGGCTGACTATACCTGAGGCTCTGCTTGGAGAAATAGAGCCACGGACTTTTCTTCCACGATTTGACTGCTGAGGCGTTGGAGACCTGCGTGGCTTTGGAGGTGGACTTGCTGGTGGGGAAGGCCTGTGCCTCCGCCTAGGAGGGCTTGCAGAAGGAGACAGTTTACGTGTTTTGCGAGGAGGGCTGGATACAATTCTTTTAGGGGTTTTTTTTTGGCGGTGATCGAGAGCGTGAAGAGGAGGAAGAAGAGCTACTTCCAGATAAAGATGCCGATGACCGTCTTCTCCTGTAGATACAAAGTTAACATTAATTGGGTCTCATTAAGCACAGTTGACTCATCTGCAAGCATATCTATACAGCCACATACAGTAGCACTTCCAAAAAACTGGCATATGTTAGCCTCAAATGCTTTTCATGCATTTCATACAAAAGGAGACTAACACAAATGAATGTTTCAATTATTTTCAAACTGTAATTGAACAATTTGTCTGAAATGTTACCTTTTGTTTTCCTTCTGTTTTAGATTATAAAATATTACTAACCCTAAAGGATCCAAGAAAATGGCTTGTAGGTATTGGCTGTTGTGTGTGTGTGTGTGTGTGTGTGTGTGTGTGTGTGTGTGTGTGTGTGTGTGTGAGTGTGTGTGTGTGAGAGAGAGAGAGAGAGAGAGATTTTGAGTTGTTTAGTATTTAGATGGTTAAAAGAATTTTTCACTCTACAGCACCTTGTTTACTGAACCTCAAAAAGGATCTATTAAAGACTGGTGGGCAGAAATGAGCCTTTAAGGAACAAAAATTTTATACCAGGAGGCTGAAAATTGCACAAATATCAGACATGTAACCATTCTGAATACATCTTAGCAATATTTTTTAAGATTTATTTTGAAGCTTGTCTTTACTTTATAAACTTAAAGGAGGGCCTCTAGAATTCTGCGGCAAAATTTGTGGTAAGTTCTGTTGCAATTGTGTACCTGCAGAATCCACCTTTGGCTGCAGAATTCCTGAGAACCTGGAAAAAAGAAACCCTACCTTGAGTGAGATAAATATTTGCTAAAAGGGAATTCTTACATATCTTGCCAAAATACACTTGATACTTTTCACAGCTTTTAGTCTCAAAAATGAACAAATCTTTACAAACCTCAAAAAATAGTCACCATCCAGTTATAGTAAGCCTCAAGCACCCAAAATTATTATAGCCAGTAGCGTATCTGGGGGAGGTGCGGGGGGAAGAGCGGGGCAGCTGCCGCTCACCCACTGGGCATCTTGGCGCCTTTTTAATTTTTACTCACCCGGCGGTGCTCCGGGTCTTCGGCGGCACTTTGGCAGCAGGCCCTCACTCGCTCTAGAGCGGGTGTCTTCGGCGGCACCGAAGGAAATGCCGCTGAAGACCCGCGGAGCGAGTGAAGGCCCCGCCACCGAAGACCCGCACCGCCAGGTGAGTAAAAGCACCGCCCCGTCAGTAAAAGCGCCACAGGGGTGGTGCCCTTTTTTTTATGCTCCCCCTGTTTCCTCCATCTGGCTACGCCACTGATTATAGCCCCTTTTTCTTGTGAAAGCTGTTCCAAGTTTCCTATTTCAACAGTGCACTGAAGTCACATGGTCTCTGACTTCAAAGCAGCTGGAACAACTTGCTCCTCTGCCACCAAAACTGTTTAAATTATGGCAAAGTTGTAAGTCCCCAAGCAAAAACCACCACAAAAGGACAGACTTCTAAAACAAAGTTTAAAAAGCCAGTCTTAATTTGTAAAGTCATGACATAACCAAAGCCACCACTATCCACTAAAGAAAGTATCAGAGTAACAAACTGAGCAGTTAACACAAACCATCACCATTTATGAATGTTAGAAAACATCCATTAGAGGTACTTTAAAACATCTTATGACCTTTTGATACTATATCAGACACCTGGATTCTGGAACAGAAGTTATTAGCTTCAAAAAGAAAGCGTTAAGTAATATTGCAATACTCCCACCAATCCAAAGGGCTTTGTTTCCCTGCTCTTAAGGGACATAGGCATGAACCAAGACAGAGCAACTTTTAAATCACTTAGGCTATGGCTACACTGCCACGGTAAGTCGACCCACGCTACGCAACTCCAGCTATGTCAATAACATAGCTGGCATCAACGTACGTTAGGTCGAGTTACCGCTGGGTCTGCACCGTGGGAGGCCGACAGGAGAAAATCTGCTGTCGACTTACCTTACTCTTCTCATCGGGGTACAGTGGAGGAGTCGACTGGAGAGCGATCTGCAATCAATTTGGCGGGTCTTTATTAGACCCGCTAAATTGACCACCAGTAGATCGATCTCAAAGTGTCGATCCCCGCTGTAGTGTAGACCTGCCCTTAGTTTGTATACTATACACTATCAAAGTCACCTGTGGTTAAGTTACCTTTGTTACTACAATCACTCTTCATAACTATTTTTCAAGCTAATTTTAAAAGTTTTTAAAACCTTGTGATGTCTTTCAAATATCAGCAGTTTCATATTTACCAAAAAGGAATCTTACCGCCTCAGAGGAGATCTACTTCTTCTGTGTCTGGGCGGGGGAGGCATGCGCCTTGGAGGACTCCTTCTCCTAGGAGATGGTCGTCGTCTTGGGCTTGGCCGCCTTCTAGGGGAGTAAGACCTGTCACAATCAATCAATGAAAATTCGAAGAATGAACAGCGACCTCCTAAATTTCACAGGATGGAGGTAGATTTAGACACCAGAAACCAAGTGAAAAGCTGCTTTGTCGCAAGTATCACACTAAATCAGCATTTCTGTTTTACTAGAACGTGTTACCATTAAGCTACAAGCAAACAAGATTTCAAATCAACCAAAACCTCTGTACTAATCCACACACACACAAAAGGATTAAACCTAAATTTCTAAGTGTTTTCAGGACCAAACCTAGCTCTTAAAGGAGGTTGTGGGGTATCACTTGGAGCTGCCAAATACCGTATTCAGGATTCAGTACCTTCTCCCAGCCCAACTGCCATTCATATCAAGCATATTCCCCAGATGAGGTAGAAGATAAAGACTAGTGAACATGCTTAGGTGGTGTTTTCCACTCTTCTTCTCCCCCCCCTCATACTCGGCCTAACCCACTGCAGGCTCATCTCTGGCTGAGGAGAATTATTACTGTACAGAGTGGCATTAATGCCTTGGCCTTTATCTCACATCATATAATTAGTTTTTTTTTTTTTTCAGAATTTCCAATGTACACAGCTAATTGAGTGTTTTATGGCTCTGAATGGCCACTTCAGAGCAGATCATTCAGTTCCTGGCCTTTATCCTCAAGATAAAGTAAAAACTCATCTTCTTACCTTGACCGTGATCTATGGCGCCTTCTTGGTCTAGAATGAGAAGGGGAATGTGAGCGAGACCTTGACCTTGATTTGGAACGGGATGGTGATCTTTGACGAGTCTTCTCTTTTTCTTTCTCTCTCTCTTTCTTTGAATTTCGTTCTGGGGAAGTTTCTTTAGTATCTGGTACAGGTTCAGGTTTGGGAACTTTCAGGATATCACTGTTAAAATAAACAAACCTTAAAATATAAGCATATCCCATCTGTAGCTACCTGGATTATATTTTAGAAAGAACCTATGACAGTGCTTTCACTAAAAAAAAAAGACTGTGGTGAGTAACACCTAATTAAGATGTTCATAGCTACAAATCCTATTAAAATTCTACTCATGGTCAAAAGATTTAGGTCTTCAACTTCCTGTAACAGATAATTAAAAGTATACTAATAGGCTCCGTGTTAACTTTCCATAGATTGACCTGACAATGCAGAACAGTGGAAGTTATTAATCAAGTAGGATCAGTGAAAAATTGATTTGTCAAAAGTTCCAGGCTGCCATTATTTAAGATAATGCTGAGGCTGTCCAGTTCCAAGTGCTGAATCAGTACTTTAGGAAGTGTTCTGCCTTTATCCCGTCTGAAGTCAGAAACTGAAGGTGGCGCTTCTAAAGTTCTCAACAAATACAGGGAAAATCAAGCTAAACTAGCCTTAATATGCATTTCTTAATGAAACTAAACTTAACACTGCCAAAGGAAAGGACTTAACTAGAGTAATACAACAAAAAAAGCATTAGTGAAACAGCCGTATGCACTCAAAGATTTACTCTAATTTCTCCACGTGGAAACATGTTTTATTGAAGACCATGGTGACACATGCAAAGTGATCTGCCAGACAAAAAAATAATAGCACATTTTTTCAGAAGGAAGTGGGGCTGTTTTCTATAAAGCTCTAATAGCACCAGGAATTAAAATAATTCCATTATACTAAAGGGAATGATAATTCCTTATAAGAAGCTAATTTCAAGGGGGGGGGGGAAATCAACTCTGGTACTTGCCTAGTTGATGTTGCCTCTTGTATCAACGTTTCCTTTGCTTGCACTGAAGGCTCTGGCTCTGGAGTCTCCTCTTTCTTTTCTGGTGCAGGAGTAACACTACGGCTCTTGGTTCTGTGACGAGGAGATCGAGAGTGGCTACGCTTTCTCTCTCTTCTGACAGGAGATGACCTCCTTCTAGGGGAAGGAGACCTTGACTTGCGTCTAGGAAAGAGAGAATTTCTGTTCAAATGATGTACTATGTTAGGAGCAGATTTAAAAAAAAAACTTAAGCCACGTATATTTACAGCTAAGAAACTTCATCTAAAAAAATCAGACATCCTCTTTCCCCACTGCTAACTGGAAAAGGTAAAAAACAAATAGAGCTATTTTAGATTTTTCAAAAGAATCCATCAGTTAGCAAGACCGGCTTCAGACTTCAGGACTGTCATTAACAATTCTAGGGAAACTGTTTTGTTTGGGAATTCAGCCTAATGTTTGCCTTAGATAAACTAAAATTCACCACCACCTGTACACTAAACTGTTATAACTGCACAAACAAAACTAAATCTAAAATAATGCCTATATTAGCAGAAACACTTTCACAAGATAGCTCAGAAGTTCAGTTATGGGGATCTCAATAAAATCTGCTGGGATCTCTGGAAAACCTTTTGTGCTCTCAATGTAATATATTTACCATTATAAGCAATGTCTGTTCCCTTATATACCACTAGTTTATCTGCCATTAATGTTCAGTAACAAGCTAGACTGGTCTTCCCCTAAAAAAATTCTGTAGGGTCCATTCCAAAGTTTGCTGAATCTTTAGAAATCTCCATTGCCATGTCCCCATTGCCCTGAAGGCCACAGGAATTGTAAGTACTTATTTATATTCAGAGTATATTAGTAATACCTTCTTGGACTTCTGGATCTGTCCCTT
>NC_048317.1:8573086-8653086 GCF_013100865.1 Trachemys scripta elegans | reverse complement strand
CAGTTTTACTACGAGTTAAAGTAGGTAATGCCTAACTAAAAAAAAAGAGAGAGAACTGAAATGTAAAAAAATCATGAAGACAGTTTGGGCAATATTTTAAAAGCATCTAGAAACAAGTCACTTTGGAGCTTTTGAAAATAATATTCTCTATTCATCTTGAAAATTGGTTTTCTTTTTTTAAAACCAAACCCTAAATTTGGGCCCAAAGCTTACTGGCACTATCTTTTTAATATTGTAAATATATCATGTGTGCCCTTTTAAAGGGTGTACTTTAATATGCATTTGGATATCCTGAACATCATTTGTATGCACATAGCTATTTTTGTGTGCGACTTCCCTCCAATGTCTATACAAATCATTGACAGCCATTCAGAATTTTGTCTTGTGCATCTTGGTTGTGATATCTTTAAAGTTTACTTTATTCCATACCCATCATGCCCAAATAAACTAACTCAACTTACTTTCTTTTCTAGACATTCTGCAAATTTCAGCTGCTTCAACAGCTTCTTCTGTTTGTTGCTGAAGCGATTGTCCTGCTCCGCACTCGTTCCCTACAATAGAAAGATTTTAGTCAGTATGACATCAAACTTGATTCCACAGCTAGTCTGCCACTTGTCACTTGCCATATATTACACCTCTACCCCGCTATAACGCGACCCGATATAATACGAATTTGGATTTAATGCGGTAAAGCAGTGCTCCGGGGGGGCGGGGCTGCGCCCTCCAGTGGATCAAAGCAAGTTCGATATAACACCGTTTCACCTATAACGCGGTAAGATTTTTTGGCTCCCGAGAACAGCGTTATAGCGAGGTAGAGGTGTATTTGCATTAAACACAATTTTGATAAACTGCAAAGCAATTAAAAAATATTCAGTTGTACCACCCGTGCAGACACCTTCAAGAAGCATTCCACTTCACTAACCAATCGTTATATCCTACTGAAAACGGTAATCAGGTTTCAGAGCTCTGACACTTAAATCATATAATTCACCATGGTGCAGTACTTGCAAATCTAAAAGCATGCACAATGCTGTTAAATAATTTTGAGTTGCAGTATACAGCCTTCTCAAAGAGATCTGCTCAGCAGGAATCAGTTCATTTTTTTCTGTCCAAGAGCAGAAAAAAGCAGAAGGAAATAACTGGAGCATTTATGGTATAGATCAAAGGAGAAATCTTTTTAATACTGCTATTCACCCTTGCCCCCGTTATTTTTAGTAACTTCAAGTGCTCATTTTCTTCTTGAAATCTGGTGTCAAAGATAGATTTGGTTTTAAATCGGAGTCTCAGGGCTTGTCTATACTTGAAGCACTACAGAGGCACAGCTGCAGATACTGTAGCGCTACAAGTGTAGACACTCACCAAAAAAACAGGAGGGGCGTCTCCTGCTGGTATAGTTAAATTGACCTCCTGGAGAGGCGGTAGCTAGGTCCAGGGAAGAAGAGCCGTCTATGCTGAGGGTTAGGTTGGCTTAAATCTGTCACTCAGGGGAGTGGACTTTTCACACACAGGTCGACAACTTTTGAATGTAGACCCGGCCTCAGAGCTAAAACATCAGAAATGACATTATACACTGAAATTATCAGAAGATTACAAATACTCAATCCTTTACTCAAGCTTCAGGTGAAATTTCTTTGAAATTTACCACCACCCTTCACAGTTCATTAATCTAGCATGTAATAAGCAACAGGTTATAAAGAGGGGAATCCTGCTTTGTTGATTGTACAGCATTATAAATGATTGATTCACTTTCATGTATAGTGAAACTATAGTCAGAGATTGAATAATCCTGGAAACAACATTTGCATAAGTAGATCTATTTACTTCATACACATGCAAGTATGAATTTGCAGGATTGGGTCCTAATATTGTATTTTTTTAAAACGTGATGCAACAAATGTTAATATAGCTCAGTTTGTCCAGACCAAAGGTTCTGAAATATTGTTCATTTGTTTAGTCTTGAATCACTATGTTTTCATATTCATATATTTCTTATTTAAACCAGCTACTATTGTAAGAGAGGCATTTATACACGCACCTTCCGATACGTTACAATATGGTAAGTATTTAAATTAACATACTGGTCCAACCATACAGCTTGGGATGGAACTAGAGGGCAAGCAAGTATACTGAGCTTTTGCTGCATTAAGGTACTCCATCCACTTGATTTAAAGCAATTTAGAATTTAATCCAAGCTCTCCAGTCACTCTTTATTATGCAAACATAAATTGAATTAATCTGATCCTGAACTGCAAGCTCACCAGTCTTATATTGCATGACTGCTTCAACCTGAGTACCATCTAACTCCATGCCTAGAGACATGAAATAAGAATGTTGCCACTTTAAATCAAAAAAATAAAAGCACATTTGTTTTTGCTTGCTTTCAGTTATTAACTTGACACTGCAGACTGTATTGTAAAATTGTGCATCTTCTACAAAAGCACCTTCAGATGTGTCAGCAAGATAAAATGCTATAAATGAAGTCATTACATACAGAGATGGGGCTATAACTCCTAATGTTCTCCTCTGTAATTCTGAAGAATAGAAATCCTAGGGGCTAGCATTTATTTTCAAGGATTAAGATACATCTGAATACAAGACTAGCCACAGTGCTTCCATGCTTGATGTGTGCCCTCTTCAGTCAAACCTGAATTTAGCATATTTGTCACATCACCCAAATATTCAAGATTTTGCAGTCAGATATAGAAATAAGATTCTCTCCCCCCCCCCCGGAGGCAGAAAAAAGCAGTTGGAATTTTGCTCAGCCCCATAGCCTAGACGTTCACAAGGCATGGTAAGCAGCATTGGTCACCAAGAGAGATTTGAAATTGCATGAACAATCTGCATTTCAATGAAGAAGCCAATTTGTAAATTGTACACATTGTGTTGAGAACATGCAACGTCCCGAGATTATCAACAATAGCAACAGTCCTCTTTGCTCTGAGGAAGAGATTAAACTGCTAACCTGCTTTTATAATAATCCCAAAAACTAAAAATGTGTTTACAAAGAAGGTATTTTCACTGTAATTAATTGAGTACTTACTGACCATAAAAGCTGTGTGTGTAAAAACACATCACTTGGAAAAACCCTGAATCATCAGACTTTGAACCAAACTCTGCAAAGCCAGAGGACCAGGCATACCAATTCTTTCTGTGAAGCAGTAAATGTAGAGTCCAGTGTTTGCAGGAGGATGCTCTTAGACTGTATACTCCCTGAGGCAAAAATAACCTTTTCTTGTGTTTTTAAAGCACCATGCATACACAACCAAACAGCCTTTGCTTTGGAGTCTTTCTTCCAAGCTAAATTAAATTGATATTTTTAGTGCCACCTACTCTCACGATCGCCTCTGGCTGTAGTCCCATACGGAAAACCAGTTAATTCTAATAAGATGGGGAAAGGGGAGAAGGATACACAATAACATATCCAGAGTATATTTAAGTTTTATAGCCTCTAAGGATGTTCCCGATATTTTTCCCCACAGTGTTTGTTTTAGCAAAGGCAAAAGCCAACATGAACAAACACCCAGGATAGCCATTTTTTAATCAGGTTTCAGAGTAGCAGCCGTGTTAGTCTGTATCCGCAAAAAGAAGAACAGGAGTACTTGTGGCACCTTAGAGACTAACAAATTTATTAGCGCATAAGCTCGAAAGCTTATGCTCTAATAAATTTATTAGTCTCTAAGGTGCCACAAGTACTCCTGTTCTATTTTTTAATCACTTGCTTTTGCCCAATGCTTTGCACCCGCTAAGTAACTAGACCATTACATATGTGAAGATCCGTTTTCCCCCCCGGGGAGGTAGGAAGAATATCAAATTGTTTTCTGCTACCTGATTGGCACCGGAGGATCTAAAGGCCAAAATCACTCTCTCTCCCTACCATCTCATGGGGATAAGGCAGATGCGTTCTAGGTACCGCTATACATAAAGTTTCCCAGCTGTCAGGGCTGGACAACCGTCTCCATCGCGTGACCAAAACAAGAGGGTCGCTGGCCAGGACGACAAGTAGCAGGCGCAGAGTGAGGTTCAGGGACCAGACTCCAGGGCGCCCACGCCGAGCGGAGTTCGGGTCCCAGCCCGGGCTGGAGAGACCCCCCCCGCTTCCTCCCGCGGGACACCAGGCCCGCGCGGCCCACATGGCAGCAGGGCCTGGCGAAGGCCTAGCGCACGGAAAGGCCCGGCTCGTCCTGGCGGCTCAGGCCCGGGAGAGGAGTGCGCGCGTGCGGGGGGAAGGGGGTAAGAGCTGCCCCTCCCTCCCGGACATACCCTCCCCAGCCCCAGAGGAAAGGGCAGGCCCCTCCCTCCTCCAACATACCCAGCCCCAGAGACCCCCACCGTCCCCTCGCGGCCCCCCCGCGGGTGGAACGAACCGCACCGACCACCTTCCGGCCGCCATTTTCTGCGCCGCGGCTCCTCACGGGAGCCTGCGCAGGGCGGGAGAGGAGGGAGGCAGGGCCGCGCTCGCGGGGGGACCCGGCGGCGGCAGCGCCCGTCGCGGTGCTGCCCAGCGGCCCGGCTCCCCGCGTTCTCCCGGCCGGGCCGGGCTGCTCCACCTGCCCGCTTAGGGGAACACTTACGCGGAAGAAGCCCGCATCCATCTTGCCTCCTCCTGGCCCGCAGAGCACTCCCTATCCCGGCGTGCACCGCGCCCGCAAGACCCCTTCCTCCCTCCTTCCCTCACGTTCACCGCGGGGAGGAGGAAAAGCGGCGAGATGAGAGACAGAGTCGCGCGACACAGAACGGAGTGGGCGGGTCCGAACACGACCGCGAGCCCCCCAGCCGTCAGCCAATCAGCGGACGCGGCGAAGCGGGCGGGACGCGCTCCACCTCAAGCCAATCAAAAGGCACCGTGATCGGGGGAGGGAATATGGGAGGAGGGTTCAAGGGTCTATCCGGCGGGCCCTGGCCAATGAGGAGGCGGCCCCATGGAGCGTGTGGGTTCTAGCTGCGCGAGAGGCGGAACATGCCCTTCCCGCGCGGCAGCGAAGGGAAGATTGTAATGCGCGCGCAGGCTGTGTCGAGGGGGTGCTTGGGTTCAGGTGGTCATGTGGTTGTGGAGTCAACTGCGCATGCGCCGAAGGGGGCCTGCCTAAGCAGGAGGGTTAAGTCCTGGCTGGTGGAGCTAGTATCGCCTCATCCTCCCCTCCCCCAGCCCCTCATTCCCGCGTGGCATCGACCTCCAGCTACTCAATGCTTCATAGGAACCCCCTCACCCTCAGTGGGGCAATGCCCCCCTCACTGGTATAGGGCCTCCCATCTCCCCCCTTCCTCAGGGACTGGTCCCCTATCGTCCCTCCCTGCCCCAGCCCAGGGCTTACCCCCCATTAGGCTGTGTCTTCACTAGCCGAAAGTGCATCCTTGACCCCAGGCTACCTGCTGCGGGGTAGTGAGCCTGCTGTAACTCCTAGTAGAGACGAGGCACTAGGGTCTTTACAACTAGGTAGCTAGAGGCGTTGGACCACAGGCCGGGGTATAGTGCTGAACGCGCCTAGCTCCATAGGGAAAAACAACAAAATCCACTACAATTGTCCAGCTGGGAAAATCACCTTTTTGTGGTGAAAACAAAGCCTGAGTGGGACAGGATTCTTCCTCCTGCACCCGTATGTGCTCTTTTGCCTGTCAGCCATTAAAGCAATGTCACTCCACTTCCCCTCTGCTGAACGTCAGGAACTTATTTATTAAATTAGCATTTGCATATTTGCCAGGCAATAGCATTCTTAGTGGCCAAGTGGAGCTCTTGGAGCTCACTGCTGAATTTGGTTAGCAAGCGCTCCTCAACAATGCATATTATTGTTTGATCTGCACCACAGCTTGGATTGTCTCGAAGACCCCAATGGTGCTGGTTGGCTGCACGAAGGCCTTGTCCAGTCCAGAATCAGTTAAGAAAGACCCACTGACAACATGGCATGTCAAAGCAGATGGGTGAGCAGTAGGGTCTGTGACGAGGTACTGATTGGTGGTTGATGTTAAGCAGCAGTCTTCCCGCCACAGGGACTCCACTGTCATGTCCTGGCATAGCAGCCTCAACCACAGTGTGTGTCGTGATGAAAGACGTGTAGTTGGTGGGCTAAAAAGGTCATTGGGGTAAGCTGTCAAGCTGGGGTTGTCATGTACCTTCTCAAGCAGCTTGCCTGCTGCAATCTCCCTCCTGAGGTAAGGGAACGATGTGGCTTAGAACTGGAAGCCATGGAAGATGAGTCAGTCGGAGAGTTCTTGTGATGATACACATTGTTGAGTTGAGTTGCTCATCAACAAGTTTGGTGTGTGCCAACCAACTCCATACTGGTGCACTGTACTCTGCTATTGAGTATGAGATGGCAAGGGCTGAAATCCTGAGGGCTGGAGCATCTGCTCCCCATGAAGAACCTGCCAGTTTGCGGCGAAGGTTGTTGCATCTACATCACACACCCGTGCTCTCTGAATACTAGAGAAGTATGTCCTGAGTTCTCCCACACACACAGTGAGTGATGCAGGGTCTGATCCAGCTGTCATTACAGCACTGTAAGTCAAGAGCTACTCAAGGATAAAAAAAAACAGGAGTACTTGTGGCACCTTAGAGACTAACAAATTTATTAGAGCATAAGCTTCTTCGGATGCATCCGAAGAAGTGGGCTGTAGTCCACGAAAGCTTATGCTCTAATAAATTTGTTAGTCTCTAAGGTGCCACAAGTACTCCTGTTTTTTTTTTGCGGATACAGACTGACACGGCTGCTACTCTGAAACCTGTCAAGGATCAAAGGAACAGAGGGGTAGTCGTGTTAGTCTGAATCTGTAAAAAACAAAGGTGCCACAGGACCTTCTGTTGCTTCTTTCAAGGATCAAACTGGATTGAGACTGTTTTCAGGCTTTATGTCTTTAGCAACCATGACCTGCTGGAAATTACTTGCTCCCCTAGCTCATCTGCAAAATGCTTCCAGCCTCTAGAGGAAGAGAACATCTGAACATACGGTAGCCGGTTTTCCCATTGCTTCATTATTTGTACTGACAGAGAGCAATATTTTGAAAGCAGAATTATCTAATATCTATGGGAGAGAATAGGTCAGTGTCGAAAAGTTATTGTAAGCGTTACAATAGTAAATAATACGGATTTAAAACACAAGTTTTGGAAGAGCTAAAACCCCCTCATGCTTTCAGAAATAAACCAGTCTAATTGGGATTAGAAAGAAACTTGGTTGGTTATAACGTAACTTCTGACTGCATGAGCTTCCTGTGAAGGATGTGGTAATGGCTACAGTCAAAGGCAGGGTACTGGATTAAACAGATCTGGAGTTTGCTATACTGTAACAATGGCTATGTAATATTCATATTGTTGTATATTAAAAAGACTATTTGAAAATTACACTCCTACCAAAGTTGGGGGGGTTATGTTTCTCTTTTAGATAAAAAAACTAAGTCTGTACATAGGTGCTGGAACTAGGGGTGCTACCGCACCACTTGTCTTGAAGTAGACAACTCAAATACATGGTTTCTGCCTTCAGCGCCCCCACTATAAAAATTGTTCCACTATAAAAACTGTATATCTTTAAGAGAACAAAACTGGAGTTTTTTAGTTTGGTTATGCTTTGCATTTGATGGCACTTAGCTGAAACAGACCAGGTATAGTTTCCCTTTTCTTGTTAGTTAGCAATGAGCATCTCTTCATTTGTATCCAACAGAGAATAAAGATGTTTTCAAAAAATAGCAAGTATGTGTGTAAAACCACAAAATTTGGCAGGGACTCAAGGGCAGGTGTGGGACTTTAGACAATATTAAAAAGAGGGGAGGAAAAGCTAGATTTCAAATTGACATCATCTCTTTTCCAGCATGTCATACATCCAGACTGGAGGTACTACTCGGCTGAATCAGCTAACGTTTCTACAGCACTTTGATAATGTGAAGCAGCGGTAAGTAGCCTTATAACTAGGATTGAAAGGATTAGATTTTTTATGAGTAAATCAGTACATGCTGATTTCACTCTACACACACCAACCAATGAAAATGTTAGAAATAGAAATTTACAAATAGGCAAAGTAAGAAAAATGCTGCTTGAGAAAACGTAGAGCTTTATTTAAAGATATTTCTTTGCATATTTGTCATGTGATGTTGACAATGTGTTTTAATGGTTATAAAGCTTTAACGTTTTGAATCTCAGCATCTTGTCATGAAATAGTCTATCAACCGCCTCCCCATTGTCTAAACCCCTTATAATTTCCCACAAATGTGAAAATTTAAAATGGATGAAAGTTGAAAAAATATTTTAAAATAAACATTGAAATTATCCATCAAAATTATATTAAAAAAATAAAAATAGAATTCTGCCAAGCTTATTTATAATCATGAACGAAGACAAATTTCTGCGATATTAGCAACTGTGGCAAAGCTGAGGAGTCCATCACTTATTGTTTAATCTGTAGGGAAATACTGCCTGTAATATAGGGTAACTGCTTCCTATCATATAGAAGGATGACGCTAGGTGGAGCTACATACCCTCTGCTAAAAAAAAAAAAAAAGTCAATTGAAAAATGCAAAAGGACCAAAAGCTGGCTTGCAGAAGCTTGTTTACAAATTCATTTGGTGAGGTTGTAGTTGTATGGTTGTAGTTTTTCGGGGTTTTTTTAAGTACGGTATGTTTGGTTACTTATTTTCACTGTGGGACCAAAGAGTTGGCAGGCTTGTTTCTGTGCATAGCTTGCATGTCATGTTACAGTATTGGTGCCTAAGATGCCACTATACTCACTGGCTAAAGCTTTTCCTGTCTGTGAAGGGTTGTCTTGCCTCTAGTTATGTTTCAGTAAAATATTTAAGATTAAGAATGTTATAGCTTCTGTCTAGAGTAGTGAGGCCTTGTCTAGCCTAGAGTTTGCAGCTTTAACTATGCCAGCATAGTTAGAACAGCAAACACCCTTTTCCTCCCCACTATACATACAGTTATCCCAGTATAAAAGTGTTTACTGGTATAGCTTATTCCAGTTTAGCAAACTGTAGCTAAACTAGGCTTTTACCAGCATACACCTCTACCCCAATATAACGCGACCTGATATAACACGAATTTGGATATAACGTGGTAAAGCAGTGCTCCGGCGGATCAAAGCAAGTTCGATATAACACGGTTTCACCTATAACGCGGTAAGATTTTTTGGCTCCCGAGAACAGCGTTATATTGGGGTAGAGGTGTAGTAATGTTATTGAAAAAGGAGTAAACAGTGTGATGGCAAAGTTTGCAGACAATACTAAATTACTCAAGATAGTTAAGTCCAAAGCAGACTGCAAAGAGTTAGAAAGGGATCTCACAAAACTGGGTGACAAAATGGTAGATGAAATTCAATGTTGATAAATGCAAAGTAATGCATATTGAAAAACATAATCCAAACTATACATTCAAAATGATGGGGTCTAAATTAGCTGTTACTGCTTAAGAAAAAGATCTTTGAATCATTGTGGATAGTTCTCTGCAAAACATCTGCTCAAAGTGCAGCAGCAATTAAAAAAGCCAATGTTAGGAACCATTAGGAAAGGGATAGATAAGACAGAACATATCATAGTGCCACAAAATAAATTCATGGTATACCCACGTCTTGAATCCCATGTGTAATTCTGGTTGCCCAATCTCAAAGAAAGATATATAAAAATTGGAAAAAGTACAGAGAAGGGCAACAAAAATGATTAGGGGGATGGAACAGCTTTCATGTGAGGAGAGATTAAAAAGACTGGGACTGTTTATCTTGGAAAAGAGACAACTGAGGGGAGATATGGTAGAAGTCTATAAAATCATCAATGGTGTGGAGAAAGTGAATAAGGAAGTATTATTTACCCCTTCACGTCTCACACGAACCAGGGGTCAGCCAATGAAATTAATAGGCAGCAGGTTTAAAACAAACATAAAGCAGTACTTCTTCACCCAATGCGCAGGCAATCTGTGGAACTTGTTGCCAGAGGATGTTCTGAAGGCCAAAAGTATGACTGGGTTTAAAAAAGAATTAGAAAAGTTGATAGAGGATAGGTCCATCAATAGCTATTAGCCAAGATGGTCAGGGACGCAACCCCAATGCTCTGGGTGTCCCTAAACCTCTGACTGCTAGAAGCTGGGACTGGACAACAGTAGTTGGATCACTCAACGTGCCCTGTTCTGTTCTCTCCTCTGAAGCATCTGGTACAGGTCACTGTCGGAAGACAGGAGACTGGGCTAGATGGACAGGTCACACCTGTCCAAGCTCTCATTCCAGGCTGTCTGCAGACGCATCTCCCCGTCATTTACACCCAGTTCACATTTTTGAGGTGGCGTTTGCAAATGTAACAACTTACCTTTCTGAGCCTTGGCTCAGGGTAAAAAAATTCACCGGCTTTTGTTTGTGGAACAATTTACAACCTGATGCCTAATGTTTTTTCTGGTTGCATGTTTTAAACTGAAGTACCCAGGGGAGTCAGGTTGACTTGTGACAGTAGTGGAGGGGAGAATTACAAAATGAGTTGCAATTAGATTTAAATCATGGGCAATTATTTCAAAAATCTCAGGCTTTGCATTTTAAAAAAAAATCCTTTTCAAAATTGGTTCTTTGATCGGTTTAATTAGTTACACCCCTTTGTAAGTGACAAAGAGTTTCCCAGGCAAAGCTGGCCTTATAGTATGTATAGAGCCACAAGTTGCCAAAACAGATCACTATCAGATCAGTGTGTCGTCCTCTCCTATCTCTGTGCCAGAAGGAGAAATCAAGATGGCCTGTCAGTTGCAAATTTTCTTAAGGCCCTCAGAAGGGTGGACAAGTGGTCACTAGCTTTTTTTGTGCTTAAAGCCGGCTCTCAAGTTGCAGTGGGGGAGGTTTAGGTTGGATATTAGGAAAAACTTTTTCACTAGGAGGGTGGTGAAGCATGGGAATGGGTTACCTAGGGAGGTGGTGGAATCTCCTTCCTTAGAGGTTTTTAAGGTCAGGCTTGACAAAGCCCTGGCTGGGATGATTTAGTTGGGGATTGGTCCTGCTTTGAGCAGGGGGTTGGACTAGATGACCTCCTGAGGTCCCTTCCAAACCTGATATTCTGTACATAAGTCTGTATTAACCCAAAACATTCTCTTTTAATACAACACCATGAATGTAATTTAAACCCACCAAACCAAGTGAATTCAGACCCAGAGATTAACACTGTAGTCAGTTCACTCTCTGTTGTGCCTGGGTATTCCAGTGTGTGGCTTGTGCTGCAACATTGAGGCTGGGCAAGTTGAAGGATGGGGTTGATGCTCTTTAGAACTCTATCATGTGCATCGCTATATAGGGGCTTTTGCACAAGGTGAATTATTAGATCAATAGGCTACACTGCCTTCTTCTGAACCATTGCTGTCTACTCTGTTAGCTAATGTTTAGGGACGCTCTAACATGTAGATCATGGACACAATAGGCCATAGAGAGTGTAACAATGCTGCTTTTGTGTGTGCACCCAGTGGGCCTGTGAAAAATCCTTGGGAAATTTTTGTTGAATTACTGCACACCCACAACAGTTACTCATGCAAAACCAAATAGCTTGTCGTTGCTTTTATAATTTATTTTTCTAAAAAAAAAAAAAAAAAAAAAAAAAAGCCAAAGTCTGTAATCTACATTACGGATTGCAACATTTCAGTTGTTTTTTTTAAAAGTCTATCTTTAAAGAAAAGCAGCCACACACACAAAATATCACTAGTTTTTCATTCTCTTCCTGTTTGACCCTCTTCTAATTTAAAAATAGAATTGGATTTTTCTCCCCATCCCATCATTTGGAAAAAAAAATAAAATAAATAAGTGCTCCCAAACTGAGAACCCAGCACAAATATGGCTGCTGAGTTAAAATCCCTGACAAGAGGGATTCAGCTGGAAACTGACAAATTCTGTCAAGTTGCTAAAACACATCAAATCTTTTTTTTTTAAAAAAAAGCACATCACATTCATACCTTGTTTTATCTGAATCCATGTGTATGTATCTGATTGGGAATCAGAAAGGCCAGTGAAGTCTGAATACAGTTTTGTTACTTCACGTGTTATTCCTCATGCTTAAAATAAAAATAAAAAGATACAAGCATAACAAATCCAAGAATGAAGCATAGTTGTAGCCTTTACATCCAGATCTTTCATCTTCATCACTATTGATCACTGCAGGAGAGGAAAAGAGAGCCCACCAAACTGCTCATGACTGATCAAGGACACTAAATACAGGAGTGTGCATCTTTTGACCCATCTAAAGGGTATTTTTGCCATTTGTTGCCACTTAACTTCTACAGAGAAAAGAAGACTCTTCATTTTCCTGTTGATATGATGCCATCACATTGTTAGATCGGCCATACAAAGGTGCTCAGCATTTTATTTTTTCCTTCTACTAAAAGAAAACGTGGCCAGTTACCCACATAATCCTTGGTTTCAACTCCACACGTAGTCACTGTACCAGTGCCAATTCTCCTCTGGTAAAGAGTCACAGGTCTATGTGAATAAAGAGTCTGGTTGTCATGTCTCATTCTTCAAGGAGAGTGATCTCTCATAGGTAGGGCCAACGTCCACAGTCATCTGTTCTGCATATGGATGTCCACTGGTATGATAGTTACTGTTGTGGGTTGATTAGCATTGGTACTGTTCTGACCGAAAGTAGGTGGGGTCTTGACTTTGGTACTTGTGGGTTCCAGCTCTCGTTTTGCCCTCATGTGTCTGTAAAGAGAAATTAAAATTTCATCATCATTTCCTACTTGTCCGGGTGTGGGCTCTCCTATTCTAAGTCCTGTCTGGGGGAAAATGGCAAGAATCATGGTGCATTGAACATCAAGGGTGAAATCCTGGCCACACTGAAGTCAATGGGAATTCCTGCCATTTTAGTCAGTGGAGCCAAGATTTCATCCCAAGATTTTAACTGAAACCCAGTGTTACTAATGGTTCATCAGTGTGGTGACAAGAGTTTTAGATTTACACCCTTCTTCACTTTCCTCCACGAACATGCCAGAAGCAGCAGCTCTCTGTTGCCCCACTCTGCTAAATGTGGGCAATGAGTTCCAAAGAACAGGGGCCAACACCAAGAATCTTCTGCTGCGTGCTCCAAGAGTTAATCCTTGGAGACAGGCAGTGAGAGCATTACAGCTGGCTAACTGTAACGGGGGATGGGGAAGAGGAGGAAATGACCAGTACAGCAGGTTGAAAAAAAAAGAGTACATTGTTTTTTGAAAATTTTTCAAAGTTGTTACTGTTTTGCGGGGTATGAAATGGATCTTTTTTGTTTCTCCCCCCCCCCCCCCCAGTTTTTACAAGTTTATTTTATTGCTGAATGAAAAAATTTGAATAAGCGTCATGAAAAATGAAAGTCAAGGTTTTGCAAAGATTTTACTTTTTGAAAAAGGCCATTTTTCAAATACATTTTTACTTCCAAAAATTTCAGCCAGGATCCAAGTCATTTAGGGATTTATAGATAATTAGCACCTGAAAACAAACAGGAAGCCCATCTGCCCTGTCTAACATGTGGGCATCTGTATCCTCCACTGAGACAAAAGGCAGCAGGCTTCTGTCACCACAGGTACAAAAAGAAAACTGAAGACACAAACTCCTTCAGGATTCATGAAGATAACCTGGTTCATTTAAGTTGCCTCATCTGGAAGCAGCAGGTAACCAGAGGGCAGCATATGCCAGAAAATGGTAGACAAAACCTGGGGCTGGCATGCAAAAAGCCTCTGTTAGACTTGCATTCATTTATGCTTTTTGTATCATGGAAAGCAACAATGTAAAAACAGACAAATCCACTTTGAATATCCTGCTTGGAGCAAAGTGAAACTGACCTGATTTCTGGTCAGTTTCAGTTTGCTGCTGTGGGACAGGCAGCACAGGTAGTGGAGCAGCAGGGGGCAGGAAGGGCCAGCAATCAGGATGAGAGGGAAAGGAAATGGAACTAGGAAGGAGGAGGACGGGGAAGTTACATTTCTGTTTCTTGTAGAATCTTTCATGAAAACTGCATCTAAAACAGTTTTTAAATACAGCAGAATAGCAGAAGGAGAGAGAGACATCAAGAGGCATATGCAAAAGGAATTTAAAATGTTTTGTTCTGAAGTTGAGATATCAGAAAGCGTGGCAGAGGAGAAGGCAGGACAGCAAGGAAACCAGTGCTAGCAGAGTGGAAAGAACAGAAAAAGACAAGATCTTCAAGGTTGCAAGAGAGCATGGTTATGATGTCTGAAATTTCAAGTGAACAATCAGGAATGTGTATTGTAATTTTAAATCCTTGGAATTTCGGCAATTAAGTCCTTGAAATGGCCTGCGAGACAGCATAGACCTGAGAAATTCTAAGCACATGGCAGTGATTTCGGTTTATCCTGTCTAACCTTAGCTACATAAAAGAAATTAGGAACAAAGCCATGTACCTGTTATACATTTTCAACATGAGCAGAACCACTGTGAATATAATAATCACTCCAACTACGATGGCAGCTACGATTGCTCCGGAACCTACGAGGGGGGCAAGAAAAAAGACTGAGCATGTTTTGTTTAAATAGCTTTTATTGTATTGCTTGAACAAAACTTTGCCCGCTTAATTTAAATTACATGTTTAAAGAGAAAAAGATTTCCAAAACCTGTTTCCATTTTTATTTTTATTCCGGAAAAACAGTGATTTGAGGTGCAAACTCTGCAGGCAAAGGCTTAACTCCAAACACCGTGGCACCGAATTAGCGCTTAAGAATTAGAGAGTAAAACTGACTAAAATAAAACAAACTGACTGGTCTGTTTTCCTAATCTTTGCTGAAGGAAATACAATAAGTAAACAAACCCATTGAGAGACAGTCTGATCCAGTGGGTGGGGATTCAGGAGACCTATGGCTCTGCCCAACCAGTTATATGACCCTGGGCAAGTCGCTTCCCTTCTCTGTACCTCTGTGTTCCCTTCCACCCTTTGTCTGTTTCATCTTTTTGGGGCAGGAACTCTCCCTTAGTGTGGGTATGTCTACACTGCAGCTGGGAACGTGCTTCCTAGCTTGGGCAGATGGACAGGGCCGGCTTTAGGCCGATTCGCCCGATTCCCCGGAATCGGGCCCCGCGCACTCACCCCGGCGGCAGTCGTCTTCGGGGGCCCCGCTCTCCTGGCCAGAGCGCCGGCCGGAGCGCGGCAAGCCCCACGGCCCCGCTCTCCCGGCCAGAGCGCCGGCCAGCCCACGGGCCCGCTCTCCTGGCCAGAGCGCCGGCCGGAGCGCGGCAAGCCCCACGGCCCCGCTCTCCTGGCCAGAGCGCCAGCCAGCCCGCGGGCCCGCTCTCCTGGCCAGAGCGCCGGCCGGGGCGCGGCAAGCCCTGCGGTCCCCCCTCCCCCAGCCGGCAATCTGAAGTGCCGCCCCAGGAATCGGGCCCTGCACTTGCTAAAGCCGGCCCTGCAGATGGATACACAATAGCTCCACTTCTGCTAGCATGCTAAAAATGGCAGTGTAGCCAAGAGTAGCGGCTCAAGCTAACCACCCAGGTTCCAGGTGGGTTTGTACTCAGGCGGCTAACCTGAGCTGCTGCCCGTACTATCCCTGGCTACTCTGCTACTTTTAGCAATAGCCGGGGCAGAGCTAGCGCGTCTATCTGAGCTGGGACGCCTACTCCCAGCTGCAGTGTAGACACACCCCAAGAATCTGTGATGCCCAGCACAATGAGGCTATGATCTCTGCTGGGCCCTCTAGGTGCTGCCAATAAACAACTACTCACTGTGCATAAAGTTAAGCACATACCTACGTATGTGCTTACATATCATATGTATGCTCTACGTATCCTATGTTTTTCATTACAATCTTCGTACTAGAGGGCACGTTACTAGACTTTGTGCCTGGGCTAGTAAATTCTGCAAAACTAGCAAATGATGTCAAGTAAACTAGATTAATAAAAACAATTAATAAAAAAATAAGTTATCAGTAACAGAAGACTTTTTTCCTTTCTTCAAGTAGTCAGTGTCTATTTAATAGCTGAAAGAATCAAAACGCACATCAAAAACTCGTATAATTGCATTTAAACAGGACCTTCAAGACTGACACTTTTTTAAAATAAGCTCACTAAAATCCATTTTATTCTATTTAAATTTTGATTATCTTTAGGAGGATGAATTTTCAAAGGGTGATGTGGCAGTTTTGTATAAGTCCCTTGTGTAACAATGTTTGCACATGGGAATGTTTTCGGACATCTTTTCAAAATCTTCCCCAGACACATGGCATTTAAAATGCAACTCAAATATATCCATTGTCACAATATTTTTCTTACTCTGATAAAGAATTTCTTCTTGAGACTTTGTGGTCACATTTGTTGGAGACAGGGTATTATTTCCCAGTGGTGCAGCTGTCGTCATCTTGATTCCAGCTAGACAAAGAAAGAAGAATGATTTTAAAAACAAACAAACAAACACTGAAATAGCTACTGTCAGCACCCATTTGAGATAACTGGACAATTATCCATCAGATATTTGGGTCTTAACCAAAAGCTAGATTGTAATCACCTTACACCATGAATAGTTCTGTTGAAATGAACAAACCACTTGCAGAGTAAAGTCCTGTACCATGGATGGAATTCTGGCCCTACTGATGCCACGGGGAGTTTTGCCATGGACTTCAAGGTACCATGATTTCACCCAGTGTGAGTAAGGATACTCTTCTGGCCCCAAGTAAGCTATTCACCTTAAAATGTACAGTGTTCAGCACTGCTGACACATGGAATAAAGTAAGCAAATTCCATGCCCGCCAAAGATGCATTTTTACCATTACACAGTACTAAGTTTCAGAGGAGAAATCATGGCATAAACTGGAAACAAGTGGCAACAGACAACCAAGCTACAAAGACACTGAGTTTCAAAGTCCACATTGCAGTTTGGCCTGGAACTCCTGATATTTGGAATAGCAAAAGAACCTTGGCACAGTGACAATTCTGACCTTGAAAGTGGAAAACACAAGAGGGTTCTCTATTAGCATGAACAATTGTATTCTGCAGTACTTGTCCAAACCACTACCGCCTGAAATAGTGACTCTGCAATCTTTGGGGCTTTGTTTTGAATATGAAGGGAGAACAACTGGAAAAGAATAGAAGATTCTCATATATGCCATACACAGTTGCATTACATTCCTCATTGATTTGCACCAATGACTGGGAGACTCAGGGCAGGTCTACACTATGGGGTTAGTCAACCTAAGTTACACAACTCCAGCTATGTTATTCACGTAACTGGAGTCGACGTACCTTAGGTCGACTTATTGTGGTGTCTACACCGCGCTGGGTCAATGGAAGAAACTCTCCCGTCGACTTACCTTATGCTTTTTGTTCTGGTGGGGTACAAGAGTCGGCGGGAGAGCAATCTGCGGTCGATTTAGCGGGTCTTCACTAGACCCGTTAAATCAACCCCCCATGGATCGATCAACGCATGTCGATCCCCCGGTAAGTGGAAACAAATCCTCAGTCAGGGATACTAAATTTCGTGATTCAGTAAACGAACAAAGACTATTTTTAAACAGGCTACCGCTTCCGCAAACTTACTTTGACAATTGTGTCGGTTTTGATTATTTGTGATAAATCTCTGTAATAAGTGTTCAGTAATGTCAATGAAACCTTAGGAGACTTCGCCCCACTAAATCTTTGCTGACAAGTGAGGTAAGGCTGGCAGGAGAGATTTGGAAGAATGATTAGGTTTGGGGTTGGCAGATAGGAGAATGCATGAGATTCTACAGCACGTATCTATGATAATAAGTAAAATACTTTGCACTCTCTTTCTTTTAGAGTTCTCTGAGGAGAGGGGAAGAAAAAAAATCTTTATGCCAAAGGAAGATTTAAATCTTCAAATTACTTTCTTCATCCGAAGTGGAAAAAAACCCATTACTGTAATTAAATCACATTGCAGTCAATTATGATCCTACAGATGGCACGTACTGCAACAGGGCCATAATGGCAAAGTGAAATGAAGCATGCAATCCAGCCCACTCCTACTAATATGTCTGAAGAGGGACAGGACATGTTTGTGACTGGATCGATTGTGAGAGTTTAGTTTGTTTCTTCTTTCTACTCCATTTGGTAGCATTCTCAGGGAAAACATACAATCCGTACATGTTAATATAGGAAACACTTTATAAACCAGTCAGCGTTCTGTGTGTTACTAGTAACCTTAGCCATTAAAATAATCTTTCAACAGTGGAAGGATCCAAACACCTTCATAGAGACCACAACATTTATTTCAACTCTTTGATTTAAAGCTATAATGCCCTCCAACCTATCGAGATTAAATCATTCCTCAACTCTTGATGGTCTGGCTGAATCTCGTCTGTACCGATCAGGATTGTGCCTTACTCGTTTTCTTACGCTCCGCTGGGATATTGTACACTTTATGGGCAAGTTCTTGGTATCTGTTTGCTTCATGTCCTGTAAAATTAAAGCTAACCCAGAGCCCAATATAGGGCTTTTTTTTAATGGCGAGAAACCAACTGGTGAGATGGGGTAAAAAATTATAAGCTGCACAGCTTTACCACACACTCAACCAACCAGCTACTGAGGCTCCTTGAAGATCTCTCCCCCCCTTCCACACTATCCTCAAAAAGCTTCGCTGAAGCAGAATTTACCAAAGAAACGGAAAACACCAGGTGCAGTTTCTGGGAAGAGACGCGGGGTCATGACTCGAATCGCCTTTGCTGTGGCCGGGTTCCATCTCTCAGGAAAAAATTGGGACATGATTAAGTCTCCACTCATGAGGCCAGGAGGCTCCAGTTCACTGACATTTTTGCCATGACAACAACCCTTTATACTGCTACTGCACCTTCCATCTGTGGGGCTTGATCGCATCATTGCAAAACCATAGATCCACTTCTGTCTCCATACTTACCTCCTGAAAGCAGAGGTCAGGTTTGCCATCGTTAACAGAGCAGGAGGCTGTACTGCCTGCTGTGTTTGTGGTCCGCAATGGCACCAAGCGGAACACAAATCCCCGAACCTGGGTCTTGGCGGGAGCAGAAAGGCTCTTCCTGCCATTGAAGGAAGAGGAGTGAAAAGGGCAGAGCTGCAACGGTAAAGGTGGCTGGGCAGCAGGGTTAGAGAGACTGTTAACACATGGTCATTGTTCTGTGAGTGCATTGAGAACATACTGTACCGGCACAGTATGTGGTTGACAAGTTGTCTCTGGGTGCCAGGAGCTAGGGAGCCCACTATCACCATGGGAACCTACAGGGCATGTATGCTTCCTGGCACACAGCTGACTGTGGGTCTCCTAGTCTGCTATCCCAGCGATGCATTGGGCCAGGAGAAGGCAATGAAGCAGAACGGCAGTACCCTGGATGGCATATATAGACCGTGCAGACAAAGGCTGCTGTTTTCATCTATGATAGAAATAGGTATCAATCATTTCCTGCAAATAGACCATGTCTTTGATGGATAACTTTCCATGTATGCCATATTTTGGGGGGAGAGATTTGTATTAATACTGCATTGAGCTGGCATCCATGTGGGTGTTACACCCCTTTCTGCTTAATGGAATCAGAATAGCTAAACTTTGTAGCATATGCCCTATACTGCTAGCAGCTAATAGTGATTCTGCTTTAGTCGTTGAGTAGTAAGAACCTGGACCAAGATTATGAAAACTGGAGCCTAGAGTTAGGCTCCCAAGTAAGTGATCTTTAAAAGTATGGAGCACCGGGATTCTCAGCCCTTTTGAAAATTGGGCCACTTGAGAGCCTAAATAGAGATTTAGGAGCCTAACTTTAGGCACATAAGGTGAAATCCTGGCCCCAATAAAGTTAAAGGCAAAACTCCCAGTGACTGCAACGCGGCCACAATGTCACTCTGATTTTTGAAAACCTTGGCCTTTGGTTGGTGGAGCGGGAGGATCTGAGTTCTGTCCCTATTAAGTGCTAATTGTCCAGTTTGTGCACCACAGCGAGAGCTCATAGTCATGGATTTGTTACAATAGTAAAGAGTTCTATTAATAGGTTTTTTAATACATTGAGAATGGGAATTCAGAAAGTTACTGGCAGAGGGGAAGTGGGCGGCTGTTTTTTCCAATGTTTGCCCCAGCGCGAAACGTTAGAATCGCAAGGTTGTTTCAGTCAAATGGTTCAACTCTCTTTGGTTTGAAAAAAAATTTTTTTTTGAAAATAACTCTGTCCCAGAATCCACAACTGGGTCATTCTGCTCTGACTGAATGGTTCCTTTGTGTAACCAAGGCCAAGTTACTTTTGTAACATGATGATTTAGTCTGGTCATAGATCTTTTCACCCTGAAAGAAGGATTTTGGACCAAAAGCTCCAGTCCTCGACCATGGAGTTTTGCAGAGAATTTGCAACTCCTTCTGATAAAACCTGACAGCTCAGTGTCAAAACGATATTGTAGCTTCTCCACAAAGCTGCATTTTTCATCACCCACTGCTCCCCATTTCCATTTCAATTAAAGCTGTTGCTTAGCACTATGTGCCTGTTTAATGAGAAACATGTAAAAGGCATCTCAGGCATTTGCTTTGCTCTCATTTCAAGATGACAGCAGGGAGAGCATGATGGGAGTCAGGCATTACAGCTGGGGGGAAGCTGAGCAAATATTTCTTTAAGGGCCCGACTCAGGAAAAGTCATGCCCAGCTTTCACCAACTAGCAGGCTGTTCATGACTACGGAAACACACCCTCCAGGGCCTTCAGAGTGCAGACCGGATGGGTAATTTTCTTGGACTGTGTGCTAAGAATGCCAAACGATGGCCGATGAGAGAGGGTTGGACATTTCGGAGGATTGGTAACAGGATATTGCATCTGTCAGTTCTTGGTCACTAGTTCAAATCCATACCAGTAACTTACCAACTGGCCACTCAATCTGCCTAGAGTAAATAGAGGGCTGCTGGCGTACAGGCATTTATGGGGCCAAATTCATCTGCGGTCTAAGCAAGTGACACCCCATTGGAGTCAAATGGGACGTGCTTGTGTACAACAGGGATGAATTTTGTCTACAGGCCACGGCTGGCTTTTAAACAATCATACCAAGGACTCCATGTGAAAATAAAGTGATGTCATCACTTCGTTTCCATATTGCTACCATAAACCTGCTGAACATACAGGTTGTAAATACCTGTTAGAGAGAGACAGTATTCTGAGCGTAGGAGTGGCAGCAAGGAACTCTGGAGGGCTAATCCCCGGTCTGCCACAGTGCCTTGGAGAAACCTCTCTGCTTAGTTTCTCACCTGTGAAACAAGGAAGAGTTCTACTTATTTGCACAATTGGGTGTCATCCATCCAGTCCCAACTTCTAGCAGTCAGAGGTTTAGGGACACCCAGAGCATGGGGCTGCATCCCTGACCATTCTTGACTATTAGCCATTGATTTCTAGACCACACTGGCCCATAATATATGATCTAAACACCACTGAATTGAACGGGAATCTTTCCATCGACTTCGGTGGGCTTTGGATCAGGTCCTAATTTGTCTATAAAGTGCTTTGAAGATGAATAGCCCTGGGTAGATGCTATGGAACAGGCGTACTATGGTTTGCACTATTATCAACATTCATTTTAAATGGTCCCTCCACTAAACACACAGCACTGTACCTCATTCTGTACACGCACACCCGCCTGGGTTCCTCAGAGCTGCTAATTTATGTGTAATTCTACAGATAAAAGGGACCACAGATTGTGGAAATACTTCCAGATGTTCATTAGATGGATGCAAACATAACCAGCAGAGCGAAGCCCCTGGAATGTTTCCATTTAAATCACCTTTGCAGATACAGTACATCGGTTGTTTTGGCAACTGACTGCAATCCATCCATTTATAAAACCTTCCCTGTTCCCCTCAGTCCCAGCATTGCAAGCTGAATGGACATGCTCATTTACAATAACATCAGGGTTGGAGCTAACCAGCCAAACAACTACTGCTACTGCCTGAAACACCTGGTGAGGATAGAAGAGGGCGGTGGGGAAACATATAGGGTTTGTTTGCATGCTTCCATAAGAGCTTACGTTCGAGAGCTGACTTCCTGCGATGGAAAGGCAGGTGCTGCTTGGGAAGAGATGCAGACTTCAGCACTTAGCAATCCAGAAAAAAGGGTGTCATTATGTCAGACACTAATAATGGAAAGGTTCAAGAGTGCCTATTGGCTCCAGTCCCTATTTAAAATGCTGTGTTATAGCCAGACATTCAGCTGGATATTAAATCAGCCATTGTATCTGTATTTAGGGTGACCAGATGTCCCAATTTTATAGGGACAGTCCTGATATTTGGGGCTTAGTCTTATATAGCTGCCAATTACCCCCCACCCCGTCCTGATTTTTCACACTTGCTATCTGGTCACACTATCTGTATTACTTGCAATAACAGTTATACTTCTGTAGCAGCTGCAGTCTGGGGGTCTCAAAGTACAATGAATTAATCTTTCCAGCTCCACTGGATGGTTGTTAATCGCCTCTTTTAACATGTGGGGAATCCTGAAGCTGAGAATTAGTGACCTGCCCTCCTCAGTTGTACTCTGGTCACTGGCAGGGTTGGGAAGAACATGAGAAGTGCCGACTTCCAGATTGGCTACTCTGGAGCTTCCCCTGCTCCCACTGATGGCAACGGGGCAAGATCAAGCACTTAAGAATGGCCATACTGGGTCAAACCAATGGTCCACCTGGCCCAGTATCCTGTCTCTGACAGTAACTGGTGCCAGGTGCTTCAGAAGGAGTGAACAGAACAGGGCTATTTACCGAGTGAGCTACCCCGTCATCCAGTCCCTGCTTCTGGCAGGCAGAAGTTTAGGGACACCCAGAGCATGGGGCTGCGTCCCTGACTGTCGAACCAATGGGAGGGTTGGTGTTTTTCACTTCCATAGGCCCATTGAAAGCCCCAGCCCCGCACACTCTTTCGTTCCTGTCTGATGGCTGTTGGGCAGCCAATGAGAAAGGAGTTCAGAGAGTTTCAGTCCAATTCCCTATAGAAAGGTGCCCACGTCATGCTTGACCCTCCACCAGAGAGGCCAAGGATTCAACTGGCTGTAGAAACCAAACTACCCTCTCACCTCTAGGTCAGGGCTAAGGCTCACACTGTGGCTCTAAGTGTTTGGTGGATAAGCAGGCGTCTTGTCTCCATCAACCCACTACCTCTCAGAAGCAGCCGCATTCCCTGGCATGCAGCGCTGACGTTCAGCGTTACTGGCTAAGGCGCCCTCCCCTTGGTTACAGGTTTTATCGTCTTTGAGGGAATCAATCAAGTGTTTGTGGCAAGATCCCTCAACGCATTGGGGGGAAAGAGGTTTCTAAAAAAAAAAAAAAGACATCACAAAATCCATTTTTCTTCCCCCATAAGCCGACAGGCCATCCAACCTCAACCCAAACGGGCTCCACGGCCTGTTCCGTCATGCACCCCCTGGGACAACTTACAACAACGAATCCCACCACAACAGCTGGGCCCACTGCCTAAGTCTTAAGGCAAAATAAAACCACGATGTCCTTCAGCGAAATAATGCGCCTGAATTTACCTTGGGAAGATCTCTGGGGAGAAGAGAGAGAGAAAAAGAAAAAAAAAAAAAATCTAGGCTCAGATTAGCCTGCAGGAGCTATTGCATAAATGTGGCTTCAGGCAAACAATACAACCATGTACTAAGTGCCCTGATGTCAGACCAGCGCCTTTACATAAGCATTAGAGTCTCTCAGGCTCTGGCATGAAGCCCTCCAGGTTTAGCCGTTGTTAAACACACATTAAGGAGCACTTCATTTCCTTCCTAAGGCTGAGTGATAATCGCATTAAACTACAGGTGGTTTCTGCATCCAGCAACAGCAGCAGCATTAAAAAAAAACCTCCCACCTGCACAGCCTGAAGACAAGAGCAGCAAAGCACTGAAAGCCCTCAGCTCCTATTTGTTCAATCACCCTGTAGCCTCTGACCCTAGTTCTGCTGTATGAGCCCACAGCCAGGGCTGGACTATCCCCTTTCTTGGTTTAAATCATTATTACGGACGGGATTTTCAAAAGGAGCCCAGCACCCAAATTTCATGGAGAGCTGGGCCCCCAATTCCCTTACGTTCTCTTGAAAATCCAAGTCCTCAGTGGTCATATTTGAAATAACTGAGGGCGCTCCTCTGAAATCCACCTGGTGCTTTTCTAATGCCTGCCTCACTGTAGTTGCTAGACACTACATGCAGTGGTTCTCAAACCTTTTTTTTTTTCCTGCGGACCACTTGAAAATTGCTGAGGGTCTCGGCGGACCACTCAATGATCTTTCCAAATGTTGTTTGTGCCGTTAGCTATCTATTGTAAAGCACTTTGGATAAATGTACTATATATAAACAAAACCATGTAATAATAAACAACGGTTTTTTGTTCTACAAATAAAAGCACACAACTCCTATTTTAATATTTTAGGGGGAACTATCCGCGGACCACCTGAATGGAGCTCGCGGACCATTTCGTGGTCCGTGGACCAGTTTGAGAACCGCTGCACTACAGATATGGTTAAGAGAGACATCGATTCCATCTGATCACGCGCCAAGCTCTTGCTCCTCCTCATTTAGAGCTACTTTCTAAGGAGTTCAAATCGGGCAGGTTGCCCTCTAAAGGATTGCCGAAGAGAAAAGGAGTGATGGTAAAAGACAAAAGAATATGGGTGGGAGCAGGGGTGTATTGACACAAAGACTGAAGTGCTGCCCAGGAACCCACTCTAATCTCCCACTCACAAGATCCACAGCATTAAGGGCCTGATCCAAAGAAACCAGCTGCATTCTGGGATGGGCAATTCCCAGGAGGCTGTATGGTAGATGGAGGTTGTCATGGGAAAGGCCCAGTTTGGGCATCATGCATCCAGTCTGCAGAGGTGCCGAGTGCCCTCAACTCTCCTTGGAGTCTATGGGAACCTCACTGTTAAAAAAAAACCATCAGGCCACAGGTTGTCTAAAGCTGGGCTCCCAAAACAAGGAGGCATCCAAAAGAAAAGGCCACTTCTGAAAACTTGGGCTCAATTGACTTGCCCAAGGCCACTGAAGGAGTCTATGTCATAACCAGGATTGGAACGCAGGATTCCTGGTTCCCTGCGTCTGTCTAAAGCACTGAACCACACACTCTGCCCCTTCCTCCCTGTGTGAATACGGCTCTTTATTCTTAATCTGTACGACAGTAGCACCCGGAAGGCCCAGCTGAGATCAGGGCCCCATTGCGCCAGGCCCTGTACATACACACAGTAAGAGAGAGTCCCTGCCTTGAAGAGTTTACAAGCTAAATAGACAAGACAGAAAGGATGGGAGAATGGAAGCATCATCCCCATTTGACAGGTGGGAACCGAGGCAGAGCTGCCTGGCCACGTCTTCACCAGCAACAGTAGGGATGGGGAGTCGCTTGCGGAGACGGGGAGCCGCCCGAGGTGCTAGAAGAGGTGCTAGGTGAAGAAGAAAGAGGTTCTTTCTAGCTGTTGGCACTGCAGGTCTCTGTAATGAAATGGGTCCCTACCTAATTAACCAGTTTTACCCACTGTCCCATGTTGGTAGACTATGTAAATAAATAAATAAATAAATGGAGATATCCTATCTCCTAGAACTGGAAGGGACCTTGAAAGGTCATCGAGTCCAGCCCCCTGCCTTCACTAGCAGGACCAAGTACTGATTTTGCCCCAGATCCCTAATTGGCCCCCTCAAGGATTGAACTCACAACCCTGGGTTTAGCAGGCCAATGCTCAAACCACTGAGCTATCCCTCCCCCTTAGAACAAGGCCTTCTCAGTGGGAGCACCAGGAGGCACTGAACCTGATGGGAGCATAATCCCATACACACAGGGTTAGAACGCACACTGCCCCATCCCTTCAGGGTAGTAGCCATGCACCTCACCCCCTGCATCTGACCTGTGGGCAGGCCACGACCTTGTGCCAAAAGAGGCCCAGCAAGGCCCCACTGTCAGCAGAGCATGGAGTGTGGGAAAGTGGAGCAGGAACTGCATTGTGGTAGGAGGGTCTTGGTGAAGGTGCTTGTTGGTCCCTGAGAGACCAGATTTCTATTCTTGTCTCTGCCTCTGCCACTGATTTCCTGTGTGACCTTGGGCAAGGCCTCAGTTCCCCAGCCGTCACACAGGGATAACAACAACAACCCGTTGTGCAGTTATGAGGGCCATAGAGAAATATTCGGAAAGGGAATGAAAGTCTGATGCTAAAAAGAGCTTCAAAGGGGTGGGGGGAAAGAGCATTACTCTCCCCACACTCTCACACAACTGATCATCCATGCACGGCCCAGGTGCAATCTGGCCCATAGTTTTTATTAGTGAACTGCTACTGGTGTACAGCTCACAGAACTTTGATTTTCTATAAAAAGTTATTTTTTAAAAGTATTCATAATTCAAAAGCATTTCCTCCATATTGAATAAGTGTAAAACAGATTCTCTCAATTGCAAGCCCAATAAAATGCAGCTGGGGGACCCTTTTATTTCATATGATGTTTTGATACCAACCAAACCCACACATAGCTATAGCAAGCGTTCATCTATTGATCTACCTACCTACATATCCACACAACAATTGACTACACATGGGATACATTTCTGAGTGCCATCAACTTCAGTTGACGTTAGTTAGCCCAGTCCTGAAAGGTCCTGAGGATCTTGAACTAATACTACAGTCAATGGCTGTTGAGGGCCCTCAGAAGCTCATAGCAGTTGCTCAGGGTTTCATTCTCTTTCCAAACATCTCCCTCAGTACTTACATGGAACTCAGTAACATAGCATTTGAGTGCATCATAAACAATGAATTTAGCCTCATGCAACCTTTGTGAGGTCTCCCTATACTAGCTGCGGTGGCGAAGTACATTAAAAACCCTAAAGTGAGTTGAATTTATTATTAATTATTATTATTATTAGCTAGCTAGGTTACTGGGTTTTTTTCAGTGTGGAAAATTGTGCGCGCTATTTTACGGGTTGAATGACCCGCCAATGCCCGTCACTAAGTCTGGTAATTTTGTCAAGTGTCCGTCGCGCAACACGGTGGTGCTGACCCCTGGCTGGAAATCGAACCCAGATCTCCTGAGTTCGAGATCACCCTACAAAGTTCACACTGCTCAAATACTCCTCCCGGGCCAAAGGAGACTTCCACTGCCGAGATCAACTGTTCAAGGTGTCAGTTTAGGCTGAGCTCAAACGCCTCTGGCTCAAAGATGATTTTACAGAAGAACTACAAGGTGGGAGGGGACCCAAAACTTAAACTCCAAGTGAAAGTGAAAGCCAAGGCAGCATCCAAAGAAGAAAATCTATGCAGCTCAATGTATGTTTGGCAACCATACGGCTATACAGTAAGGCTGGTCAGTAGACATTGACCAGAAACTGTGCGTTCTAAGGGTTGCATTGCCAGAAGGTTGTGTTACTTCATTGTTTCAGCCTCAAAATGATTCATTTTTTAAAAAATACCTAGATCCCTGAATCTGCCCCAAACTGCTGTTTAAACAAAACTGTCAATTTACATGCAATGCCTGAATGATGGATCAGACATCAGCAGAGACCTGGGAGCAATTATACAGCATATCCCTGAAAGGAATGTTAGCGGGTTTCCTTTATTGCCAACACTTTTTAATTAAAAAGGCCCCTTTACAATAGGGCCTTGCTTGTCCAGCCGCACTGTACATTTTTAAGTTATGACTGGGCACATGAGAAGCATTAAACCAAGCACCCATCGATGGCAATTCAGAGTTGGCAAATGAGACTTCGGTAGTTTCTAATGTAAAATGCCTTATTTGAATCCTAGGGGGAAATGCAAAAGAGAATTTAGCCTTTTTATAGCAAAAGGGTTCCTTGCTCTCCCCAGAAAATGGAGGGCACATCTACACTAGGGTCGTCCTGGAGAATCCAGCTAATCTTTAATTAAAGGTGATGTCGTGATGAAACCTCCAGGAATACGTCCAATCAAAACTGGCAACCCTAATCGACACTGAGCAGGTGGTGTAATTTCCAGCCCGAGGAGACATATCTCGCTAGCATGCTAAAAATGAAATGTAGCCGCGGCAGCGTAAGAGGAAGGAGGGGCTAGCCGCCCAAGTACACAGCTAGTGTGTCGGGCAGGATGGTACGTGGGGTGGCTAGCTCCTCCCACCCCTTACGCTGCTGCGGTGACATTTATTTTTAGCATGCCAGCTCCATCAGAGCAAGCACTGCGATGTCGCCTTAAGCTGGAATTTACACTTTCTAGCTCCAGTGTAGATAAAACGTGAACTCCTTTCTCTGGGTGTAAGGGAAATGATGTACAGATTGCACGCACCACGACTCCCAGCACATCAGCAATTTTGTACGAATAGTAGCTTCATCAGAGGGTCTCAAAACGCTTTAATTAAGCCCCACGGAGATGTAGACAACTATCCCCCGATTTCACAAAGGGGGGAGGGCCTCGGCAATCGGATGCTTTACCCCTTGCTTGTGTAACGCCAACGGACCCCAATCGTCGGAGGGTGGGATAGAATCTGGGACCTCTGGAACTTCTAATACATGAGCCTCTACCGCATGAGTGAAAAGCCAACTGGCTGTTAGCCAATGCCGTAGAGCAGACTCATTAATGCTTTCTCTCTTTCTAAGTGGTCTCGGTGCCACTAGATGGGACAGACCACCACACCCAGGAGGCGTGTGGGTTACACTTGCATATGGGCTTTCGCTCTTTCAGAAAGGAGACCTGCTTTGAAGAGGGAACGGTCTGGGCTTTTGCCAACTCTTAAGCGGACTCAAAATAAAAAAGGTAAACGGAGACCATGTGTTCTAATACGTTCCCCCAGATACACTAACTCTGGGACCGCTCCCCTTCCTTTCACAAGAAGAGTTGGATATGCAGAAGTGAAGGTATTTTCTCTAATCCTTGAGGCAAGGCAATGGCTGAGAAACCCTGCTCTGTAACCCCTTTCAAAGCACTGTATGTTAGACTGAAGCAGTAAATCCAATAATACATCCTCACACCTGACTGTCCACCTTACATTCATGTACAGAGGTGACCTCTACAGTCAGTGCCGAAGGTCACGGATGGATTCTAAGAAAACACTTGGTCCCTCAAGGTGACGCAGATCAGATTAAACTACCCAGAACTGACTAGCACTAAGCGCTGTACACAGATCACAAGCCACAGTTTAGAAGCCATTCACACAGTGCGGGTTGTGTATTTTCCAGTTGAAGATTATCCTGAGAAACTGATTCAGGCCGGAACCGGAAAGAAAAATGCCCTGCAGCACCTACGTGGGGTCCGTGCAGGCTGACTCATTCCGGATTAGCAGGAGTCAAGGTGGTATTTCAGAAATAGCCATGTGATGCCAATTCTTCTGTAGCACCTTGCACCACAGAAAAGCACTTGGACCCCAAATGCCAGGAGTTTTGCCATGGACTTCAGTGAGCTCAGGATTCGGCTTCTAAAGAGGAGAGAATAAAGAAGTATGGCTTGATTCTTCCTTGTGCCAAACGGAAGAGGCAAGGGCCTTTTCGCTGAGCGTGTGAATTCACTTTTCACAGACAATGTTCTTGCTCAGAGACAGATTACTGAGAGACCTTCAGTCATAGTAACAAGTCCCAACCCCTTGTGTTTCCATCAGAGCTAGGTGCTGGCCACGAGTGTCAATCTGGATCCAAAGCTGAGCAGCCCCAGAGTTTCAATCCAGTCTGTTGACCCCAGCTCTAGTTTCAAAAGCCCCTGCAGGAGAACCATTTTTTGTCTGTTTTAATTCCTGCTGTGCCGGAGGAAGGGTGTGTGACCGCAGCACCTTCAGGAGACGTGTTAGAGACGCTTGCAAAAGGCTGGGAGGTGATTTTTCTTGGTAACATAGATAAATATTTTTTCTAAACTTTATTCAGGGCACCAGATTTTCTGGCTGAGCAAACATAAGAATCTCTTTGACTTCCTTCATATCGCTCCTGGAGCTCAGAGGGCTCCTTCAATAGTTAACTCAGCAACCAGAAGTTTGATTTAATTCCCCGCATATTTACCAGCGAGCAGATCTATGAAAAGCAGGAGTGCTAGTCAACAAAGATCAGAATGGGATGTGGCGGTGAGGGCTCTGTCTTTAATAAAAACAAGCCTGTTCCACTACCTGTTACTACAAATTTTATGAATCAAGGCTCCAATCCTGCAAAAACTTAAGCACATGCTTAACTTTAAGCATGGGAGCTGTCCCATTGACTTCAATGGAATCACTCAAGCACTTAAACCCTGGGCCTGATCCAAAGACCATGGAAGGCAACGGAGAGACTTCAAATGTGTTAAGCGTTTGCAAGGTCAGAGACAAAAACAGCAACTCCAAAGGCATGATAGGAATTCCTGGGAACTCATGGGGACAGGCATGTGTCATATACATAGGCCTGGTCTACACTAAAGGGAAAAGTCGATGTAAGCTACACAATTTGAGTTATGTGAATAGCGTAACTCAAATCGACGTAGCTTAGCTCTACTTAACCCTGGGGTCCACACTACGCAATGTCGATCTGAGACGCTGTCCCGTCGACTCCCCTTACTCTTGTCGATCCGATGGCGTACAGGCGTCAACGGGAGAGTGATCTGCGGTCGATTTAGCGGGTTTTCACTAGACTCGCTAAATCGACAACTGATGCATCAATCGCCGTGCATCGATCCCCGGTAAGTCTAGACAAGCCCATAGTGTGGGTACGACCATAACCCAAATAATCATCTCGAGTAGCCTGTTTCATTTAGTCACGCCTCCATGACCAGTATCTTGTCTCTAAGCTATATTTGTGTTATAACAACTTACATTAAAGAACTTACAATCTTAATGATATAGGCTTTCGTTTCAACTTCCACTTCTTAGATAGTAACAAGTTCCACGTGAGGGTGACCAGACAGCAAGTGTGAAAAATCAGAATGGGGTGGGGAGTAATAGGATCCTATAGAAGAAAAAGACCCCAAAATCGGGACTGTTCCTATAAAATCGGGACATCTGGTCACCCTATTCCGTGCACTAGTTTCTAGCTTTACAAACTATTTGTACACATTATCCAGAGAATCATGTTGTCCAAAACTGAAATGCAGCCAATTTTGGGAACCCAGCACCTATCTAACAGTGCACAGCGACCCTACATAAAAGTACTTTAGGACAGGAAGTGAAGGAGGATGCCATATCTACTTGAAACTGTGGGGGGAATCTGGAATGGTACAATGCAATCATCCACACTGGAATTTGGCTAGGTCTTTGGGCTAATACTACCATAGTCCCCTTTCCCAAGGATTGTATTAAAGGATCTTTAATGACAGGTGGCGTTTGTGACAGATAGGGCAATTTCCTGCAATATCCTTGAACGAACTTATTGTATTAAGCGTATGTGTTATGTGGGCTGGGAATGTACGTAGCATCTCTAGGGGGGAGATGTGGCAGATATAAAACCTAGGAGTTCAAAAGATTATATGGAAAACGTACCAGTCAAATATGGACTCTAGGGACAATAAGTGGATTTCCCGGGGAATCCCTAGGGAGGAGTTAATGCAAATTCCCCAACTCTGGTTGTGCAAAATCCCAGCCTTTTGAAGCTATGCCCTGAGGAGAGGCTCACTATCTGCTGATTACCTGTTACAGAAAGCCAAGATCAAAGGCCCGAGCTGTTTAAAGAAACAGATGATCTGCTCGGCCTTTGTTCTGGTTCTGGATCCAAGATAGATGAACTTGTAGCCACAGGGAAAAGTCAGTTGTGGATTTTTGAAGGACTAAAATTTACCAGAACCCTAGGCTGGAGTTTGGGGTGGTCTCTGGTAAGAACGTTGAGCAGGTGTGTAGGAACATTTATTGTTTGAATACATGTTCTCTGCAATGAAACCTTAAGAATAAATGTGCTTGCTTAGAAGAAACTGGGTGGTAACTTGCAACTGCTGGCAACACACTGGGCATAGCCTTCAGAGAGAAAGCAAAACACAGATCCTGGCCTTTTAGGCAGTCTGGTTTGCTGGGGATATCACAGGGTAAGGCAGAGAGCTGGGCAGCCTTAAAACTTCTGGTCAGAAGGGAATGAGACAGGGCTCTCTGCCCAAGAGAGGTGACAGCTGGGATCCAGAAGCCTAAACTGGGGGCCTTTGGTGGATCACAGAGGGGGAATACTGGTGCAGTTGCCCTGACACTGTGGCTGCAAGGACCTAGTTTTATGTCTCATGCAAAAGATGGCACCTTCAACAGCATACAGCACCTTGCACACTGGTCTCTGATCCATGACTGGGGCCTTTCTGAGCAACTCTAGTTATTAAACCCTCTCCTCTGCAGTAGCTCTAGCATGGAACCTGGTCGATCCTGCCCCCTTACACTCACTGAGGGTGAGCCAGGGTCTACTGCACGTTGTTGGAGGCTGCTTGTTCCAACATGATGCTTAGAGCTGCTTGGGTTTTGACTCCAGCACGACATGCATGCAGAGCTGGGATTCCCTGCCTGGAGTTGAATAGTATGCTGCACGTGGTACTGATTTTGCAGGAATGATTGACCTAAGCGCTGGACCCACATGGGGCACGCCATTTGCTGAGAGGCGGCCACGGAGTTCACAGCTTCCGAAAGCTTTGCCCACCCAGTTTAACTGGCGCAAGCATCTCCGCTTTACTCGGATCGCTGCAGAATGGGTCCTCCTCCCCATTTCACAGATGGAGAAACAGAGGCCCAGAGAGGTTAAGGGACATGCCCAAGGCAGGAAGTCACTGGCAAAGCTGGGAACAGAGGCCACATCTCCTGACTCGCAGTCCTGCAGTTCATTCACCAGACCATCCTGCCTCCTCCATAAGTGGAGCAGGTGTGGGGCGAGCCTGGGGCAAAACTGGAGGGGAGTCGGAGGCCTCTTTTGACTATTTGTGAGAGAGACCAGCAAGCTGCATAGACCCAGGTCGGTTCTGCTGTCAGACACATCCCACAGGGTTCTTGAGGGCCCTTTTTTGAAAGGGCATTTCTAGCTCCGTGCTATTGACATAACAGCTCTTCTCTCCTGCTGTAAACAGAGACAGAATCCTCTCGGATCAGCGCACACTGGGCCCAGAGAGAGCGAGGCAGGACCATTGTCCCCACCTGCAATAATCTCAGATAAAAGGAAGAGGGCTTGGCACTCAAAACAGCACAAACAAGCAGAACAAGAACACCTCATTGTGACGAACTGGGACTGTTCTTGCTGGGGTGTGGGAATGCTGACAGGGGAGTGTGACTAGGATGGTCTGCATCGGGGGATGGGAGTCGGCCCGAGGGAACATACCTGAGCTTGTAACATGAGAACCCAGAGGGGTTGGAAGTCAGGTGACTCCGGGGCCCGGGAAACTGAACAAAGGCTGTGGGAGGGGTGGCTGAAGGCAGAGTGCTGGAAGGAGGCTGGAGAGATGGCTGGGAGGCAGAGATGGCTCTGACCCCCCCAAGGGGAGTGGGCTGGGATGCCTGGGACCCCAAGCTGGACCTAACTGAGGGGGGCCCTGTTGTCTGTGCCTGCAAGACCTGTCTTGGACTGTATTCCTGTCATCCAAATAAACCTTCTGCTTTACTGGCTGGCTGAGAGTCATGGTGAATCACAGGAAGCCGGGGGTGCAGGGCCCTGAGTCCCCCAATACTCCGTGACACTCATGCACTAGTCAGGGATCTCTAGTCGCTCCCTGACATGACGAGGAAATAGTTGGGGGCAGAATCAGAGCCGGAGTGGTTTTAACTGAAGAGACGAGAATGGATCGTAAGAATCCCTGAGCAATTTACATGCCGCAGCTCAGACTAGAAACGCTAAACTCACAACTAGAGCCCGGGCTCCAGTCCAAACCTGGACGCCTACACTGCAGTTGTATAGTCCCACAGCTCGAGCTCCAGTCAGCTGACGCTGGCCAGCTGTGGGTGTTTTATTGCAGCGTAGAGATATCCTAAAGCCGTGCCTTGGGGCCAGCCCATGTCTTCAGGCAGGGCAGCGTTTCATCACCCTGTTCGATGAGATCGTTGGCTGGGGAGGCGGATTTCAATGTATTTTTAAGCAGGTCGGGGATGTGATTGTGGTTCCTGTTTGCTAAGCAGGTCTAGTCAGACAGGCAGGAGGTCTGAGCCAGACAGGCAGGAGGTCACTGGCATGGACAAAGAGTTCTACATCTGTATGAGACCCAAACCTGCTGATAGTGGGGGGGCAGAGTCAGGGCAGCGGCTTCAGTAGATGTTACTGAGCACGCTCAGCACAGGTACAAGCCAAGCAGTAACTTTGAGGGGCACATGACCCCGCCTGTCCCCCCCCCATGCGTCGCCTCTGGACTAGACACACAGTTGATATAAAGCTATATCCCCACTCTAGCAGTCACGTAGGACTTCCACACAGTGAAGTGCCAACTCACTGTGCGTGCCACTTTACACTGGCATGGCAAAATCCATAAGAACGGCCGTGCTGGGTCAGACTAAAGGTCCATCTAGCCCAGTATCCTGTCTTCCGACAGTGGCCAATGCCAGGTGCCCCAGAGGGAATGAACAGAACAGGTAATCATCCAGTGATCCATCCCCTGTCGCCCATTCCCGGCTTCTGACAAACAGAGGCTAGGGACTCCATCCCTGTCCATCGACAGGTACCTTTACCTAGCTAGGTTACTTTTGTGGCTTGCCATCACCATAGTCTCATGGCTTTGCCTTCACAGTCCCTTCTGTGAGGCAGCAATGAGCTGTGTCTATAGGGAACTAGAGGATTGGTGCATCCAGTTTTTCCCTTGGCTGTCTCCTCTGACTCCAGTCTGTGTGCTCTCTCTTCAGCTCTCATGTATCCCCTCTCCCACAGCGGCAGCTCACATGACTAACAATAAGCAAGGTCAAAGTTAACAAGCCAAATCCAATGCAAACCGGACAGGGAGGAACTCACCCACCCACTCTTCAGGAATTTTGACCCCAGACAGGCACAAGGTTCATGAGAACACATCACATTGGAGCTCATTCCCCAAGAGCAAGGACTGTTGGCCTGGGCATATGCCAGGGTTTTGCACACTGGTCGCTGTCTCTAGGATTTGCTCAGCTGTACAAAGCAAGATGAAGCAGTTTCTGGCTTGAGACAGTTTCTCCCAGTGACCTCACATGTCCAGCTGCCCTGTCTCAGCGCACCATCTGCAGGTTCCTTTAGCACCCTAGCATGGTGGGCAGCCCCTCCCACGGTTGCTTATGGCATCAGAGAGCCAGGTGTCAGTAAACAGCACTTTCGCTTCCCGCAGACAGATGGGAGCAGTTTGGTATAAACTGGAGGAACCAGTACAAATTTTTTCTCCATATTTTCTTTTTTGGAAGTGTGTCACTTACACTTTCTGATCAACTTCAAATACCTACAGCAGGGCACTGACGGGTGGAAAATTTTAAGAGGCAAAATAGCTCTACTTTAATCTCTAGGCTGCAAAGCAGACGCGTGGATTCTGATGTCCTGTTCTTTAAGAATTCCAGATTTCTGCTAGTTAGTTCCCAGTGAGAGGCCCTGATCCTGAACTCACCTAAGGACAGTGTAACTTAATTCGCACACATCGAGGTCAGATGTGCTTCATTCAGCATTTGCAGGATTGGAGCCGTAGAAGTCAGGTCCTCCTGCAGATCACTACAGTCTGCAGTGGAGCTATTTCTTCCTCTTCTATCTACTCACAGCCCCTGCATAGGGCCAGATGAATGTTAGTGCTGGTGAGAGATGCCAGAGCAAGGTCCTCTGTCTGCACAACAGGTACAGCACAGGCAGTGGCAGTGCAAGCCACCTTCACATGCCCTACCAACATGCCCCAGAAAGGACGCCTCTAAGGATGAAAGGCAGTTCAGTCTCCATGGTCCATTCAGTTCTTGGTGTCTTTATTTAGACAACCATCAAGGGGACCAATTAACACCAGTGGTGATGGTATGTGTGTGATGCGCCTTTGCCCACTGGAAACTAGACAGAATCCCACCGGTTCAGTTTGCAGGGTCTACAGAAAAGCTCCATGATTCTTTTATATGCTGGATTTTGTTGCAACAGCCTCTGCAAGTCTCATGTGCCAAGTGACACTTCTAAGGCTTTGTCTACACTGGAACTTCGTCAGCAAAACTTTTGTCATTCAGGGGTGTTAAAAAAAACACAACTCTGAACGACAAAAGTTTTACCAGCGAAAAGCGCCAGTGTGAACAGCGTCTGCCGCTCGTTGGGGGTGAAAGTTGCTCTCCTGCTGGCAAACAGCAGCTACACTGCGCACCTTTTAGCAGCACGGCTGAAGCAGCACAACTGTGTTGCTAAAAGCTGTGTAGTGTAGACATAGCCTAAGACACGCTGCATGAAAGCGACATCTCCAGGAGGCTTGTTCTCACCCAACTATGCAGGGGAGTGCACAGGCGTTGTAACTCCCTCTAGCACTCATGGGCATTCAATACAGGTAATTTACATGCACTGATGAACAAACAGACCCCTCAGTCTATGAAGCTGGGAAACCTGCCTACTTTTTCCTAAAGCATGAACTCCCAGAAGCCTTTGCTCTCCGAGCACTTTAAACCACAGCAGCAGATCCTACAGCCCCACCTCCCTGATTGTGCATTTCACTAGGCCTTTGTGCTTAGAGATCCCACTTTTCTACAAAATTCAGGAGCTGATATTTGTTTATCAGCCATGCAATATTTGCTCAGGCACCTTCAAATTACCCTTGCTAGTCCACTGTGTTGCTCTATTTCTCTAACAATCAGAAGCGCCCGGCATTAGTCTGGGATTCAGCAGAGCAAGAATTCCTATGCACATCGCTCCACTTTTCCTTCCCTCCCGCAGTTTTCACTGGATACTAAAAGAGAAAAGCCACTTTCTCTGTGATGCAGAACTCTGGCAACTCCTTTCTCTTACCAAACAACTGGAAGAAACTAGTCACAAGATTTCTCGAACTACTGCACATATGAACCCATGAAACACACTAAACTATTCAGGGTACACTTTGTAGGAGCACGCACATGATACACTGCGCTTCCATCTGCCACCCTTTCTCTGAGATTCTCAGAGCACTTTGCAAATGTCAATTCTTTAAGCCTCACATCCCCTGGGAATTAAATAGCATTATACTCATTTTAGAGAGGCTGGTTATGTGACCATCCCACACAGCTAGTCAATAGTCCAGTTTACTACTTCTGGGCACTAGCCACTAGACCACAGTTCTTCCTAATGCTCCATCTACAGTAGAACCTCAGAGTTACAAACACCAGAGTTATGAACTGACCGGTCAATCACACACTTCATTTGGAACCGGAAATACGCAATCAGGCAGCAGCAGAGACCAATTAAAAAAAAAAAAAAAAAAGCAAATACAGTACAGTGCTGCGTTTAACATAAACTACTAAAAATTAAAGGGAAAGTTTAAAAAAAGATTTGACAAGGTAAGGAATCTGTTTCTGTGCTTGTTTCATTTAAATTAAGATGGATAAAAGCTGCATTTTTCTTCTGCATAGTAAAGTTTCAAAGCTGTATGAGGTCAATGTTCAGTTGTAAACTTTTGAAAGAACAACCCTGTTTTGTTCAGAATTACGAACATTTCAGAGTTGCGAAGAACCTCCATTCCTGAGGTGTTCATAACTCTGGGGTTCTACAGTACTGGATTCATGTCATTTTCTTCACAGAAAACCTACTTTTTTTTTTTTTTTTAAAGTGACTTCCCAGAGCACTAAGTGTCTCAATTACCTTGAAAATCTAGAAATCACATGTTTCGAACCTGTGTTCCCAGCAATAATGGAATTAACATCCATCCTTATTGTGCTGAACAGCTATTGCAACACCTATCCATTAGGCTAACAAGAACATGGTCCAAGCCTTCTGTCTCACCCCACATTAAGTACTAATCTGCCAGCACAGAATCCCAGTGCTTGCACGCATAACTCAGTCAACGTTAAGGAAACACCTTCTGATTTGCTCGCCCACAGCACAATAAAGACAACAGGCTCAGTTACATCCACAGAGATGAATGAGGAAAATTGTTAGTGAAAGGTTTTGTTCTTGCAAGTAAGCATTCCTGACTTCTCCCCAGGGATGAGGTAATTGCCTAGATCAGTTTCAAATGTTATGCCTTAATGGTTTTTAAATTAAAGAAACAAGTAGCTGCTAATGGGATAGCTTGGCAGCAAAACAAAATGTCACATCGGTATCATTTTTCCTTCCTGTTGATGGCTGTGTATAACAAGCTCAATATTCAGCAACAGAAACGGGTCTAAATTCTGTTCACACAGGTGTGAATCCAGAGTAACTCAAATGAAATGATTGCAGCCATATAACCGGTAGCAGAATGTGACTGACAGCGTACGGAGCAGAAAGGTTAATTCTGTAACTACCTAATAAAACCTCTAACCTTTTAAACACTAGCAAGCACCACAAACAGTGCCACTAACCACTGTACTAACAATGGAAAAATAAACTAGTGGAAACTTCTCTGGGGCCTCTACCCCAAAAAGACGCTTACACACCCTTCACTTTACACATGCGAGTGACCCGACTGGAATTGGTGGGACTGCTCACACGTCTATGGTAAAGCACCTATGTAAGTCTTTGCAGAATCCGGTCCTAGGCCCTTACGTAACCTAACCACGTAATTATGCCACAAACAATGTCTACGGTATTCTCGATCCCTGAAGATTTTTGTTTTGTCTTACTCCTCTAAGCAATCACTGCACAAACAGCAAGTTAATCTACAGCAATTGCAGTGGGCCAATGCAATCAAATGGGGAAAGCAAGTGTAATGGCTTTTGGACTTTGGTGGCCAACAGTGGTTGCACACCTCTCATTCAAGGTTTTAAACCTGTAATACGATTAGGCTCAAGAATGCTCTGGAAAGGACCTGATCGAGAATACCAGAGGTCTGTATAGACAATGAGGAGTCCTTGTGGAGCTTTAGCGACTAACAAATGTATTTGGGCATAAGCTTTCTTGGGGTAAAAACCACTTCATCAGATTCATGGAGTGAAAAATACAGTAGGCAGGTATATATATATTACAGTACATGAAAAGATGTAATGTGCTGTAATATATAGACCTGCCTACTGTATTTTTCACTCCATGCATCTGATGAAGTGGCTTTTAGCCCACGAAAGCTTATGCCCAAATAAATTTGTTAGTCTAGGCCAGGGCCGGGCAAACTTTTTAGTCTGAGGGCCGCATCGGGTTTCATAAATTGTATGGAGGGCCAGTTAGGGGAGGGGGTCATGGCCCGGGCCCCACCTCCTATCTGTCCCCCCCCGGACTCCTGCCCCATCCAACCCCCTCTGTTCCCTGATGGCCCCCCTCGTACCCCTACCCTATCCAACCACTCCTTCTCCCTGTCCCCTGACTGCCCCTGGGACCCATGCCCCTTACTGCCCCCTCCATCTACCCTTCCTTCCTGACTGCCCCCCGACACCCCTGCCCCCATTCAACCCCATTTCCCTCCCAACCCCTATCCACACCCCCACCCACCTCCCCGAACTCCCCTGCTCTCTATCCAACCCCCCCTGCTTCCTGCCCCCTTACCGCACTGCCTGGAGCACCGGTGGCTGGCAGCGCTACAGCCATGCCGCCTGTCTGGAGCCAGGCCATGCTGCCACCACCACCACGCAGCTCAGAGACCGGGTCAGGCCGGGATCTGCAGCTGCGCTGCCCCAGGAGCTCACAGCCCCGCCACCCAGAGCATTGCGCTGGCAGCACGGCGAGCGAGCTGAAGCTGCGGGGGAGGGGAGACAGCAGGGGAGTGGTTGGGGGTGCACCCCCCGGGCCAAGAGCTTGGGGGTCGGGCAGGACGGTCCTGTGGGCCGGATGTGGCCCGCGGGCCGTAGTTTGCCCACCCCTGGTCTAGTGCCATTGGTTTTGCTGATACAGACTAACACGGCTACCCCTCTGAAAGAGGGCTGTATGTTTCCCACACAAGAGAGGAGATTGGTTACACTGCCCATAGGGTACATCTAGACTATTTTATTACATTTCACAATCACTTTTAGAACCAACAAAGCCTTTCCAACAAGTCTACGAAAGCCCACTGGCCTCCCTTCCACGCGGGTCTGTATTCAGCATGGGCCAGCTCCCACCCTCAGCACTGAAATGTGGGAGTGGGAACCTCTTGTTAAAAGGTTAAACCGCCACAGGAAAGGAGGGTTGGGGCAACTTTCCCCACTTCTGAGGCACTTCACCCCCCATCCCTGCCAGAGACAGCATAGACACATCCCCCAAAAAGCGCTGAGCAAGGAGCGGCATTGGGAAGACTCCATACAAGCAGCCCCTTTGAGGGATTTCACCCCAACCCTGCTCCCCAGACTGTAAACGCCGGGCTACACATAGCAAAGTGCGGCTTAATCTAGGGGGGCCGCCTCCTTCCTGAGCCAGGAGAGAACAAAGGACTAGATTCCCCATTCCCACCACCTCCTCCTTCTCTCTCACAGAGCAGTGGTGGGGTGTGTGTGGGAAGGGATCTCTTTTATTGACCCAACCTCTCCTGGAGCAGGAGACAAGCTTTGGGGCTCCCCAGGGAGCTGAAGATCTCCAGGAAGAGCTCTGCATAAGCCCCTAAGCGAGTCTCTCTCACCGACAGAAGTGGGTCCCCCTCCAATAACAGATATTCCCGCACCCTTGTCTCCAGGGGGGCTGGAACAGTTTGTATAGGGGGGGGGGCAGTGCTGAGAGCCATTGACCCAAACTGCAAACCTTGTCTATGATGGAAACCACTTCAAGCCAGGGGGTGCGGCAGCCCCCTCGTTCCAGCACCTAGGGGTGTCTATTATGGTGGGACCAAGGGGGCTACACAGCAGCCCCACAGCCCGGGGCTAAAGGGAGAAAGTCTTGTCAGCGCCCAAAGTACAAGCAGCCCAGGACTGGCCCTGGGGGACAGCAGGGGACCCTTGGAGACCCCCACGCGTGTCCCCGCTTGCAATGGGCTTGGCAGGTCCCGTCCCGGCTCAGTCCCTTGTCCGGGGCACACAGCGGGGAGCCCGGCCCCCCGTTCCCAGCAGCAAGGCCAGGCTCGGCTCCAGGTCCCCTAGGGACGGGCGGGGAAGGGGGCTCCCCCCGCTGCCAGGGGCGCACGGCCCCGATCCCGGCAGGCGCACGGGGGCCCCCCGGCTGGCAGCGGCACGAGGACGCACTTACCTGCCGTGTCCGGGGCCCGCTCGCAGCCCCAGCGCCCCGCTCCGCCTGCGGACTCCCGGGGCAGCCCAGCGCTCCCCGCCCCGGCTGGAGCCCCTCCCTCCGCTCCAGGTGATCCGCCCGCCGGCCGGCCGGCCCGCCTCCTCCCCCACCGGGGCGCGGACTTCGGGCTCCTCCGGGCAGGTGTAGGGAGATCCCCCCGCCCCCATGGGGGGGGGCAGCAGCCTCGATGAGGAGCCCAGCCAGGCACAGCGGGGGGAGAAAGTCCCTTTAACCCCCCCCCGTGACTTTAAAGAGGTTTTGGGGGCACATTCCCCCCAGCAGCGGGAAATCCCTTCTCATCCCCGCTTGGCAGGGCTGGGCAGTGATTTGTTTGTAAAGGGGGGGAGCTAGGGAGGAATTGCCCCACCCCCAGCCCGCAATTCTGTGCCCTCTTGTCTCCACTGCACACTGAGCCCCCTGATTCCGACTCCGGTTTGAGCCCAAGCCCCCCTTCTGTCCCCCCACACCAATCAGTCAGACTTGGGTCAGCCAGGGCTCAGGATCTGCTGGGGGGTGGGTCAGAAATGGCCCACTGGGGCTCAGATTCAAGCCCAGTCAGAGGGTCTGGGTAGCACACTATGAACGTGTTAGCACCTGGTCCAGAGCCTGTGAGACCAGCAACTGTAAACCTAGGTTTAGGATGCAGTGTGAACACTCAACTGCAGTCTTGGAAAAACGGAGTCCACACGCCTGGGTCCCACAGCCTTGGTGTGCAATGCGGCCTTGACATACCCTTTGGAGTCAGGGTCACCCCCCCATTTCTATGCGTGTCTGTAGTTAACATCAGAATAAGCTCTGTACCCTGTCCCTGCTCTCAGATCTGCACAGTTGTCCCTATATCATAAGTCAGGCCCCCAAAGCCATGAGATTTAAATAAATTGGGGGCTTTTTTCATTTGCTTTGTGGTTTTTGAGTAGCGCTGGGTGAATTTGATTTTGGCAGTCAGTGGTCGAACCAAAAAATTCAGAACACAAACAAATCATTTTGGGTTGAAGGAAACATTGCATTTGGGTTTTAGGTGGTTTACCCTTTGTGTGTGTTTCGTTAAGGCTAGCTACATTTCGAAACACAACACTGCCAAAGGAGAAGTGGAAAGGTTTTGTTTCCAAAACAACTATAACAAAACTTCTTTACTTTTTCTGAAAATTTTCCCCATTTTTTAAGCCAAAACTATCGACCAAATTGGACCCAAATTCACCAACAGTATGGGTTGACCCGAAACTGCATCTTTAGGCAAAAATAAACTATTTGCTGATTTTTCTTCACCCAGCTCTATTTTTGAGCTGAGATGTTCTATGTTTTCTTGGCAAAGAGTACTAGACATTTTTATTCCTAATTGTAAATTGAGATTCTCGTGTAATCACACTTCCAGGAGCTGGGACTTTAGGAAAAAACACCAAATATCATGAGATTTGTGATAAAATTGCGAGAGTGGGTGACCTCCCTCCTAGAGTGACCAGATAGCAAGTGTGAAAAATCGGGAGGGGGGCGGTAATAGGTGCCTATATACGAAAAAGCCCCAACTATTGGGACTGTCTCTATAAAATCGGGACATCTGGTCACCCTACTCCCTCCTGCTCTACGCAGGTGCCGGTGGCTAACAGTGTGTTCCTTGTTCTGCAGTCAGATCGGCTTGGATGGAACCCTGCATGGTGCGTCGCTGGGGCTCTGCACAAACACAGGGGGCCACTAACACAGATCCAATTGCACGATCAAAGCCTGTATTTCTACATGGTATTTACCGGCATCCACAGCTCTGGCACGTTATGTGCCCGCTCCCCCTGCAAGAAAGTCATAAGCCAGAATGACAGATTGTTAAATGTATCGAATGTCACCTCTGGGCACACACGCAATATTTAATGTAACGTACAGCTTTGGAAAACAAGAACTCCTCTCCCGGCAGCCCAGCCCAAAATAAAGGAATTCACAAATGAGGCATCAACGCACCCAGCACTCATATGCGGAACGCTCAGACATGCAATTCCTCATCTAACCAGGCTTCAGTCCTAGGCAGAGAGGGGCAGCAACCCACAAGGAAGGGGAGAGGAGCAGAGTCTGACTGGGTTTACTTAAACGACTGATCGGGAGAAATACCTGTGGGTGAGTGGGCACCACTCCACAATGGGTTAAACACGTGGGCGTGGGCCTTTTCTTCTCTGGAGACCTGAGTGCAGGTGAAAAAGATCTGGTTGATTAATAAATCTTATAATTTATTATCATTTTTTTGCCACAGAGTCCTCAGTGTTTTGCAGACATACTGGAAGGTGTGATCCCTGTTCCAAGTAGCTCACAACTAAGCACAGAAAAAAAATCTCAGCACGGTACAGGGAATAGTGTAGTCTAGACATTTATCAATCATAGAACATCAGGGTTGGAAGGGACCTCAGGAGGTATCTAGTCCAACCCCATGCTCAAAGCAGGACCAATCCCCAGACAGATTTTTGCCCCAGATCCCTAAATGGCCCCCTCAAGAATTGAACTCATAACCCTGAGTTTAGCAGGCCAATGCTCAAACCACTGAGCTATCCTTCTTAGCGTATGGGCCTGGGCCTCTGACTCCTCACTTCTCTTCCTGGCTCTATCATCCATCTTCAGCAAGTCACTTAATCTCATGGTTAACGTTTCAATTTAACCGTCTGTAACCTGGGTGTAATTGTTTCTACCTCAGAGCGAGGAGATTGGAAGGGTTAACTAATGTTTGTAAAGCACCTGCAAGAGAGAACACGCTCTACTATTGTGCAGTTGGTTTGGAAAAAGTAGATCACACACTTCTCTTCCCCCTTTCTCCTACCACAAGAACAGGGGGACATTTGGTGAAATCAAAAGTGGCAAATTTACCAATTACACATCCAAGCAAAATAGACATGTAGGTATTTGGTTAGCATTTACTCAATACTGAGACAAAATACTTTCACCTGCAAAAAGCCCTCTGCGCACCTTTCCGATTTTTTAAATATTAACCTTTGATAGACACGCTGAATCCGTTAAACATGTGTAATCGGAGATTTCACTCAGTTTAAGAAAAATCAATAGAAATGACGTGTCATGGGTGTTGTAATGACGCACCCTGTAATGTGGTAATGCCCCGTTCAATAGCGAGATCTGATGACTATACTGCGGGACAATGTCTCTTTAAACAAAAGCTCACTGTTGTAATGGTTGTTTTGTTACAGGGGAAGAATTCGTGAACCTGTTAAAGCTTCCTACATAAATGAACAGTAAATCAAATAGGTAAATTTAAAGCAGATAAAAAGAAATCGTTTTTCAAACACATAATTAACCCATGGAACTCACTGCGACAAGACATTGAGGTCGTGACCTTAGCAGGGTCAGAAGAGGACCGGGCATCAAAAGAATACCCAGAGTCACAGTAGGAAGGCTTACAAACAAACAAATGTTTTGGGATGGACCAAACCTTCCTGCTTCAATGCATGAGCCAATCTCTAGTGACTGTGGGCTAGGAAAAGGCTTTCCCGATAAGTAGGTTATTCCATGACTTTCTACTGCAGACCCTAGCGTGCCTTCCTCTGAAGCATCTGGGGCTGGCCACATCAGAGACCAGACGCTGGGCTACATAGATCACTAGTCAGATGCACTGAAGCAATTCCTACCTCCAGCTCTCCAAATCCTTCTGCCACTATCACATACATAATACCATTGGGATTCTCTGCTTGAAAAAACTCCCAGGAGCGGGCCAGCTGTCCCCTTGCAGGCCAGGACAGGTAGAGCTTTTTGTGGGAAGCTTAGACATCCCCTGCCTACTCTGTGCTGGGCACCTCACTTTCAGAAGCAATGTATTCACCCACATTCCACTATTGAAAAAAAGGATTAATGAGGATGCAGAGTCTGATGATGAAAGTGATATTTGTAAGCATGGAACATCATTCTGAGTAAAGGGGGAAAAAACTAAAAAATAAACATGAATGGTTTCACAAATAGCATATACTTTTTCCATGCAACGCATAATTAGCCGGTGGAACTCACTGCTACAAGATTTTGAGGTCAAGCCCTTAGTAGGAACAGAAGGGGAGTGGGCCTTCAAAGAATATCCAGCCTTAGGCTGGGCATTTCAGGCACCCGTGTCGGCTGTGTGAGTCAGGAAGGACTGACACTCAGGAAGGAGTTTGAAAATCCCTGCCATATTCCATAAGGCACAAAATCTGATCTAACCGATATAGCTGGCACAGACTGCAAAGGGACAATATTGGCTTGGCTTGTGTTAAAAAGCAGCTGATGTCTCCTGGAAAACTGAACCAAATCCTTTTTATAAACACCCCTGTTTGTCCTATTTGCTGTATTTCTCATCCCTCATTCCTTAGCATGTCCACGAAAAAAGGAGCTTTGTAATCATCAATTCCTTTTTAACCTCACTTGAAGTCATAAGCTTTAGGCCTCAGACTGGTTTCTGTGGGAATGATTCTGCCATGTGAGTTTTCAAAATAATGTCAGGGTCAGCAAGAGGAGTCTCCTTTTTCTCCACCAAAAGACCTCGTTTCCGTCCACACCTTAATTAGGAACAAAGGAAAGACCCACAAAACATCAGCCAGGGCCATCAAGCTAGGTGTTTATACTACAGGCGTCACCAGAGTGTCATGTGAGCAGACTCATTTCTAAATGAAATGTTCCACATTCATTATGTAGGTTCAGTGCCTAGAACAAGGGGGCCCCAATCCCTGATTGGGGCCTTGGGGTGCAGTGTATCCTAGTGGATAGAGCACCAGACTGAGACTGAAAGAGAGTAGGGTGCAACTCCTGGCTCTGCCACTGGCCTGCTGGGTGACATTGGACAAGTTCCTTCATCTCTTTGTGCCTCGGCTTCCCCATTTTTACTGACCCCATTGTAAAGCGCTCTGAGGTCTATGGCTGAAAAGCACAGTACAAATTCACTCCGAATTTGCTTGAGGCTGGTCCGTCAGCCAGCTCAGTAGAGCTGGAGAGACCAGTTTGTAGCCATTCTGGGATAAATCCTGGTCCCAATGAAGCTCTTGTTGACTTCAGTGGGACTAAGATTTGCCCCTCCCTGAATCTCTAAACACACCCTGCCGCGTACACAATGGTGGAAAGGTGCGTGTGCAGGATGGGATCAGATCATCCATGGGATATGACAGTCACTTCCTCATTTCTGTCTGTATTTTTAGAACTATATTGTTCAGGAGGTAAATCTGCTACCACTTGCTTGTGCATTGTGATGGATTTAACCTGTATTGCCACCTACGTTGCTATCCACATGACCAAAAAAAAGGGGGTGGGGGATTTCATCCCAGCTTGGAAGAGATGGGAGCCAGCTCTGAAAGTTCACATCTGTAGCAGGATCTAGAGTGTTTGGCTTGAAACCCATCTCCGCTGCTGCTACCCTGGGCAAGCCATTCTCTGCATACCAGGCTGCTCTGCAGGGATGGTGCAAGCAAATTTGGGGTCTCCAGCGGCAGCAAAGACTGAGGGAAGATCAACCTCAGCCTTATCTCATGCCAGCTGGGTGGAAACGAGGGTCAGGGAAGAGGGATCACTTCCAGAGCTGAGCTCTGCAGTTATGCAAAGAGTTAGGAGAAAAATAGCAGGAGGAAATCTGTGCTGTATCCCAAGCAGGACTGGGAGAAAGCAGGAGATCATCCCAAAGTCCTAGAGGGCCCAAGCTGTTATCCCCACAGAGCTCACAGTTAGCATGAAACAGCTTACGCTGAAGTGTGGCTCTCATCACTACCTGTCCCTGGCATGGTTGGCCCCCTTAATCCAGGGCCTCCTGCAGCTGCAGGTTGGGCAGGAGTGCCAGATCCTCCCTTCTGCTGTCACCCTTAAACACCTGAACCCTTAGTAAGAGTCATTCCCAGGGACGTGAGGATGCAGGGGGCTGATACGCGTAGACTGGCTTAAAGCAACTACAGTTCACTGCGCCAGGGAGCCCTGCTAGAATGGCAGATAGCAATCCCATGGTATGCGGGCATTGGGAAATCCAGTGTTCTGATGGGTGCATTAGCATTCCTTATCTCGCTGATAGAGCTGCAAAGGCAAATAAAAAGCCCAGTAATGAGTCACTCTGTTGGGCAGAGGCAGGGATCGGAAGGCAAGCGGCATTATTGCCACCGGCTCAAATTCCACTGCCTCCCGGCCGCCCACAGATGCACATTAAAAGATAAAAGTTTTACACAGCAAAAGAACTTGGGGGACCGAATGCCAGGAACCTGTATCACTGCCCAGCTGAAGAGCCCAACGCAGGGAGGAGCCAGTTAGCATTTACCAGTCTTGCCCACTCTTAGATCAGTCCCTGGAGACAAGGACCAGAGCTCCTCTGCCCCAGAGGCGGGTTTAAGTTCAGAGGGGATGTAAATGGTGTAACGTACACACTGAGCTAGAAGAACGGGGAAAATGGTAGCGGGAAGGTGTAAAATGAAATGGGTTTGCATGTCACTGGGCATGTCTAGGCAGGAACATGGGGGAGAAATTTCTTATCATCCACTTTCTTGCTACCCACACCCCTCCCAAATCCCTGGCATGTTAATTGCACCACTTTAGACTCACGCCTGCTTTACCAATGTGTAACGTACACCACTGTTCACGTTGCCTTTGAATTTGGTCCATGGCCTCTGAGAACCAACAGCAAGGCCCTTTAACGGCTGATCTTTAAAAGATAAACTACTTTACTCCTTAATAATAAGGTACTTGATGATTCCCACTACCAGGCTTGTGAGAACAGCCAGGAGGTCCGTCTTAGCTGTAGCTTTGCGTAAGTCAGGCAAGAAGATGTATTGCAACTGCTATTTATTTGTGCTGTGATAGCACTTAAAGACCCCCCACCTGAGATCAGGGTCCATTATGCTATACGCTGTACAGACACAAGAGACAGGCTTTGCCGGGAGGAGTCTTCGAGCTACATAGACAAGACAGGTGTGGGTGGGGAAACAGAGGCACAGAACGGTAAAGTGACTTGCCCGACATCACAGAGCATGTCAGAGCTGGGAATAGAACCCAGGTGTCCTGACTCACAGTCCAGTACCTTTTAGTACTTTATCTTCTACGGTCCTCAAAAACAGTAACTATGTAGCTCAATTTTCTTATCCCTAGGTGACATGTAAAGAAACTGAGGCCAAGAGCAGCATTGCTAACTCAATGAGCATTCAAACATAATGAATCAACCCCCCGCCACAAAAAAAATCAAGAGATTGCCTTAAAAATCATGAGATTTTCTTAAATCAGGTGCTTTTCATTTGGCTTCTGCAGCTCTTTTGAGCCTTAAGGGGTCACATTTTCAATTTTTTTCCTGCATGCTCCATGAGGGCTAGAAACTTTTTTTTTTAAATGAAAGCCTAGATTTGCCCATGATCACCTGACTCCAGGAGCTGGGGCTTGGGATGTTAAGTAAAACGTGAAAAATCACCCACAGGAGTTGGTATCACTGAGAGAGTGACTCAGCCAAGGCTGCTCAGTGTATCAGCAGATGAGTCAGGACTAAAAGTGAGAAGCCCTGAGCTAATTCTGCCAGCCCAGCCTGCCCCTCTGGATAAGGGGCCATTGGTTATGCGCTTTTAGATTCTCCATCTAGGTGGGATAAACTCATCCTTCTGTCACTCAGAGACATGGTGCAGCAGCCCTTAGTCATGAATCCATTGTGCACACCTCACCTGCAACTCGTCTCCCTACCATGCTGGGGTAAGGGGGTCCCTGATTACCCTCCTCTAGACCTACCCAGGTGATGAGCATCAATGTCTAAAGGCAGCACCGATCATTTGAAGTATAACAGGAGATACTTTGGGAACGGGGAATGGAATTCATTCCACTCAGTACACCTTGAAATTGTTCAGAGCGAGACTGAAACTGCCTCTCACCATAAGCTAGCTCAGCACATTGGATCCACGCATGCTAATAGAACAGACCAGTGAGGGACAGACAGGGCAGATGGACTATGGTACCAGAGTTATCTTACCACCAGTACAGTCTATCCATCTGGTTACTTGTGTACTTGGTTACTAGTCTAGTGGTTAGAGCAGAACACTGCAAGGCAGGACTCCTGAGTTTTCATTGATTGGCCAGTCCAGCTGGGTGGGGGTGAGAAGAGACGGACTAGCCTGTGTGTGTAGAGCTAGATAAGATGAGACACCAGTTCTGAAGTGGGCATAAGAATATTTACCTAGCGCACAAGAGTGTTGTGAAGTGTTAATATGTGTAAAGTGCTTTGAGATCCCTGAACGGAAATCATTATGTAAGGGTCAAGCATTGTTACGGTCGGGTTCCCTGTGTCAGTTCTCCGGGCCCCAGCTTTGGTGCCAGCCACCTTGGCGAATACATTCAAGCAGCAGTGTTAGTTTTCAAAAAGCTGGTTCTGTAATCCCAGGGGATGGTTGGGTTCCATAGGTGAGGTACGTGCTGGGCATGTTACTGCGGCAGTAAACAGAAAGTCACCTCTTGTATAGGACTGTTTGCGTTCCCTGAGCCTGGCAAGGTGCTTACTGTAAGTATCCAGGTTGATTCAGATTTAGCGTTGGGTAGGAAGCTCATTTTAATACTTTATCAAATGTAACCAGGGGAACAAAACGTGGAAGCTTTTACATTGGAGACAATGGATTCCAGAGGCAATTAGAGCTTCAAAACCTAGTTGCTGGCCACTTTTTGTTGCAGAAGTTTCAAGATCCACCATTTAACGGGGCAGCTTAGTGACCTACAAATCAGCATGGAGCTACTGAGCTCTTCTTGAGCCGCAGGTTCAGAGCTCAGCAAGGCTGACGCAGTCCTTCATCTTTCCAAGGTGATTCATTTAGTTTAGTGGGTGTCTTTATAAGACTCTTAAAACATAACATGATTCTGCCTGGACGTGAAAGAACTTGAGGCACTGTTGTGAACGCAGGCGTGGTATCCTTATCCCACATTCCCCTTCCATTTCAGTGATGCGATAGGTGTTGCTGGTGAAAGGTGCTACATGGTGGTTAAATAGTATTACAGCAGTCCTAACAATTCATTTAGTACAAAGAAGGAAACATCAGCCCAAGTGACTATCAGACAGTCCAGATTTCTGGAGAAAGTCCTAGGTCTCCAGTCAGTTGCTTTCCTATGGCCCTTGCCCATCAGTGAGTGGGTTGGGGTGGAATGCTAGAGAGGAGAGCAGGAGTAAAGGTTTCCATTGTAAATTGCTGCCTAGATCCTCTAAACACACTTTCCTCCCCAATGAAGCTAGCCCACCGGGGCCGCAGCGCCAGTTCTGGCTGTTCTGTCGGATTTGGGGCGGGGCCTTTGTAAATGCCCAGAGGATCTCTAGCGATTTTGGTTCTCTCTCTTCTATGTGGCAGCATTTCCGCGCTGCACACGGCCCCTTGAGCACGTGGGGCTCGGTGCCCAGAACTTCTCCATTACCTGAGCAATAAAAGTTATTGAAAGGTTTATAGTCTCCTGTGTGTGTAAAGCACGGCACGCCCTTATCAAGCAGCAAGCCCTTAGGGGCTGGATTTGCTATGGGGAGAGAAGGCTCCTCTCAGTGGAAGGACTTTCCAGATTAGAGACTCTAGTGACTGGAGCTCAGTGCCAGGAAACACCAGTGAGGTACAATCTCTGCTCTGCCACTGACACACTGGCTGGCCTTGGGCAAGTCACTAATCTCTCTTTTTCCCCATCAAGGGAAAGTAAAGTAACATAACAGCACAGCCTTCACAGGATAGGCTCTTACCGACCCCTTACCTCCACAATTCTGGCAGCTGCTTTCATTCACATCAGGCAGCAACTCGAGACCGATGAAATCCTGAACTTCAGAACAGACCAAGGTTGGCCTCAGCTGTCTCCTGAGTGGGCTATTCCCCGGACTTCCTGTCTGACACTCTAGCTCAGTGATTCTCAAACTTTTGTCCTGGTGACCCCTTTCACATAGCAAGCCTCTGAGTGCGACCCCCCCTTATAAATTAAAAACACTTTTTAATATATGTAACATCATTATAAATGCAGGAAGCAAAGCGGGGCTTGGGGTGGAGGCTGACAGCTCGCGACCCCCCCATGTAATAACCTTGCGACCCCCTGAGGGATCCCGACCCCCAGTTTGAGAACCCCTGCTCTAGCTTCTCCTGAAGAGAATTTCACTGCCTTTCACTTCTGTTGCATGGGAACTAATGAGATCCACCTGGTCTGGCTGCTGGGGGAGCCAGGAGAATAGCGCTGCACCTCCACTCAGATCTTGATATTTCTTCTCCTGGGAGAAACAGAGCTGAGGTGTTGCAAGCCTGAGAGTTTCTTCCCTGCAGGGTCCCAAAACCTGGACACCATGTCATAAATGCTTACCTGGGAGGCTCAGTTTGCCAAGCACGGCGTAACTGCTGAGCATTGTTATCCTGGTTAGCGCTGCAGTGAACTAGTCACACTTTGGCACGGATGCCCCACTGAGCTCATTTGGCTGAAGATGATACAAGGGGGACGGCGCTCACTCTTAGATCTCTATAGCGTCCCTCACAGTAGTGAAGAAACAGGACTCAGATGCAATGGATGTGAAGGGGATTCTTTGCTGAGATCTCTGCATAAACAGGACCTTATACTGATCTCTGGAGGCTTTCCCCTGCCCCAAAGGTCTATTAGCTCCAGCACTGGTGGCAGTAGCTGAGGGGACCGCTAGTGTTGACTGGCCATCCTTTTCTTAAACCTATTGGCACATTAATAACCCTGTTCAGAGCAAGTTTAGATGACCCAGTGGCTAAAACACCAGCTGTCTCCATTGCATGAGATATTTAACATTAGGATGGTCAAAGCACAGTACATGAAACCATTCAGCACTGGCTGGCAGGAGTGGACTAGAGGTCCTTGAAATCTCGAACATCTATTTTCAGGTAGGATCATAGAACCTCAGGGTTGGAAGGGACCTCAGGAGGTATCTAGTCCAACCCCCAGCTCAAAGCAGGACCAATCCTCAGACAGATTTTTGCCCCAGATCCCTAAATAGTCCCTTCAAGGATTGAACTCACAATGCTGGGTTTAACAGGCCAATGCTCAAACCACTGAGCTAGAGGTCCATTAGTTGTCCGTTATTGACTTTTCCTGAGGTTAGAGAGCTTCTGAGAGACAGAATAGTTGCTTCCCAGTCCTGAGATCCTCTCCTATTTTTGACATAAAATTTCTCTATGCAAGCGGAAATCAGCTGTTCCACGGGACCCTGCGATTATGGATCTGATGTAAAAATTTACTTACAAGAACGTCTTGATCTTGATGCTCCCCGGGGGGGATGTTCTCTCTCGTGGAAAGAAAACAAACAAACAAACAGGACGAGTGTATTTAGCATAACCTTTGCCCCACTGCACTGTCAGACAACTCTGAATCAATTGTGCCATCAACAACTGGTGTCATCACAGCAGTACAGTGTGTTACAGACCAAGCACTGTGCGTGGGTGTCAAGTAACAGAGAGATAAAATGAACCAATAGGTGAATCAGGGCAACAAAATGTGCTGTGACAAATTTGAGGCTCCCATGCTGTGTCTTGTGACCACCTGGCATTTCACAGTGACAGGGAGGAGAAAACTTGCATGCTTTAAAAGTACACTGGAGCTAAAGGGGAATCTCCGTGAATGGTAGCAGATTAGGGCTTCTGACTCAGAACTGAGTCCTAATTCCATCCAGTAAAGGGCAGTTGTGCCTAAGGACAGTGTCAGTCGCTGGAGAACCCAGAATATAGGACATATGGCTGGAGGCCCTACAAAGTACAGGGAAATGATAATGCCCAGGTTGCAAGAAGCTTGAATAGTGTCTCTCTCCCCTATAGCCCGTGAGGCCCTCGTCAATCAGGATCTGACGGACTGGGAACTGTGGTAAGAGAAGAACAGGAGTACTTGTGGCACCTTAGAGACTAACAAATTTATTAGAGCATAAGCTTTCGTGGACTACAGCCCACTTCTTCGGATGCATATGTGGTAAGAGAGTGGCCCATTACAGACAGTTGACAAGAAGGTGTGAGTAACCATCGGGAGAAATTAGTATTGGAAAAATCTCTTACCACTTCAAAAGTTATTTTTCCTCCCTTGGTATCCTGCTGCTAATTGATTTATCTCGTTAGACTGACCTCACACTTGGTAAAGCAACCCCCATCCTTTCATGTATTTATACCTGCTCCTGTATTTTTCACTTCGTGCATCTGATGAAGTGGGCTCTAGCCCACAAAAGTTTATGCCCAAATAAACGTGTTAGTCTCTAAGGTGCCACAAGGACTCCTTGTTGTTTTAACACTTACTGTGTTCAGTTCCTTGCGTCTGAGGATCTCAAAGTACTTTACCAGCATTGATTATTATGTTTCATAACACCCTATAGATTTAGATATTAACCCCATTTTACAGATGAAGAAAATGAGGCCTGGAGAGATTACGACGTTCCTTGCTCAAAGTCACACAGTGAATCAGAGGCAGACTTTGGAACAGATCCCAGATCTGCTGATTCCTATTGCCCTCCTCTGACTCTCAACTCATTTCTTCTTTCTCTGCAACAGGTACACGGGTAGTGACAGAATCACATTGTTTCCTTGCCAGGTAAAAAAACAAAACCCTTTCGTTTTATGTGTATGACTCATCTATGTCCTTCACATTATTTAACGCCGCAAAGCACTTTGAACTAGAGCTTGTGTGAAACAGAACATACAAAATAAAGGCCAATTCTTCAAGAACTCCACTTACAAAGCTCTCACTGGCTTCAATGAAAGTCTGTGCAGAGTGTCTACAGAGGGCCAAACCCTAAACTTGCCATAGGCTTTAAACTTCTATTATTAGCTAATGCATTGACATCTACTCCTGAGTTTACACACAAGATCCCTGCTTTCAAGAGCATTGACTCCGTATTCAAAACGTCAGCTGCCAATGCCAGATTAAATTTGGATAATCTCGGTTTCTAATCTGATATTGTGCCCTTGGGGACCTGTTTGTTAGGGCCAGACTCTACTCTGTGATACGCAAGAGCAAGTCACGATGAAGTAAATGGGAGTTGGGCATGTGTATCCAAGGGCAGAATTGAACCCGTTTTCAGGAACTCTGGGCCTCATCCTGTCAAGCGCTGAGCACTCCCCACTATGACTGGAGCCAGAGTTGAGGGTTCTCAGTATCTTGCTGCATCTTGGAGAATAAGGCCTGTCGCTGTTCTCTACATATCGAAACTGCTTAAGGCTAATGTACTGCCTTTAATTACAGACATTAAGCAAGACGTAAGGAACAGGCATAACTGACTAAGATCTGGACTATGTAACATATGTTGCCAAATGCAATTATCTTGCTTAAGCTGTTAAGCAAGCTTCAACCTATTCCTAGAATGTCAGGTATGTTCAGTATAACGCTGATTGTAAGGGTATTTAACCTGCCAGAGAGGGGAGAAGGTAAGCTTGCACTGGTTTAGTGCAAGAGATAGTCCAAATGAATATGGTGTAATTCATTATTATTATTTCTTATTATCTTTCACGTAGTGCCTACACACACACAGAGTAAGGCACACTGCCTGCCCCAAAGAGCTTACAGTCTAAGTTCACAACGGATGCAACTAAGGAACCCAGTAGGGTTGCCAGGCATCTAGTTTTCGACCGAAACGCCCGGTCGAAAAGGGACGCTGGTGGCTCCGGTCAGCACCGCTGACCAGGCCCTTAAAAGTCCGGTCGGTGGCGCAGCGGGGCTAAGGCAGGCTCCCTGCCTTCCCTGGCTCTGCACAGCTCCCGGAAGCGGCCGGCATGTCCAGACCCCAGGCGCAGGGACGATCAGGGAAGCTCCACGTGCTGCCGCCGCCCCCAGCTCCACAGCTCCCATTCAGGGCCGGCTCCAGGCATAAGTCTGGCAAGCAGGTGCTTGGGGCGGCCACTCCGGAGAGGGGCGGCACGTCCAGCTATTCGGCGGCAATTCGGCGGACGGCCCCTCACTCCCACTCGGAGCGAAGGACCTTCTGCCGAATTGCCGCCGCAGATCGCGATTGCGGCTTTTTTTTTTTTTTTGGCTGCTTGGGGCGGCCAAAACCCTGGAGCCGGCCCTGCTCCCATTGGCCGGGAACCATGGCCAATGAGAGCTGCAGAGGAGGGGGCCTGTGGGTGCGGGCAGCGTGCATCGTACAGAGCTGCCTGGCTGTGCCTCCACCTAGGGGAAGGACATGCCGGCCACTTCTGGGAGCTGCGCCAAGCCAGGACAGGTAGGGAGTCTGCCTTAGCCCCACTGTGCCACCGACTGGGGGCCACCTGAGGTAAGTGCTGCCCAGCCGGACCCGCAACCCCGCCCCAGGTTGGAACCCTCTCCCACACCCTAACTCCCTCCCAGACCCCACGCCCCCACCCGCACCCCAACCCCCTACCCCAGCCCTCTCCCACACCAACACTCCCTCCAGGAGCCCGCATCCCGCACTCCTGCCCGCACTCCAAACCCCTGCCACAGCCCTGAGTCCCATCCCACGCACCAAACCCCTTGGCCCCAGCCCCTCCCCAGATCCCACACCCCCAGCTGGAACCCCAACCTGCTAACACCCTAAAATACAAATGGCCTTGTTTACACTAAGATTAAAACACACATTAAAAATATGTATTTTTTCCTTGGGTAGACATGGCTTAATACAAATAGATTAAAAAAAAAAAGCACATAGATGTTAGCCCCTTCGTATCCCAACTGCAATATGGAGACAGTAACCCTTGTGTAAGTGGGGGAATGGCTCCGCTATTTTGGGGAACTTTTCTGGCTTATAAAGTACCCCAGTGAAACGGGCTAGTGAAAAGATCTGAGTCCTCGCTCCCACTTCCTCCCTGACCTCGAGGGCTCCCCTTCCACTGTCCTGTGCGGCAGAGTCCTCGTAACCCCAACAATGCTAGGCCCAGGATTCCTGGGGGGCTCGACCCCCAACCTTGTTGTGGTCATAAGAACGGCCATATTGGGTCAGACCAAAAGTCCATCTAGCCCAGTATCCTGTCTTCCAACAGCGGCCAGTGCCAGGTGCCCCAGAGGGAATGAACAGAACAGGGAATCATCAAGTGATCCATCCCCTGTCGCCCATTCCCAGCTTCTGGCAAACAGAGGCTAGGGACACCATCCCTGCCCATCCTGGCTAATAGCTACTGATGGACCGATCCTCCATGAACGTATCTAATTCTTTTTTGAACCCTGTTGTAGCCTTGGCCTTCAAAACATCCTCTGGCAAGGAGTTCCACAGGTTGGCTGCGTTGTGTGAAAAAATACTTCCTTTTGTTTGTTTTAAACCACTTAGGTCACTTAGGCAGGGGCTAGGGTGTCCCCACTCCAGGGTGCTCTCTCCACTCTGGACACTTCTCCATAGAGTTCAAAGCAAATACAATTTATTAAACAGCAATCAATTTAAAAAATAAGGAAAAAATGGGAAAGAGCAGGGAAGTAGCTGTTTAAGAGTTCAATCCCATAAGTTTCTAGGGGCTCCTCAACTCCTTGAATTCAATGTCCCCAGCCAGTTTAATTGCGGGTGCTCAGCTCTCCACCAGCGCTGGCCTTCAAGTGCTCAAAATGGAGAAGTGGTAGAATTATACAGGTGCTATAAAAGCCCACGCAGGAGCAGAGAGTCACAGATACAGCTAGGTGTGCATCTCCTGTTCAGATTAGCAAAGGCAAGGACTTCTGCATTTTCCCCAAGGGCGTGGGGGCTGTTTGCTTGTGGTCCTTTCCACAGTAAAAAACCACACAGGAGCACTAAACCCTCAAATATATTTTTTCAAGACACTAATCCCAGCAACAAAACCCAGATAAGCAGAAGATAGTGAAAGATAATGCAGCTCCCAACAAGTGCAGAGTGGCACCACCCCATTCCAAAGGTATATGGAATATTCATTCCCTTTCTGGGAATAAATTAAGTGGGGACATTTTATGCTTGAGGCCTTTTCGTAGGAGATTGCTCAGTGAGAAGCGAGAAATTGAACCACCACCAGCAACAACAGGTTCATGAAGCCAGCATCCATGTTTAGAAGTTCTTAAACCAAGCCAGCACTTACTTTTTCTCGAAGTCTCTCTTCCCAGGGTATACACTTTGTTAAACTGGACAGATGGTGGTAAATATTTGTCAGCTGTTTATGAGGGAGAAAATTTCTCAAGGGAATTGCTAGTTTTCTCACAACACAGACATAAGAAAGGGGTTTCTCTGCAGACCTACTCATTCTAAAAAAACACCCATTCAAATATATTAGCAGGGGCTCTAATTAAGAGAGAAAATGAGGATCAAAAAGTAGGGGGGAAATTGGTGCTCATTAATTAACGATAGTTAATGCTTTGGTTCAGGAAGTCTGAATTTTACTAGGCTACAAGGGAGGCAGCATGTCCTAGAGGCAGGGAACTGGACTAGGGGTCAGGAGACTTGGGTTCTGTTTCTCGCTGTTACTGACCAACTGTGTGATCCTGGACAAGTCACTTTCCCGCTTTGGGCCTCTGCTTCCCCTGTCACTCATTGTTCATCTTGCCTATTTATGTTGGTATTTTGAAAAAGGAGCCTGGATTTCAGTTGGAGCCAGGCACCCAACCCCCTTCAGTTCCTCTGACAAGCCCGTCTTCAGACTATAAACTCTTGGGGGTAGGGATTTGTCTCCTTATGTTTGTGCAGCACCTATCACAACAGGGCAGCAATCCAAGTTGGGGCCCTAGCAAAACAAATAATGTAGAATGTCATGTGAACAAAAGGAATGCAGTTTCTGTAGACTTTAAAATAATAAACTAATTCTTTCAATGTTCATTCACAGAGGTTTACAGGCTCTTTCTGCTGGCTGATTTAATATAGAAACTCTTCCTTATTTTCCATTTTGCAAACTTTCCTTGATTCACTAAACACTTAAATTAAGAAGGCAGCATCATCTAGAAGTTAGAACACATGCCAGTGCAAAATGTTGTTTTCCAAAAAGGAATGGACTACAAAAATGCTCAGACTCGAGAATTCAGTCTCTCAATATGCTAACAGGGAGACACATGTCTAGTCTAGTGAGTGAGTGTGGGAGGAGGGTGTGGGCCCAAATTCTGTTACTGGCTTATGTTTCACTGCCCGTTCTTGTTTGCAGTGGTGTTGAAGCTGTGTTGGTCCCAGGATGAAAGAGACAGGTGGGTAAGGAAGTGTCTTTTCCTGGGCCCACTTCTGTTGGTAGAAGGAACAAGCTTTAGAGCTTCACAGAGCTCTTTCTCAGGTCTGGGGAAGGTAGGGTAGCCAGAATGTCCAAGCTAAATACAAGGTGGGACAGATTGTTGGCATAAGGGGTTCACACATGTTGTAGGAGACCGCTTAAACTGAAGTGGGCAATTCATATTTCTGCAGTCCTAGGGCAAAGAAAGCTTTCAGAGTAGCAGCTGCGTTAGTCTGTATCCGCAAAAAGGACAGGAGTACTTGTGGCACCTTAGAGACTAACAAAGAAAGGTGTTAATTGCCCACTTCATTGTACCTGGTCTCCTATAACATATGTAAACCACTCCCACCTTGTATTTAGCTTGGACATTCTTACCTTCCCCAGATCTTAGGAAGAGCTCTGGGAAGCTCAAAAGCTTGTCCCTTCCACCAACAGAAGTTGGTCCACTAAAATATATTACCTCACCCACCTTGCCTCTCACACTGACAATTCTAGCAGTAAATCATATTTTCCTCCCATCTGTGTGTGGATGGTTACATTTTCATAATGTTTCTATTAAGATATATACACTGTAAGTAAGTGAAGTTCTCAACATGCTTTGAAGAGTGTGTAATGACACCTAGCTTTTATGCAGAACTTTCACTGGTAGATCTCAAAGTGCTTTACAAAAGAGGTAAGTACTGTTTGCATAGGGTGTGCAAAAGAAAAGGCTAAGTCCAAGCACGCACTCTTCCTGGGGTTTGGCTTTGGGGGAGAATTTCACAGGCAATTGATTATTAATTTTTATTACGGTAGCACTGAGGAGCCAATTGAAATCAGGGGCCATGTTCGGTCACAAATAACTTAATCTAAATGAGTGCCAAACTCCCACTGAACGGGAGTTAGGAGACTAGTTGCCCTTTGTGCCTTTGAGAGGCTTTTTATTGGTCACCCAAAGAGCAACAAAAGAAAACTCAACCCAAACTTCCTTCCTGAGTCTGATTCTTCCTAGGATTGCCCTGCAGAGTCTCCTCTAGTCTATACTCCCAGTCCCTAGTTCCTCTTTCAGCATCTTGAGGCGCTTGTGCTTAGCGTATCTCTACAAGGCCTTAGGAACAGTCACCCTGTTACAATATCTAACCAAACATTTAACATCGTGACTCTCAGTTCTCATTTAACACAGAGATCCTCCCAATCCTGATCTTACCCCTTTCTTGCAGCTACAAGAGAGCTCAGTTTATGTTACATGATTTTAATGTAATATTTGAAAGTGATGAGGCCTTGATTATACCCTCCCCCGTCCCTTTGTATCTGTGCTGCATTTTCCCCTGGTGTAGGACCTACTTTTATTAGGACCGACTCTCCTCTCATCCACAGCTCTAATCTTTCCAGCTCCCTTTGCAGTTCGGTTCCATCCTTCTTTATGGTGGTTACTACTCCAAATGTTGATGTTGTCCGCAGACCTGATCATGGATGAATTTACACCAAATGTCTGAAAAAGATAGACACAAAGCCAGGTGTGCAGCAAAGTGTTTGTCTGTTCTCGAGTTAGTTGGTGAGAAAAAAGCTCTGGAAACTCTAAGTAGTCCTGGACTGGCAGGAGAATCATTTTGTATTAGCAATGATTCAACAACCACAGTGTCAAAAATGAGAGTGAAGTGCACAGTTTTAATTGCCATACGTCTACAATTAATTTGGCTTTGCTTGCTATGAACATAGTAAACATGAAACCTAGGTCACATCTGTCCACTTTAACAGACTCATTTCCTAGGGACAATATCACATTGTGGGCTGAAGGGTCATGATGAGTGATCCCTTTACCTGGCGGAATAAATCACTCCTTTTTGATCTCAGGTAGGGTGACCAGATGTCCAGATTTTATAGGGACAGTCCTGATTTTTGGGTCTTTTTCTCACGTAGGCTCCAATTACCCCCCACCCCGTCCCGATTTTTCACACTTGCTGTCTGATCACTCTAATCTCAGGGCAAAAAGCAGCCTTGTGGGGTTTATTTTGCACCTTTTCTTAGCCAGCAAATGGAAGTTGGCATTGGGTGCGTGAATGGGGGATTTTTTAGATTTTCTGTACTAGGAACTGAAGGGTTCCTCGTGCACAGCTGGCACACCATGGGGGAAAGCCCTATGCACTGGTTTAGCCCTTTTTAGGGAGACTAATCTCAGGGGAAAGGGTAGTTCACTTTTCATACTCATTCATATCCTTGATCTACGCTCAGAGAGTTAAAGTTGTCACATACGACGCCCATCCTGGGTCCACAGACTTGTGTGGGTGCGGCTTGTGCTAGCTGCTCAAAGTAGCTGCCCAGATGCTGCTTTGATGTTAAGAGCACAAGAACGGCCATACTAGGTCAGACCAATGGTGCAACTAGCCCAGTACCCTGTCTTCCAACAGTGGCAGGTGTCAGATGCTTCAGAGGGAACGAACAGAACAGTGGTCCATCCCATTGTCCAGTGCCAGCTCCTGGCAGTCAGAGGTTTAGGGACACCCAGAGCATGGAGTTGCATCCCTGACTATCTTGACTAATAACCATTGATGGATCTATCCTCCATGAACTTATCTCATTCTTTTTTGAACCGTTATAGTTTTGGCCTCCATAACATCCCCTGGCAACAAGTTCCACAGGCTCACTGTGCCTTGTGTGAAGAAGTACTGCCTTATGTTTGTTTTAAACCTGCTGCCTGTTAATTTGTTTGGGTGACCCCAGTTTGTGTGCTACATGAAGGGTTAAATAAAATTTCCTTATTCACTTTCTCCACATCATTCACAATTTTATAGACCTCAATCATATCCCCCCTTAGTCATCTCTTTTCTAAGCTGAACAGCTCCCCACTTTTTAATTTCTCCTCATATGCCCTTTTCTTTCCAATTTTAGTATCTTTTTTGAGATGGGGCAACCGGAACTGCATACAGTTGTCAAGGTGTGGGCGTACCATGGATTTATAGAGTGGCATGATGATATTTTCTGTCTTCTTATCTATCCATTTGCTAATAGTGCCTAACATTGTTCGCTTTTTTGACTGCCACTGCACACGGAACAGATGTTTTCAGAGAACTATCTATGATGACTCAAAGATCTCTTTCTTTAGTAACAGCTAATTTAGACCCCATCATTTGGAATGTACAGTTGGGATTATGTTGTCCAGTGCACATTACTTTGCATTTATTAATATTGAATTTCATCTGCAATTTTGTTACCCAGTCACCAAGTTTTGTGAGATCACTTTGTAACTCTTCAGTCAGCTTTGAACTTAACTATCTTGAGTAATTTTGTATCATCTGTAAATTTTGCCACCTCACAGTTTACCCCTTTTTCCAAATCATTTATGAATATGATGAACAGCACTGGTCCCAGTACAGATCCCTGGAGGACTCTGCTATTTATCTTTCTCCACTGTGAAAACTGACCATTTATTTTCCTAACCTTTGTTTCCTATCTTTTAACCAGTTACTGATCCATGACAGGACCTTCCCTCTGCCTACTTAGCTTAAGAGCCTTTGGTGAAGGACCTTGTCACAGGCTTTCTGAAAGTTCAAGTACACTACATCCACTGGATCACCCTTGTCCACATGCTCGTTGACCCTCTCAAAAATTCTAATAGATTGGTGAAGCATGATTTTCCTTTACAAAAGCTGTGTTGACTCTTCCCCAACATATCATGTTCATCTAGGTGTCTGATCATTCTGTTCTTTACTATAGTTTCAACCAATTTGCCCAGTACTGAAGTTAGGCTTAATGCTTGATAATTGCCAGGGTCACCTTTGGAGCTTTCTTTAAAAATCAGCATCACATTAGCTACCCTCCAGTCATCTGGTACAGAGGCTGATTTAAGCGATAGGTTACATACCACAGTTAGTAATTCTGCAGTTTCATGTCAGAGTTCCTTCAGAACTCTTGGGTGAGTACCATCTGGTCCCGGTGACTTATTACTGTTTAATTCATCAACTTGTTCTAAAACCTCCTTTATTAGCACCCCCATCTGGAATAGTTTTTCAGATTTGTCACCTAAAAAGAATGGCTCAAACTGCAAGATGTCATGGCTTGGGCTCTCGAGTCTGGGAGCGGGAGGAGACAGCATGGCACTGGGAGAGGGGCAATTTCTCAAGCAGGCAGCTTGCAGGGCATTTAGGGATTTATAGATCAAAACCAACATTTTAAATTCTAACCCAGTAGCCAATGGGCAGACAATGTAGATCCTGGCGCACTGGCTTTGTGCCCGTGGTGGGTTACTTCACTCAAGCTGCCTCGAGTTGTCACCATCCCATCCCAATCCTTTCCTCCTGAGGTTAAAAGTAGGGTGTTTCCTACCCAATACATCCCAATCTCTCCCTCCTCACAGAGCATCTCACCCCTACAGGACAATAATTTCCATCCCCATTTAACAACAACAAAAAGACAATGACCCCCAACTCTCCCTGGAGCATCTCACATGCACCAAACAAGGGATGGCACCCAACCCATCCCAGTTCCAATGCCACAAAGTTTGGCTAAAGGACATGGGCTAGTGTAAAGGACAGGGGACAGTCCACTGTAGTCTCTCCTATCCCCTAGGAACACAGAAACATGAACAGATCACAAAATTCCCCCAGCAAAACCTATTGACATACCCCTTCAATCCCACATGAGAAAACCACCCCACTCCATCAGCACACACCTCACCCAGAGATCATCATTCCCCAACCTCACCTTCAACTTTAACTCCACCTACAGGCTGAGAGCGGTTCCCTTTAATATATACGTCTGTGTATGTTTGTTTGATTTAGATTTATGTAGACATTAAAGGGCATCTATCCAAACCTTTAGGTGCCTTTCCCATATATTAAAAGCTCGACAGTCTCCACACACCATTCCAAAATCCAAAGGGCTGTATTGTATCATATTTATGTGGCCCCCATTACAAGTATCTGAGTCCCACATGAGTTTGAATGTTTTTATCCTCAACACCCTGTGAGGTGCTCTGATCCCCATTTTACAGACCAGGCTATGGGAGGCTAAGTGCCTAAGGTCATACATGACAGCACAAGCACATCAACCCATGTCTTCCAAGTCATAGGTTAGTGCACTAACCACTGGACCGTCCTTCCCCTCTCAACAGCTAAAACAAAGGCTAGCCATTCCCACTTGTACAGTCCAGGAGAGGTGCTTATTTGGCACCACAATATTGAAACAGTAATATTAACCCCAGGGTAGTCTGATGTGGGGGATACGTTGACATTATCATACATACACGAAGTAGAAAGAAGTCTCCTTCAATGAGTTTAAGAAACAAAAATAAACTAATTTTATTTCTTAGTTTTGAAAAACAAAACTTACCAGGAATCACAAAAGCTTCAAAAAAACCCAAACCACACATTCTGCTTTGCCATCTTTACAGAACATTATAGACTTTGTTGTCAGAGCAACATAGCATGGTCATATTTAGCCAGTCTACATGGACTACAGCTTGGATTGTCACATCAGGTACAATATAATATGGAGTGCATGTTATTGTAGTTCGTCTTGAGAACACAGACACACCACGCATCGACAGGTGGACAAAAATGGTAATGTACATCTAAAATACAGGACACAAGGCAAAAACTGCATCTAGGAAAAACTGATTGTACTCTCAATTCATAAAGAATGTTATTGAATTAAATGGTCACATACCGACATGAAAGTGATGGAAGATTTAGGCAAAGACCAAATAGTACAGAAATCACATGTGCAAGAGAAACATGTGTCTATGGAACAAGCCGTCATGTGATCAACAGCTGGAATTTACTTCAATACTTCCTGCAACTATAACACTTCACACAAAGCAGCAGCAAGAGAGTGAAATAGAAATCAAGTAGGACGACAGACACCATTTGTTCTCAACTGATGCATTCCTCTTGCTTCCCAAATGTAATCCTTTAATTATGCAATGTTTGGGTGTTAAAAATAGTGGATTAATGGAAATTAATAGATCAGTTTTCTTTGAAGTCCAGATCTATTCAAAGTCAACATTTTAAACAGAGAGACACAGAACCCTCCTATAAAAAATGTACATTTCACAAAAGACATTATGAAGTCCAGGAGATAGCATGATATAGTGTTCTTTTTTTTTAAGGAGGTACATAGCAGAAGCCATGCAAGTACAGTATGTGATGGCAACAGGCCTGTGGAACACAAACAGTCACAAAAACCTTGTTTTTAGGCACACAAAAGTGCGCTGATACACAAAATTTCCACACTTAAAACCACTGCAATTTTCTTGAGTGTGAATATGCATCTGATGTTCAGTTCCCAATTTGAGAAAAGATTTCAGCACCTGTAAAGTGAACAACTGCTGGCTGGGAACTGCACTGAGAGAAAGTAAAACCCATCTTAGGGCTTGTCTACACAGCATGTGTAAATGCTCTTTTTCGGTATTTTGTTGGCACTTCCAGCCCTGTGAGCGGCGTTAGCTTTGTCGGCAGGAGAGTTGTCCTGCCGATAAAGCTGCAGTCACGCTGCCACTTGCATTGGCAAAACATTTGTTTTTCGCGCGTGCGGGGGGTGGGTGGGGGGGGGGCTTTTTAAATACCCGTGAAAGACAAAAGTTTTGTTGACACCTTTGCAGTGTAGACAAGCCCTTAGTGATTAAGTAAAGCACAATATGGGCTAAAGGAAAGAGCAGGTAGGTGAAATGGTAATTTCTATTGGATGGAGGGAAAACTGACATTGTCTCAATTGTGAGCGAAAGCTGAAACGCCACAAAAAAATAAAAATGAATCTAGTATCCTCAATATACAGGAGCAGGGAGTTTGTCAACTCAAAGAGTGATTGGCTCAAGCCTAGAAAGGATTATTAGCAGATAGGGCACTAGTTCAATTCCTAGCTCAGCCATACATGGCTTACATTACCTACGGCAAGACACAATCTTCCCTGTGCCTCAGCTCTTCCATCTGTAAAATGGGGATGACAGTACTTCCCTATCTCATCAGGGATAACATCCATTACTGAGTGCAAGGTGCTCAGATACAGTGAAGAGGAGAGCCATATAAATACGAACACAGAGGACAGAGTGAGACACTGTGGAACCTCATATGGATTCAAAACTTCCTACCTTGTAGTTGCACGGTTTAAAAAAATAAATCAATCAATCACCATTTTGGGTGAGCTCTCTAATTGTGTAGCCTCCCACCAAAACAAATGGGAGAACAGGCCAGTAAATACTGTCCATCTACTTCTCTTGCATTGCCTCTTACAAATCACATGCAGTCTGTTTTAATTCCAAAAAGAGTATTCACAAAGGGAGACCCAATAGCTTGAGAGAAGGAGAAAGAGGCTTAATTCATTCAATGATTTACACAGGCTGCAACTAATTAGTTACCATCATCTGAGCCGGGGAGAAGTGAATTATCCAAACTGGGAAACTATAGCTCTTCTCATCTCTTGAATGAACCTTTCACATAGCGCCGAAGCCCCAGCAACAAGTGTCTGTGTTTTCCAGTATTTGTTTTCGTAAATAGTTTTGAAAACTCATTACTTTCCTCAAACTTTGATCATTCAGTGGATGGGCCAGATACTCAGCTAATGCCACAGCTCCATTGTCCTCAACTGGGCTGCGTTGATTTACGCTGGCGGAGTAACTCACCTAACAGGTCTTCTCCAACCATGGGTCATTCTGTGAGAGTTCTGTCATCTTTGCAGCTTATTTTTAGGCTAAGCAGTCAGTCTGGCTACAAACTAGAGTAGTCAATACGATTTAAATGAAGCATGTTGCCACTGGCATCATAAAGTCAGATACCTTCCTTTTGTTAGGATTACATGCCAAAGATGAGCAAAGCAATGTGAAAGAGCCTCCTACCACATTCCCAAAGAAGGGTCTGTTTTCCTATTAATCTGGTCTGCTGAGTGCTCGGTATAAGCATAAGTCACAAAGAGATATAATTCAACTAAAATGATGCAAAAGCTCATCTATTTGTACGAGGCGCTGCAAAGTGTGGGGGGCTTGATAGAGATTAGACCTTTGGGGAGGGGAGGAGAATTTTGTAGGAGGTTTAGTTCTGTTGGCTGTTGAGGGTAATTTGCTGTTTAATTTTATTTTTCAGATACCCAAAAGTTCTGGGTAGACAACCCTTTTACTTGCATACAAGTTCAAATAAATATGTTTTAAAAGAACTCCCAGTCAAAATTCACACTATGATATCACTGATCAGAATAACATTCAAGGTAGGAAGAAGGGGTCAAGTTAATTCCTGGTGAAACGCCACTGACTAGTAAGAGTTACACCAGAGATGAATTTGGCTGTTTAGCATACACCTCAGCTCTTTTCAAGGTAGATCTCATATATGGGACATATAGGTTACTGCAGATCCTCAGGGCCAAATGATTGACCCATATTAGCTGTATACTCAAGGGCTTGATAAGATGGATTTATTGATCAAGCAAATGTCAACCAATGCCAGTGGCAGTATCTATTACATACGTGACAAGTATTTCAACAGAGACTGCTTAAGAACACCTTGGTTTGTTTGATCAAAAATATTCTTTCATCTCTTGCACCAAGGTCTTTTCCTCACTCCAGGTATCTAAAGAATAACTTATATTCCCTATAACAGAGGTTGGACTTTTTCTATAGTGGAGGGGAAAGTATCTTGTATTCTGTTGCAAATAAAACTTGCCTGATCAACTGAGTTGGAGAAACGGAGTTTAGTAAGAAGAAAAACAAAACAATCCTCCCATCCAAAACTTTCCAAGAGAATGTTCTGATCAGCTACCATAAGGGTGTGGGATATTGGCATTTTCCAGTTTTAGGATAAAATAATAGAACCTCACCAAAACAACAAAAACGTGAGAACAGTTTGTTCTTATAAAACATGTTGAAAATCAACCGTTTTTGCAGTGCTGAAATTAGCTCACGGCAAGCACTAGTAGTTCAAAGCCAAGCATTCAGAGTGTGGACGTGCAAGGACAATTTTTATCTTTAATTCAAGGCAATATTTTTAAGCCACAGAATCGTTGCCTTACTCCTAATTTGCTTATAAACAAACACCCCAAATCAGAAGGAAGACCACCACAAACCCTAGGTGTTGACGATTCATTCAACTTGCCAGCATACAGATTTGTTAGGATACCCATCTTCGAAACAAGACAAATTACACATTCCCTATGGGCCCAGGTTTGATACAGTTAATGGAAAACATTGAATGGCACTGTTGTTATTTTTATTCCATGTCTTTTTTTTACACCATGGATCTTTTATGCTGGAATGCAAGTCAGACATTTCACACAAGCTACTTTCACAACAGCAATAGTGACTTGATCATTTGCCCAATAAGACGGCATTCCTGAAGTTTTTCCACTTTACAACAACATTTACAAGGGGGTAAATGAACAACTAACCAAAATGTAACATTACAGAAAATCCCAAACTGATTTCTGGCATTTTAAAATGCACAAGGCCCTACTGACAATATAAGTTTGCAACTGGAGGTGGGGAACAGTGAAAAAGAGAAGATAGACTTTGAATGGCTTGATAATAAAGAGCTACATAAATGTTATGCCAATACACGCAAGACACACAAGAGGAAAGATTTGTCTTACTTTCCTCCCGCTCAAATGTATATTATTCCTGTCTCCAAAATGAGGACCTGCCTGCAGGATCCCATTTTGCAACTTGAAGTTGATGGCAGGAAAGACTCGATAGCTGACACAATACTGAAGTTATCTCTACTGCGCCTGTTTGAATTTATCACCATTAATGCACTCTCTTGCTGTCAATCAAGTCAAAATGCCTTTGAGAGTTCAATAACCACTTTATACATAATTAAAAAACAGTATCATGATTTGGGTAAAGGCCAATTTCAGAGTGATTTATGTACAGAATCAAATATGAACCTAAACAGCCTAGTTTGTTCACAAAGAATTTCTTAACTATTTTTTATAGAAAAAAATCTGTGTAGGCTAAAAAAGGTTGCTTATAAAATAGCATAAAACCATAGGAGCATGTGCCACTAAACTGAGGCATATTTCCTCCTACTTAACACAGAAATTCACAAAACCACAAATGTATATTTCAAAAGGTGTTTCCTATTTCAGAAGTTGCAGATGTGCTATCAGCCATACAGGATGCCATGAAAAATACCATGTTTTTAATCAGAACAGTAAATCAGGAGTGCAACTTGGATAAAAACAGAGTGGAGATTGGTTGAACCATCCTAGCAACTGATTGTCTTAAAAAAAGGAAGCAAACTGTAAAAGTTTAGGAGCAAAAGTTAAAAACTAACCCTGGACCTCTTATCCCCAAATATCACAATCATAATCTAATGATTATTCACTTTCCATATAATGTAAGTCATCTCCACGACAGGGGGACATTACAATATTGTTAGAGAGGGCTGGAGGCTTAACATTCTATAGGTGAAACCGTGTTTCACTCAACCCTGTAAGTCAGTTTTATTTTAATCAACTGTCGATGCGACCAATTGTACCTATCAGTGTAACACCATCCTACAGCAGCATAGTATTTTAGAGGCAAACTCCATCTGCCTCCTAAGTGGTCTGTGGTTTCCCCTCTTTCCCCCCAACTCCCTCCCCCCAATTGCAGTTCTGCCAACTACAACTTATTTAATTCTGCGCATGTATTTGTGCCTCATGTCAAATCATAAAGGTACCTTTAAAATAAAAAGTATTTGGCATTTCTGAGAAAAGTAACCGGAACATGTTCACAAATGGGCCAATCTGTGGAGGAATTTTAGTGTACACCGTATATTACATTTCTAATTAATATATTGATTAAATATAAGCTGTTGTACCAGTACAAAAAATATCACATTTGACTGTTCTAAAATAAACTATTTTGTAACCAATAGTATAGATGGTACTGATAAGATATTGTTTCAGCATTTGGTACACCGTGCTATACAATATCAAGAAAATGTGAACATATCTTCAAAAAAACCAACCTCCTGCTTTGCCATTATTTTAAATCTGGTGGATTTGCTACACTGGGGGAGGGGGGGGTTAGTTCTTAAAAATTAAAGTGCTGTTTAGAATATTGGCATCTAAGAACTTGAACATGAGAGACAACTACAAGTAAAATCTCCTGCTGCCATATATAATGCAGCAATGCAGACATCAATACATGTATTAATTTAATATCCTCATATAGATATTGTTTACAGCATCACAAGACTTAACAGTGCATGGTACCCCCTACCTCCCGTGTACAATCAAATGTTTTAGATTCATTTAGTATTGTTGGAGTAGCATCTGGGCGCCTTGTCTGCAGGATTTTCTGTTTGGGATTTTTAATTTCCTCCTCCTCCTCTGTTTCACTTTCACAAATGTGAACGACTACACTAGGAGTAGACTCCGTTCCTGCATGAAGCTCGTATTTCTCCCCTATAGAGTATAACACAAAGAAAAAGCAAGTTAAAAGGTTTGACAGTTAAACTCAAAGTAACCAATCTGTAATAGCATCGCACAGGAAATATAAAAATATCACTGAACTATTTTTATTTCAAAACATGTTTCCATTATCATTCACAGTAAATGATGTACTAAAAATCTAAGGATTCATTTAATCCCTTTTCATCTTTAGTTTAGTCCACTTTCATATGTGATTGGACTAGTGCTGCTTACGTGTTTTGAAATACATTGCCACCACAGTTGGTAAATTGTGCTCTCTGCACACGAACAACACTTAATTGATATTTTGGAGGGAGAAATGGAAACAAATTTACGTGCAACGTTAAAGGGCTTATAGCAATATTGGTCTTAATTTGCATACAAAACTGAAGCAATATCATATACACTATGCACTTCTACCACACCTTTCAGAGGATCTAAAAAGAGCTTTGCAAACACTAGGCCTCCCCGCACCCTCTGAAGTAAGTTGGGCTATTACTTTACGCATTTTACAAATGCAAAAATGGAGGTCTAGTGAGGGCAAGGGATTTTTTGACCAAAGTAACACATCAAGTCAGTAGCAAAGCATGTCACACCATGCACTGAGAAACTGAAGTTTCCGTTGTCAGGGGAAAGAAATGGCAAGGTCCCCAGAAAAGGTCAATTAAAAGGTCTGGCAGTTAAATTACATGGTGGCCATATCTAAATATGGCAGTGATTGGCACCCTAGAAAATAGCTAAGATAGAGAACTCCAACTAACTGAACCTTACCTTGCGTTTCTCATTCAACTAAATATGCACTGAGATTTCAGTGGCAAAATTAAGTAAATATGTGGCGCTATCTCAAGAGCATGCAACCCAGCAGGGTGCTAAACTCTGAAGCTCTCTCAATCAATTAAGAAATTGGCAGAAAAGGCATTGGACCATTTTGTCCCTACAAGTAACCATGTAGGGACAACCAGAAGATCTGGGTCTATACTCCACTCCTTTTTCTAGAGAGGTAACGAAAGCTACTGAATAGACATTTCTGAAACAGAACAGCCACAAAAGCAGGAAGACATTCTTACCTGGACCCAATTTGGAAACAGCACAGAGTAAGTCATAGTTTATTCCAGGAGTTGCATCTTCACTCTGCTTCCACCCAACTGGTGGAGATGCAGGAGGCGATATCAGGAACTGTTTGACAGGTTCTGGGGGAAGGAGGTAGGACTTGTCTCCTACTTCACTGGACATCTGGACCTGAAGAAACAATACCACCATGATAACAGAATCACAGAAGTTAAACTAGAGGATCTAACAGAGAGAGAAGAGAGATCACTCTCTTGCAATGTGGGACTGTTCTTCATCACACCCTTCTAGTGTTTTATCCAGTCTAGCTTTAAAAGCTGCAAGTAACAGAACTTATACCACTTCGTTGGGAGACTATTCCGCGAGGAGATTTCTCTCATGGCCACGAAGTTTTTCCTAATACTAAGACTTTGTCTACACTGGAACCTGAACAACGCAACTTTTGTCATTCAGCGGTGCAAAAAAAAAAAAAAAAAAAACTCCCCCCGAATGACAAAAGTTTTGCCGACGAAAAGTGCCAGTGTGAACAGCGCTTTGCCTGCAGACAAAGCTACCACCACTCGTTGGGGTGGAAGTTTTTTGTTGGCAGGAGAGCTTTCTCCTGCCAACAAACAGCGGCTACACTGCGCGCCTTTTAGTGGCACAGCCGTAGCGGCACAGCTGTGTCGCTAAAAGGTGCGTAGTGTAGACATAGCCTAAGTCTATTTTTTCCTCTCAATTTCTTCTGACTGTTTCTAGTTATTTTGTTCAATGCTGACAATGAACTTGGCATTCTATATAACACATGCTGAGCCACTAATTCAACAAAATTTGTACATGGACCCAGAGTCTGTGGAGAGGAGATGCTGGACTGCACTTTAAGAAAAGGAGAGCATTCAGCTTGTGGAGGAGGGGAGAGCTCTGTCACTCAAGAGTGACCCTTCCAGCAAATTACGGAGCTGTATCATCTGCAGGTGGAAAAAGAGTCCCTAATGTGTAGATTCACGCTGAAGTGGAGAAAGGATGCATGAGTGTGTGGTTAGAGGGAACTTCAGAACTCTGTCAGGAATGAGTACAGAATAGAGAGGAGATAAGAGTGCATTTAGAGCATCTACATATTGCCTCATACCTGTGCAAAATACAGCTTCAGCTTTTTCCCACTGATGTCTGTCTCATGCAATTCTATTCGTGCTCTTGCTGCTGCCTCCGGGGTGCTGAAATTTATCCTTACTCTTCTAAAGCTTTTAAACAACTGGAATGTAACTTGATTATCGTAGATCGTGAAAAGTGCTTCAAATCTTTCCTAAAGGTGAAATAAAAAGATTCTTCAGATACAAAATGAAGATTTTCAATCAGTGGAAATACATTTTCCTTTGACTTTTTCCCTCCAGTTAAGTTTCTTCAACTAAATTACTCCCTTAGAACCTGAAGATTCTCTAGTTCACTCACCCCCTTGATTTTAAAAGTTTAGTACAGACCTGCCCAGCAAGTGTATTGGACATCTCTTCTATTAGAAGCTTGTAAGAGAAACTAACCAACCTGAAACTCTAAGCCTTGTTTTACTGTCAATTCCATCTCCATTTTTATAGTAATTTGGACTCATGTAAACAAAGGCCTATAGATCTTAATTCATATGGTGCCATCTAGTGACAGCTCAACATAAAGATATTTCCACTTTTAAGTGTCTTTCACCTATGGCGCTCGAAAACACCATGGGGATAGACAATAGACAGAAAATATCATAATGCCACTATATAAATCCATGGTACACCCACACCTTGAATACTGTGTGCAGTTCTGGTCGTCCCATCTCAAAAAAGATACATTAGAATTGGAAAAGATACGTAAAAGAGCAACAAATGAGTAAGGGTATGGAATTAATTTCATATAAGGAGAAATTAAAAAGACTGGGACTTTTCAGCTTGGAAAAGGAATGACTAAGGGGGAGATATGATAGAAGCCTAAAAAAATCACGAATGGTGTGGAGAAAATGAATTAGCAAGTGTTATTTACTTCTTCACATAACCCACGAATCAGGCGTCACCCAATGAAATTAATAGGTTGCAAGTTTACCACAACTTCACATAAAGCACAGTCAACCTGTGGAACTCATTGCCAGCTGATGTTGTGAAGGCCACAACTACAATGGAGTTAAAAAAAAAATTAGATAAGTTCATGATCAGGGAGGCAACCCAATGCTCTGGGTGTCCCTAGCTTCTTGACTGCCGGAAGCTGGGAGTGGATGACAGGGGACGGATCACTCAATGATTGTTCTGTTCATGCTCTCTGAAGCACCTTGCATTGGCCACTGTCGGAAGACAGGATACTGGGCTAGATGGACCACTGATCTGACCCAGTATAGCCATTCATATGTTCTTATGACACTACATAAGTCAGTTCTGTCTGAATTCTCCTGCCTTCTATTATTGAATGCAACCCCAATTATTAATTTCTTCTACTTACAGCAGAGAAAAAAAAACTGTGAAGGATTTGTTAACTTCTGCATTGGACAAGTCTTTCTGTAAGTGTATGTTTCATGTATTTGCCTTTTAAAAGCTGAAATAAAATAGTTCACTGCCTAGCTGAATACACTGCAGTCAATAAGTTTCACCTTTTGTTTGGGTGGACCTTCACCAAAGCATCAGTGGGGAAAAAGAAGAAGAAGAAAAAAAAAAGAGAGATAGCAAAATATCATTAACATCAAAAAAATTGTAAGATGACTAGGAGGCAGGCCTGATACCTGAAAATAAAAGTTAAATGTCTATATTTCAAATTCATGGCATCCCTTTAGCTTCAGTGCCCACCCCATCAGTTACATGGGAATACTGATCATTACCCACCTATGTAAAGGGCTTTGAGATCTACAGATGAAAAGTGGTACGTGAAAAATATTTGTGTAATACATATACACTATTTATATGTAATAGGTGTAACTATTGCAAAGTGGGGTTTGAATGGGGGAAGAGGGAAGATTATGTTTTGATCCAGATATATTCTGCTTGCACAGTTTGAAAACTCCACTAGCTTTGCCAATGGAGCTTGAAGTTTCCTTGAACTACAGGAGGGTGAGTTGGGTGTGGAGGGCAGCATAGGAGAAACACGTCCATGCTGTTCCGGTTATGTAGACAGAACGTGAAATCAGACTCCAGATCTGTCAATCCAGCACCTTTTGCAAGCACCAAATTCACTAGAAAAGTTAGAAGAATAAAATAAATGGAAAGGATAACCCCACAAGCCCCACCAAAAGAGCTGATTTTTGGATGCACTTTCTTACAGTATGTGCACACACAGCACATTTTCCATTTGATTCAGTACGTGTGTCTGCTGTGCATTCACCCCTTAAAAGAAGATATAGGGAGAACTAAATCAAGCTACTGAAATCTATGTCCAGAGGCTGACAAAGCAGAGTTTCATAAAACAGATAAAAGCCAAATAATATATCAAAGCAGCTCTGTTCTTGCAAGCATTAGGAATAAGCCTGCATAATAAGTTTTCCATTTATAGACTTAACACACAATCCTGGCCTGTTCTAAAATCATGTCTTATCTACTGAAATCAATCAGCTCAGATGAGCTCGCTAACAGGTCAATCAGTACTGCTCACAAACTACATCTAGAGAAAATTTAACCTCGTCCTAAAATATATCAGTTCAAAAGACGGCTTCATGTGAATTTACATGCCAATGCAGATTGCATTCTGAAAGCCCACGGGACAAACACCTTACAGAATGATTTCATGTGGCAGCCAATTATCCAAGTGTCATTAGACAGAGCGCTAGCATGTCTCCATACATTAACCTCATGTGCCCAGGTAATGCTTTTGGAGTACAGTACTTACATAGAAAGAGGAAAAGAGTAGCAACAAGTGACGCTTATCAGAGACACATATGAAACAAATTATAAAGCCAATGTCTTGTGGTACATGTTTTCAATACACTCCACACAAAAAAGGAATGATGGGATTGTGCCAGCTTTACAGAGGAAGAACTGGAGCAGTTTGGGTAGCTTGTTTAAGAAAGTATTTCCTCTTCAGTTTTGTTTTTAACTGTTACAGTTTTACTAACTTTCTGAAAGGTAACAGATGCTGAAGGTACTGAAGTCCTTACAAACACAGAGATGGATTTGTATGGTTTGTTGTTTTTTATTTTGAGAGACGAGTACAGAGAAGAAAATATTTAAAAGATGTTCTACCAGATACAGGAATATTTTAAAATGAGTCTTATTTAAAATACTCAAGACAGTGTCTCTCTACATAAGCTTTCAGCCCATTGATGACAATGTATTTCTGCTCACCGATGACTCATATACATATATTTGGGCCACACCTGACTCATCTTTAGTAGAAGTTTAGTGCCAACATATAGGGCTGGAAGTTAGCTTTTCTGGGGACCTACAGAGACCTAGCAGTAACCCATGCTCACGCTAAACTGAAGATATCTAGAACATTAATGGCTGATGAACTAGGTATTTTCTGCAGGGGAAAAAAAAGAAAAAAAATGAAAGCTCTGCAATTGAAAATAAGCCATTTGAAAAACTCAACAGCCGGCACCTTTCTCCTGCACCACAGGAATACGATTATAGCAGGCTGACAGAGCAACAGCTCTTATATAACGTCCCCTCCCCTATTCAAGTGCAGATCTGTAAGCGGCTTTAAAAATTATTTGCATATCTGATTTATGATTCATCTCCAGTCTATCTGCACTATCCACTTCCAGTAGCTTCTGTAGTACAGATTTTAACAGTTAATTGTTTAAAACGAATATTAAAACAGAACCCCAAGAGTTAAACCATGGTAAGAGTAAACTAAATTAAAACAGAAAAGGATAAAAGGGGCTCTGATTTCCTCCCAGATTGGCTACCTCTTTGGTTAGCCTCTGTGCCAGGGTGCTAACAACCCTCCCATTACACACGCCCTTGTTAGGGTCAGTGAGGCACCGAAGTACTAGTGTGTGGATGCCTGAGGCTACCCATGGCCAAAAATAGAAACATATTTTCTTTGTTAACCCTCCCCCCATTTGAGCCTTTAGCTCTAGAGCTCCTGGCATTAGCATCAAGGATCTCCAAGGTCGATAGCTGTGATATATTGTAATTGGAAAAGAGCAATTAAAATCGGACTGCCAAGTGGCTTAGAGATAAGAAGCAGAGGCTATTGGTAAAACAAAAATGTAAAGCACGGAGAGAGGCAAGCTAGTTCACTATCGTGCTCACTCTGGTTGACCTTGTATTTAAATGGCTTTGAAAATGGCACCATTTCATGAGTTGTTACATTTTCAGATGGTGTCAAATTAACATGCAGAGGCAGCAAATGCTATGGAATAAAGCAAATAAATCTGGAATTATATGAGTTGATCAGACTTATAGGATAAAGGTTCATGCAGCTACTGGAGATAAGATAATGAGGATTATAGTGAACAAAAAAAATCATCCGATTGTAGGTATTCTACAATGAAAGCCACTGGACAGGTCCTTGTAGCTACTGCAATATCTGCAGGGAACCAAGTACACTGCATCAGGAGGAATAACTACAAATGACTTCACTAGAATGCAAAATGAGTTCCATAAAGAACATAAACCAGTGTACACTAGTTAACAGATTAACTCCATCCGCACGAGGGAATGGTTAAAAGACAAATACGTTCTGTCAACAAGGGACAAAGAACACACCTACAACGCAGCGAAAAAACCAAATCCTGAACCATCCTGGATGATGCAAAAAGAGAAAAGGGCAGCAGTCAGAATATCTAGATTTTCTAAAAACATGGTATGTGGCCATCGCTGACAGGGCACCACTTAACATTTGTTCTATTGGATGCTGGGTTCTTTTGCCTCTACTCCTCCCCACTGGAAGGAACGTTGGGGAACTAGGGAGTGAAATCCCTACTCCCTGAAATTGATGATGCTATCTTACAGATTCCTATTGGGCAGACGGGAAATCGGTGTACCTGTATATTTTGCAGGGATATACTCTCCCTTTTCTGTGAATTGTTTAATCGGGTTTATATCTTGCTGATATATTCTGAGCAGCTCACCTGGAGCATAACTTCTCCTCTTGTAATTCTTAAAGTTTACTCTCCTTGGCTTACGGAGACCAGTCCATTTCAAATCAGGTCTTACCCTAATCATCTGGTACAATAATGTTTCAAGAAAGTTTTTTAAAACTGCTTTTTAAAGACATTTTCCTAACACAGGAAAAAATGCAGTGAAGACAGCAGTATAGGCCTTTGCGATTAAGGGTAATGAAGAAAAAAGACCTCCAAGACTCTAGGATCTGAAATGTGTTTAAACACCTATTGCTGACAGAATTCTAGCATTGTTTCCATGACCAGTTTGGGCAGGGATTATTTCAATCTGAAAACTGTTAGAACTGCATTATAAAACTGAATTCTAGGCTATGGAGGCGAGTGACTCTATAGCATGGCTTGGCTAGTGTGGTTCTTAAAAAAGGACACTAGGAATCCCAAGACACTTAATAAGATCAGGAATTTGCCCTTTGTTTTTCCTTCTCCCACTGTTATGCAATGCCATGTACACTACCTGGCTGTTACCCTTCTTCCCAGAGATGGCAGCATTTCTGTGGTGCTGCATGTACGTTTATGAAGTGCTTTGGAATGAACAACACTATATATAAAGATTAAGGCTGGTGGAAATTTTGTTCATCAGAAGTGTTTTTCGATGGCAAACTGGGTTTTCAATTAAACAACATTTTTCATTAAAATTGTCTTCTTACCGTAGAAAATTTTGATTTTTCAACAAAAGAAAGTGTAAAAAACAAAAAGATTTCAATTGTGGACCAAAACCAAAAATAATTTCAGCTGGATACGGAAATATTTCAGTTTGGATAGGATGCCATGCTATCTCACAGGCATTTTATTCCAGTTGCCTCATGTTCACATTCTCCTCTGTGGGCCAGGCTTCCCAGCCAGACAATCTCCCGTGATGTACCATGGTCACTGGACCAAAGCCCTTGATGCACTGGCTCTCCTCACCAGAGAGGATAGTATGATGCATCATGGAAGATGTAATCTGACCAGAGAGCCTGGTTTATAGAGGAGAATGGGAGAATGAGGCACGTGAACTACAATCCCCATGAATCACCACACCAGTACAGTAGAAGCCTCTTTATCTGACCCTCTGTTATCCAGCTCTCCTTATTAACCAAACAACAAGTGCACACAGGTCCAGAAGCAGATGATCTCTCCTCTGGCAGCTAGATGGTGCTGCAGCCATTCTCCAGATTATCCAAATTTTTGATGATCTAATCTGGCCCCAGTCCCAATTAGATCGGATAAATGGAGTTCTGCTGTATTTCCAAATCAAACTACTTTGGGTTTGGGCAGAATTACTTCAGTTTTCAATTTTTTGCTGAAAAGTTGAAATTTTCTGTGAAAAAAAGCCTTTATCTGATTAGCTCTAACAAAGATGCATTATTACCAGAAAGGCTAGAGCCCTTCATCGTGACTTGGATAATCAGTTACAGAACCAAACTGTATCAGCGAGAAAAGTAGTAGTCTTGTGTTCCACCCCAGTCATGGGAGCCAGGAACATCTACATTCTAATCCTGCTCTAAGACTGGCTTGCTGTGTGGTTTTGAGCTACTCTCACCATCTGTAACTCAGTTTCCCTATCTAAAAATGGGGATAATTACACCTATTTATATATCTCAGGGGCATTACGATATTTGTCTGGCGTTTTGGAAATATGAAGTGATATATAAGTATTAGATGTAAAACTCAATTATCCAAATATCTTAGGGCACTGACATTTTTGGATAATGAGTGTTTTTGACAAGTCAAATTTGTTTCTATATGAATTTCTGATTTGGGATACAACTACAAGATTGCTCCTCTCCAGGGGAGAGACGGTAGAGGGAAACTAACACTTAAGATGGCATATAATATGTGTGGGAGGGTGGGGGGAAGGGAGAGCGTTAGATACAAAAAAATATTGTCTGTGAAACAGGTTGTTTAAAGCAATTATTTACTTTCTTCTGATGTTTCTTTCAAATAAAACACAGGTAAAATTGATCTTCAGCCCACAGAACTTAACAATCAAGCCAGTGCTTCACAGAGTGTTTAGCATAAACATGTATGTTTTGGCAGCAATTTTAACATGCGTTACTAAATAAGAATTTGAAGATATCTAATCCAGCCTCACACAAAACAGTCCCGAAAATACATCTGTCCACAAACAAAATCTACTTGCCTGCTGTTTGTCATGATGATAGAAAAAATAATTATATTTTACTTCTCTGGAAAAAAACCAACAAAAAATCCAAACCTACTTATCATGGGGTAGCAGGTGAGCAGAATTTTGTAAGGCTGCCCTAATCAAATATATTTATACTTAAGTGGCATTATAAATCATAGGCCTGATATTCTTTCCCTGACAGAATAAGGATTGCAGTATCAGCATTACTGTCTGCAGTCAGATAATATATTTCAAGCTGTTGCTCCAGAAATCCCTCACCTCAGGAAATGGAAACGACAAGGATCTCTAGGGAGAGCTGTCGGTAAGGCACTCTCAGTGCTGGGGTCCTAGATTGTGAAACACCTGCTGGATGAGAATGAGTCTTAGTCTGCCCAGCTTCAGAGTCCAGTGCAAAACCTGCATTTTGGCAGAAGTTTCCTTGTAATGAGTGACAGAAAGGAGGATAAAGGAAAGGGAAGAAAAAGGAGGAAGAAGGGAAGAAAGGATGGTCAAGTTTAAGCGAAACCCTAGGATGGCAAGAGTGGAATCCAATTTGATGATCTTTATAATTGTGTTTTGCATCTATGCAATTAGCAGCCTATAAAATCTCTTTGGTAGAGTTTAAATAGCTTTGTTTGTTGTGATTAATAGTTTAGGAGTGCAGTTCACTGCCACTGCCTTTAAGAGGCTGAGTTAAACTGAAGGACACCACCTAGCATCCCCGATTTGCAGACCAATGTTTCCCAGCTGATACCAGCAGCATGCAGAATTTTAGACAGAACTGTAGTAGGCTTCATAGTTTTGTAAATTAAAACTGGAACGAAGTTACAGATCAAGCCCTCTTCCATTACATAAACGGCTCACATTTCAGCCATAAAAAGAATGAGGAGTACTTGTGGCACCTTAGAGACTAACAAATTTATTTGAGCATAAGCTTTATAGAACTCATGCACTGTAGAAGAGTCTTCCTGATAGCCATTAGAAGCAAAGGATAACTGCACATCTGACTCAATAAAAAATACAATAATGGTCCAGAGAAGCCTTGTTTGGACTAGAAATTTCAAACCACTTTCAAATTGTTATTTCTTATTCATTAGGTCTGACAAAGTATACTGTGAACAAATACTATTCTTTTAACAGTGATCCTTGTCCTGGAATCAAATATTTAAGTTCTCCCTGGACCATAAAATGTAAGGCAGGAAATCAACATGCAGACGCACTATGAAAAGTACTACAGCCATACCACCACACTGAGATGCTACAAAGATTTTACATTACTAGCTGTTTTATAGTAGCAGAGTCCAATTTGAATTTATTGGCAAGCAGCACTGAAACCAATTTGAACTCGTTGGCAAATCTCGTTATTTTTCACCTGCTAGAATAAGTAATAACACTGAAAATCTGGACAAAATATGCTCTAACTACAATTGCACCAATTTAGATCACTATACCCTATGTACTCTTACCTTTTCTTCTTGTACCTCA